>NC_084801.1:166966799-167310132 GCF_963169125.1 Humulus lupulus | reverse complement strand
ATCTGATACGATCTTTTTTGGAAATTCATATCAGCATAAAATGTTTTTTACAACGAAATCCAATACTTTCTTGGTCGTGATTGTTGCGAGCGGCTCATCTTCTGCCCACATCGTGAAGTAGTCTACAGCAACTACTGCGTACTTGACATTCCCTTTTCCTGTAGGCAAAGATCCAATCAGATCTATTCCCCAAACTGCAAATAGCCATGGGCTTTGCATCTGTTTAAGCCCATTTGGGGATGCTTGAGGTATCTTGGAGAATATTTGGCATTATCACACATCTAAACAAACTCCATATGTTATCCCAAAATTGGCATATTTGGCGTGACACTAATCTTGGACAAGTGAAGTAGATTGGGCAGACCCCCCCCCCCCCAGGTTGGTGGGCGTATACCTGCAGGGTATACGATAAGTTACTGCTCGGCATACTATCACTAGAGGCTCAGCTGGTCGGTATAACGGACAGATAAACCTGGTCGACTTAAAGCAGTTACACTCACTGTTAACAGTCCGCAGGAATCGCCCAACCACCTGCAAAAAGCGCCTAACAGCCTGAAGACTCGGTCAAAACTCCTAACAAATAGGACTGTAACTACCTGCGAGAAGAGTGAGATATTTCCCCATCAGTTATGCTCAGCCGCAACCCTTGGGCAAGAGGGACAATATAAATACAAACTTTCCACCACAGTGGAGGGGACACACAAAAAATAGCCTACCGACTAGCCCCAGAAACATATCGAGCAGCCTGGCTTGGTACTTAGCAGTGATTCTTCCATTTCGTAATGTCTTTTACACCTAGAAATCTACCTGTATTCACTGGTTATCTTGTGTAAACTCTTAAAATCAATACAAATCTAAGAGGAAGTAGGTCATTACCAATCCTTGGGGCCGAACCTCTATAAATCCTGGTGTTCTTTATTATTTATTGCTCATTATTATTAGGTTCTTGGCTTGTTTATGATTCATTGATCGTCTAATTGAAAGTTCTCTAATTAATTAATTTAACTCCGCATCAGGGCAAACTGCTGGGCCCAGTGCACCATGATGCAGAGTTGTCGCCTCTGCTGGAATCACCCATGCAGGAACTTCAGGAGGAGTTGCTGCAAGGGGTACCGACCAGCCAGGACCAAGAGATGGAGGGCCTGGATGGTATGAGCCCCACGTAGATATCGAAGGGCTCGACCCTAAAGTTGATCAGATAAGAGAGGCCATGGGACAGATGCAAGATTAGCTTGCCACCATGAACCAGGGGTGAGCTACTGCTCAGGAAGCCCTTAATGGTGCTTTCAAAAAATAAAGGAGAGATTTCCAAGAATGGGTGGATCGATATGCCCGGGAGGTGCAGGCCCGTCAGGAAGACATGGAGCGTTAGACTAGGGAGGATGCTGAATCTATCCACAATTATATACAACAGCTGTAGACCCAAGGTATGGGAACTGTAGCAGGAACTACTGCTCAGAACCAACAACGTCCTCCTATTTTTGGTTTCGGTGAGGGTGTCATGCATGGACCAGAGGCTTAGCCTCAGAATGGGAATCAGGGTCCAACCAGAAGTCTCAGATCTGGTTAGGGTGCTCAAGTGAACAACAATAGGTGACCCTTACCAGCTGATGAACATGTCCTGCCAAGGCACAACATGCGACAAAACCAAGTGGCAATGGCCGAGACAGGAATCCTGGTGCTGCGGGACGAGAAGGAAACCCTCAAGCTTCAGCGCCGAATAGGATTGGTCAACCCCAAAACTACCAACAATATCCGGGTCGGTACATACAACACCAAGAATACTGACCAAGATTCCGAAGGGACGAGCCGGAAGTTAGTAACGCATACGAACCCCATTATGCTGATGGGTATGACCATGATGAGGCAGCGAGCCAAGTTCGCCAACATAATAACCAATGTCAGAGAGGTAACCAACTCAAAGGACCATTTATCCCACAAGGGCAGGATATCCCAAACAACCAACCACCTCGAGGTGGAGGGTTTCAGGGAGTACCTCCAGTACAAGGCCGAGCAGACAGCCAGAATGCTGGGGGTAGACCTCGGCCAAACTTTGTTTTCAATCGAATGGGTCCCATGGGAGGTGAAAACCTTCAAGATGCTCTTAATCGTACCAGGGAAAATCGAGATTCGAACATCATAGCTCCACCTGAGCCTATTCAGGACCCTAGAATGGATGAGGTCTGCAATGCAGCACAGCCCCAGGCAGCTGCAGACCCTAACATCCAGGCCCAACTGGATCTGTTAACCCGACTGGTAAGGGACTTAACAGCCCCCATGTTAATAGATATTGAAATGGAGAGACAGAGAGGTTCCCCATTTTCTGAACGTATTAACTAGCTGCCCATACCTGTCAAATTCAAAATGCTGACATCAAAGATGTACACTGGACTGGAAGACCTAGTATCCCATGTTCACCTCTTTGAACTGCAGACTGATCTCTAGGGAGTTCAGGATGATTCCAAGTGCAGGATCTTCCTGGCCACCCTGTCAGAAATCGCCCAGCAATGGTTCTTCAAGCTACAACCAAGGTCAATTACATCATGGGATGGATTTGTACACCTATTCTATTCCCAATTCTCTTCGGCAATGCCTCTTCTGGCCGAGTCGAATGACCTGGTGGACATAAAACAAAGGGATAATGAACCTTTAAAAGACTACATCCAACATTTTATGCGGGAGGTCACCAAAGTGAAATCCCTCAGTGATGATGGTACACTGATAGCCATCAATTTTGGAGTCAAGGTAAAAAGTTTGTTCTGGAGCAGTTTGAAAAGGAAGTCTGCATGTACCACTCAGAAGTTCCTTGATCGGGCAAAGGAGTTCATCAAGCTTGAGGAAGTTGAGCGGAAGGTAGATAATCCAACTCAGATAGCTACTGAGCAAAGGAAAATAGATGCTGGGAATACCACTAACCCTGTAGAGAGAGGCAAGAATGGGGCTAAGAACGACAAACGCGGTAATGGGGCTGGAAGTAGCGGTAACCAGAATGACAATAAGAAGCCTAAAACCACCAAGCAATCCAAATTGCGAGAGTATGTGCCTAAGTTTACTACTTACTCCATCCTGTTCGGTCCCCGTGCAGAAGTTTTCAACGCTACCTAGGCGGTCGCACCGTACAAAAGACCTCCACCAATGAGGAAGGATGTTAATAGGCGGGATATGACTAAGTTCTGCCAGTTTCACAATGACTATGGTCATGAAACCAATGAATGTAACCACCTGAAGGAAGAGATAGAATTCCTCACTCAACAAAACAATGCTCATCTGAAGAGGTATGTACGGCTAATTGCCAACCAGCATCCTCAACAGCCTCCTCAGCAACAATCTCAACAGTATCAAAGCAACCAGCCTCTCCTACCACCACCAGCTGTTGGTCGGCTGGATATGATCTGTGGCAGACCACATTTGGCCAGCAATTCCGACAAAGCTCGAGAAAGATACCCTCGCTCCCTTTGGCATGATCAGGAGGAAGATGTACTGGTTGTCCAGGAGCGTACTCCCAAACAACCTCGCTATGAGTGTGAGCCAATCACCTTCAAATAGGAAGACACAAGTCACGTATACATCATCTGCATAATGATCCCTTGGTGGTAGAAGTACAGATTGCTAATATGATTGTGGCTCGAATGATGAGTGACCATGGGTCGTCTGCCAACATCATGGTTCAAGAGTACCTTGGAAAGGATGAATTTAAGCATCAACGATCTGGAACCATGCGAGCAGCTACTGTATGGATTCACAGGGAATGGCATGGCCCCAAAAAGAAGCATAAGGCTGCCTTTGACAGTGGAGACAGCACATAAGAGCAACACTGTAATGTATTTTCTCGTAGTAATCGACATCCCCTCTCCGTACAATACCATGATAGGCCGACCAGCCCTGGATGACCTCCGAGCAGTCACTTCGGTCTTCCATCTGTTCGTCAAATTCCCAACCCAGGCGGGTATAGGATGTCTCAAGGGGAACCAACTGGTGGTCAGAGAATGTTATAATTCATCAGTAAAAAAGGCAGGGAAGGCAGTCTGTACCGCACAGCTTGCAAGGCCCAGTCACCAGAAATAGGATGCAGCCCAAAATGAGGGGGAAGACGTAAACCCTCATTTTGGGGATATTGATACATGGGTGGGTCCAGTCGAAGAATTGGAAGAAGTCCCGCTTGATCCAAGGTACCCGACTAAGGTTGTCAAAGTAGGGAAAGGGTTGTCCGGGAACATAAGATCCACTTTGATCCAGTTCCTATGGGACAACCAAGATGTATTCACCTGGTCTCATGATGATATGGTAGAGATTTTCCCAACTATTATAAGCCATGCCCTCAACATCGATATCGAAAGCCCGTGCAGTAGAAAAGAAGGTTATTAGATCAAACAAGGGCAAAGGCATTGAAGGTGGAGGTGGAAAAGCTTCGGAATAACAATTTCATTAGGGAAGCCTTCTACCCAATATGGGTGTCCAATCCCGTATTGGTACCAAAGCCTAATAACAAGTGGAGGGTGTGCATAGATTTCACAAATTTAAATAAAGGTTACCCGAAGGACTGCTTCCCACTTTCGAGAATTGACCAGCTGGTGGACGCTACAGTTGGCCATGAAATCTTAACCTTTATGGATGCCTACTTGGAGTACAAACAGATAAGCATACATCCACCTAACTAGGAGCACACCAGTTTCAGCACAGAAGTGGGGCTATACTGCTATAGAGTCATGTCGTTTGGGCGGAAAAATGCAGAAGCCACGTAGCAACGGCTAGTGAACCATATGTTCAAAGACCATATAGGAAATAACATGAATGTTTACATGGATGATATGTTGGTGAAATCCAAAAAGGCTAGGGGGCACATTGAGGACTTGGAGGAATGCTTCAACATCTTGAGGCAGTATAGAATGAAATTGAACCCCCTCAAATGCTCCTTTGGTGTAGGGTTGGGAAATTTTTTGGAGTTTATAGTGAACTCCAGAGGAATTGAAGCAAATCCCGAGAAGATAAAGGCACTGTTGGACATGCTCTCACCAGCTAGAATCAAGGACGTGCAGAGCCTAACATGACGCATAGTAGCACTAAGTAGATTCTTGTCCAAATCTACTAATAAATGTATTTTGTTTTTTAATATCCTCAGAGGTACAAAGAAATTTGAATGGACTGAGGAGTGCAAGCAAGCCTTCCAAGCTCTAAAGTAGTAGCTGACACAACCCCTAATCCTCTCAAAACATCTGGAGGGCGAAGAACTGTGCATATACCTAGCAGTAACTCAACACGCTGTCAGTGTAGTCCTGGTCAGAGAAGAAAACAAGGTTCAACATCCAGTCTACTATGTCAGTAAAAGGCTAATTGAGGTTGAGCGTAGATATCCCCTAATTGAAAAATTAACTTACTGCCTGCTCCCATCTTTCAGAAAACTTCGCCCATACTTCCAAGTTCGTCCCATAAAGGTTCTTACCAACCAACCATTGCACCAAGTCCTACAAAAGTTGGACACCTCTGGTCGATAACTCAAATGGTCTATAGAGCTCGAGTAGTATGAGATCACCTACCAGCCTCGAACAACAATTAAAGGTCAAGCTCTCGCAGATTTTGTAGCTAAGTGTATCGGTATACCAAAACCGAGCGAAGACATGGCCCAGCAGTCATCAGAGTCTGGACCACCACCTAGTACAGAAGCTAGGAAGAATACTGAGCACCCAGCACCCAGCATCCAGCACTGTTTATTCCGAAGAAGAACCCCAAGTCTGGAAGTTGCACGTCGATGGCTCATCTACCGACCAGCTGTCTGGAGCCGGTCTCACTCTAATCACTCCTGAAGGGAAACACATCCATTGTGCACTTTGTTTTGGATATGAGAGATCCAATAATGAGGTGGAGTACGAAGCTTTAATCGCAGGCCTAAGATTAGCTGAGGTAAAATCTGAATTTTTGGAAATATAGTGATTCACAGCTTGTTGTCAATCAGATCCTCGGTGAGTACCCTGCTCGGGGAGAAAAAATGATGGCCTATCTTGATAAGAACAAAGACCTACTCACTTAACTCAAGAAGTACAATATCCAATAGATACCAAGAGAGCAAAATGCCACTGCAGATGCACTGGCTAGACTAGCCAGTAGTGCTGTGGTGGACAAGGCCAATCTGGTTCCTATTGAATACCTGGTCGAACCTAGTATCACTCTGCAAGAACCAGTCCTTCTGATAGACAACACTCCATTCTGGATGACCCCAATTGCAGCTTATCTAGAACACTAAATCCTACCCAGCAATCGCAATGATTCCAAGAAACTAATGAGGAAAGCTGCTCGGTACCTAATCCTGGATGGGGTAATGTACATAAGGGGGATTTCCATGCCATTACTCAGGTGTGTCAACCAGACAAAGTTAGGACGATTGCTGGAGGAGGTACATGAGGGTTTCTATGGGAACCGTGTGGGGCAAAGTTTATCTAATAAAATTATGAGGCAAGGCTACTTCTGGCCAACTATGAATGAAGATGCCTTTGATATGTTCGAAGATGTGACAAGTGCCAAAGATTTGCCAAAATCTCCCAAGTAGCTCCAAATGAACTGACTCAGATGCAAAGTCCGTGGCCCTTTTCCATTTAAGGAATTGACCTCATTGGTCGGTTGCCAAAAGGAAAGGGGGGAGTACAGTATGTGGTGGTAGAAGTGGATTATTTCACCAAGTGGACAGAGGCCGAGCCACTGGCAACCAGTACTAGACTTTGTAGTGAAAAATATAATCTGTAGGTTTGATCTACCTCAGAAGATAGTGTCCGATAATGGCACCTAGTTTGACAGCCAACTGTTCGCTATTTTTTATGCCAAGCATGGCATCACTAAAAGCTTTTCAGCAGTCTTGCACCCTCAAGAAAATGGGCAGGTAAAAGCAGTTAACTAAACTCTCAAAGATACTCTGAAGAAGCGTTTAGAAGAGGCACTGGCCTGAGAGATTTCCCGAGGTACTCTAGTCATACAGGACTAGCGAGCGAACAGCTACTAGTGATACCCCCTTTGCACTCATGTATGGGTATGAAGCAATGCTACCAGTTGAGGTGACTCCACCATCTCACCAGCGTACAACATACGACCAAGATTGTAACCACCAACTGCTGGCCGAGTCCTTAGACCAGATTTAAGAAAGACACAAAAATTCCAACATACGCCTGGCTACCCACCAGCAAAAAGTTGTCCGATACTTCCATTCTAGAGTTAAGGAACGAAAGTTTGACGTGGGAGATCTAGTCCTACGAGGAATATTCCCAGAAACTTGAGATGCTTTGGCAGGATTATTAGGTCCAAGCTGGGAAGGTCATTACCAGGTTACAGAGATAGTACTGCTTGAGACGTACAAGCTAGCACGGTATGACCAAGATCTCCAATTAGTACATGTCCCCCGTTACTAGAATGGGGAACACTTGAAGAAGCACTACCAATAAAGATCACTTTTAAGTGATCCTTGACTGGCCGGTACAGGCACAAACTGCCCCTATCACCGACCAGCTCAAGTTAGCTATATTAATTATGCACAGGCACGATTTACCTATTTATTTTAATAATTAATATTTATGAATGTAAGCTACGATTGTAGTGACGTAGTTTGTATGGTTAATTTTTAACCAATAAGACACAATTTTTGTCCATTTTTACAAGCCTTACTTTTACAATGATTATCTTGCTAACTAGTGATTTATTTCATGGATTGTCGGCAGTGTATGAAACCTTTATAGGTTTTGGCAAACCCAAGTGGTCTTGAATAGGTTATTACGAGAAACTCTGGTTAGTTAGAAAGTGACCAAGAGGACAATCCAAGAGTTATGAATCTTGCTCAGTCATTTGGGGGGCACCATAGTCATACATGGACAGAGGAAAAAGTGCGTAATTAAAAGGACTTAGAAACATTAATTTTTATTCATGTTAAAGTGATTGTGTGTTGCTCAGTATGTACCAAGCAACAAAAAGAGCCATACAACAATTTCTGTAGATAGGGTTGAACAGATTTTGTTTACAACTCATTCAAAAAAATTGAACAACTTCGATTTATATAGTCGTACAACTCCAAACAGAGTCGCATAGCTCCAAAATTGCTCTGATTTATAGACAAGGAAGAATACCAACTCTCCTGCCAAGCATTAATGGAACCGCCCACTCAGCAGTCTCCTCAATTACCGCACACGTCAGCCTACTCTTCAGTGACTACACAATCGTCGGTACAATTATTAAGAGAAGCCATCATGACACTTTATGGTTTCAAAAAGAGGAAGGAAATAGTGAAAAGTCATTTCTTGGAAACTTGAAGAAATACAAAAGTTATTAACTATATCAGATGCTATGCCACGTATCAAAGAGCATATACCCCTGACCAGGCTGGACGGTATGGTCCCCAGAAAAAAGTTTCTATGCTGCTTAGCACCATTACAAACTTGGGGGGCAAATGTTTTCCCAAAAATTGTCATATCTGATGTGTCACTAATCTTGGACACGTGGAGTAGATTGGGCGGACCCCCCGACAGGTTGGTCGGCATATACCTGTAGGGTATACGATAAGTTACTACTCAGAATACTATCACTACAGGCCTAGCTGGTCAGTATAACGGATAGATAAACCTGGTCAGCTGAAAGCAGTTACACTCACTGTTAACAGTCTGTAGGATTCACCCAACTTCCCGCAAAGAGCGCCTAACAGCCGTAAATACTCGGTCAAACCTCCTAACAAATAGGACTGTAACTACCTGGGAGAAGAATGAGATATTTCCCCATCAGTTATGCTCAGACACAACCCTTGGGCGAGAGGGACAGTATAAATACAAACTCTCCACCACAGTGGAGGGGACACACAAAAAATAGCCTACCGACCAGCACCAGAAACGTACCGAGCAGCCTAGCTTGGTACTTAGCAGCGATTCTGCCATTTTGTATTGCCTTTTACACCTAGAAATCTACTTGTATTCACTGGTAATCTTGTGTAAACTCTTAAGATCAATACAAATCTAAGAGGAAGTAGGTCATTACCAATCCTTGGGGCCGAACCTCTTTAAATCCTTATGTTCTTTATTATTTATTCCTCATTATTATTAGGTTCTTGACTTGTTTATGGTTCATTGATTGTCTAATTGAAAGATCTCTAATTAATAATTTAACTCCGCGTTAGTTGACCAAAAACCCAGTCAACACCATAGAATCCTCGATCATAGTAGGCCAGAAATACCCTTGTCAGGGAATCTTTTTTGACAAACTTTGCCCCCCAGCATGATCTCCACAGAACCCTTCATGTACTCCTCGCATCATCTCCTTAGCTTTTTCCTTGGAAATACATCTTAACAAGGACATAGAATATCCTCGTCGATACAGGATTCCATCGAGGAAGATAAAGCGAGTCAATTGCCTTTGTAGTGTTCTCACCTTGTTCCTGTCTGCAAGTAACAATCCTTGTTTGAGATACTGAATAATGGGAGTCATCCAAGTGTCGGCTACTTGTATTACTGGGGAGGATTCTTCTACTTGGATGTTGGGAGCTAACAAGCGTTCGACGGATACTATACTCGATATGTCAGCGTCTTTGGTGCTTGCTAGCTTGGCTAAGGCATCAGCGTTGGAGCTCTGGTTGCGGTACTTTTTATAAGGTATTACTTTTCAAATTGTGATAGCAAGTCTTTTGCCTTGTTTAGATACGCTGCCATCTTAAGATCCCTGGCTTGATATTCTCCGATGATTTGATTAACAACTAGCTCGGATTCATTGTATATCTATAGTGACTTCACATTCACATCTTTATCTAGTCTCAAACATATGAGCAATGTTTTGTATTCGGCTTCATTGTTGGAAGCATTAAAGTTGAATCTTATTGCGCAGTGAACCTAATGCCCTTTGGGGGTTATTAGAATCAATCCTACCCCCGAGTTATGCTCATTTGATGATCCGTCCATGAACAGCCTCTAGGCGTGAGCTTTGTCTTGGGCTTCGGGCTCTATAGTTGGCTCGCTGGTTGGGAGTCCAATGAATTTAGCTACAAAGTCTGCTAAGGCTTGTCCCTTTATGGTTGCTCGTGGTGCATAAGAAATTTCAAACTGTCCTAGCTCAAATGCCCATTTAAGTAGTTTACCAGTGGATTCTGGTTTTTACAAGACTTATCGTAGTTGATGATCGGTAAAAACTACTATGGGGTGAGCTTGAAAGCAAGGTCGCAGTTTTCTTGATGTCAGTATCAAGCAGTAAGTCAATTTATCTATAGCCGGATAGCGTAACTCTGCTCCTACTAGCCTTTTACTTATGTAGTATACTACATTGTGAATGTTGTCTTATTCCCTGATTAAAACAGCACTAGCATCATAATTTGTTATTGCTAGGTAGATGTACAAAGTTTCTCCTTCGACCGACTTGGACAGAATGGGGGGTCGTGACATATGGTCCTTAAGAGCCTGAAAAGCTTGTTCGCACTCTTCTGTCCATTCAAACTTTTTGTTTCCTCTGAGTAGGTTAAAAAATGGGACGCATTTTTCCATAGACTTAGACATAAATCTAAATAGAGTCGCAATTCTTCCTGTTAAGCTCTATACATCTTTAATTTTGGTTAATGACTGCATCTTGATCAGCACTTGGATTTTTTCAGGATTGGCTTCAATTCCTTGTGAGTTTACTATGAATCCCAAAAAATTTCCTGATCCGACTCCAAAGGAACACTTAAGTGGATTAAGCTTCATCTGATATTTATTCAATATGTTGAAGCATTTCTATAGGTCCTTGACGTGCTCACCAGCTTTTTTCAACTTAACCAACATGTCATCAACATAAACCTCCATGTTATTGTTGATCTGGTCTTTGAACATGTGGTTTACTAATCATTGGTAGGTCACACCAATGTTCTTCAACCCGAAGGGCAATACTTTGTAACAGTAAAGCCCTGTATTTGTTTGAAAGCTGGTATGTTCCCCATCAGATGGATGCATACTAATTTGATTATAGTCAGAGTATGCATCCATGAATGATAAGATTGCATGCCCTGATGTGGCATCAACCAATTGGTCGATCCTTGGAAGTGGGAAGCAATCTTTCAGGCAAGCTATATGAAGGTCTGTGAAATCCATGCAAGTCCTCCATTTACCATTCGGTTTAGGGACTAGTATGGGATTAGAGACCCAAGATGGATAAAATGCTACCTGATGAATACATTTTCTTTTAGCTTCTCGACTTCCTCTTTTAAGGTTTTAGACCTGTCTTTGTTGAGCAACCTTCTTTTTTGTTGTACCGGTGGATATTTTTGTCTATGTTCAGAACATGG
The DNA here is from genome assembly GCF_963169125.1 of Humulus lupulus. NCBI lineage: Eukaryota > Viridiplantae > Streptophyta > Magnoliopsida > Rosales > Cannabaceae > Humulus > Humulus lupulus. The sequence goes on along the minus strand of NC_084801.1, from coordinate 167,298,869 downwards.
CTGATAATTGTTGGGTCGATTCCAACCATGTCTTTATGCGGCCAGGCAAAGACCTCCTAGTTCTTCCTCAAAAATTCCACCAGCTTTTCTTTGATTGTTGTCTCTAAGTTTTTACCGACTTTCACAACTCTGGTCGGATCTTTTTCCTCTAGTTGGACCTCCTCGAGGTCCTCCACAGGTCCAATACTTTCCTCAAAATCCCCAAAGAAAGGATCTAAGACTCTATCCTCACTTTGGGCAACACCCTATTTGGTGACTTGTTCACCCGATTGGGCATGTGATTCGTTTACCACTGGTAGCCTTTTTTTCTGCTCGCTCCCCGATCTGTAGTTTCTCACTTTTTTGATCGAGGAGTTGTAACACTATCTGGCCTCAAGTTTGTTTCCCAACATGCACCCAACTCCTGCATCAGTTGGAAACTTCATGGCTAGATGCCAGACTGAAGTTACTGCTCGTGGATCTACCAGGATGGGTCTTCCAATCATGACATTATACGCGGACAAACAATCGACTACTATAAAAGTAGTGAGTAATGTCATGTTCGCAGGTGTCGTTCCTGCCGTGACCGGGAGTCTGGTCTACCCTGTTGGTGCTAATCGCTCACTAGAGAAACCGTAGATGGTCTGGTTGCATGGTTCTAAATCATGCACTGATAGTTTTATTCTTTCCAGTGGAGACTTATATAGAATGTTTATGTAACGTCTGGAATTCCATAATATGGCATTGATTAGGGGACCAGGAGGGCAATAACTGGTTTATTGTATTATTATGTGATAATATGCATGATTATGTGAGTTATGTTATTATATGAATGAATTGGCATGCAGGTGGGCCCGTTTCTTATTATAAGGGCATTTTAGTAATTTTGGCCCATTGAGGGCATACTTGTATATATGTGCATATATGTGTGAGACCACATTATTATGTGGATATATTTGAGTTACTCGGCACGAGGCGATCCTAGGGAGCAAGTTAGCAATTTAGTCATAACGGGGTCAAATATTGGGCTCGGGGTGAGCCTAGGAATAATGTGGTAACTTAGTACATTACCGAGATTGATTGGGTAATGGGAGAATATTTGATAATTATTTGAGGATATTGAAAATAACAGGAGTTGTAAAGTGTTAATTATGATTAATGGGGTATGTGGCAAATGACAAAATTGCCCTTGAGGGGCTTTGAGATAGAGATTTGGCCATAGGGGCATTTAGGTCTTTCGGGAAAAAAGTAGTGACTTAGATCACTAAATCCTTCAACAGCAAGTGCCCCAAAGAACAGAACACTTTAGCTTCTTCTCTCTCCCTCTATACGATTCCTCTATTCTTCCTTACCACCTTGATTTGATTTTGGGAGAAAAATAAAGAATCATTGAAGTTAAGGCTTGGGAATTGAAAGCTTGAGGTTAGGTGTGATTAGCTGTAGCTAAGGGGATCAAATTCATAGTTGAGGTAAGGTTGTAAACTCTATTTCAAATTATATTTTTTCTTTTGTTTTGGGTGTTCTTGAACTTGAAAGTTCTAGGTTTTGGATTTGAGTTTTGGTGGTGTTTTGAGTGTGTTAAAGCTTGGGTTTTGCTGCTAAATTAGTGTTAATGCTATGCTGGGATTGAGGTGTGATTTTGGGATTGTTTGGAAAGGTTTTGGTGAGCTTTTGGCTAAGGAAAACAAGGGAGTTTTGGGTTCGTAGGGTCGCATCGTGACCCGTGTGAACCCCAACGCTTAGGAGGGTCTCTAATTCAGAGGTGCACTGCGACTCTAAAGGGCAAGTCGCGGCCCCTGTCCTGGTTCCAGACAGGGGGATTTCTGTCTGGGAGGTGCGCCACGACCCTTAGGGTCAAGTCGCGGCCCGTTGGGCAGCTTTAGCCATATTAGGTTTTAATGACCGGAATTCAAACCTAAGGTCTCAGGATCGATTCTACTACCCGGTTTAGTAGAATTCGAAGTCCCGGAGATTAGGACTCGGTCTGGAAGCCTTTATTTGCTCGTTATTGACGGGATTCTATATTTAGTTATGACTAGGTTACCTCTAGGGGCTCAGGATTAGGATCATTCTTGATGGTAGTTCTTATTTTACAGTATACTAAGACCTGAGGTAAGAAAACTGCACCCAATACGTGATGTACATGATTAGGGCTTGGGCCGAATGTTAAATATAATCTTGATTGGGCGTGAGCCCCTGTAAACATGCATGATTATGATTATGCCTGTGAATAATTGATTAAGCATGATGAATGTTTTGTATATGTGGATATTTGTTATATGATGAATGCCTCTTAGCACTATATAATTGAGAAATGCTTGACTTATGAGTCAAGGACGGCAATGGCACTGAGTGCTGGTCGAAAAGCATTGACTTATGAGTCAAGGACGGCAATAACGTTGAGCGCTGGTCGAAAAGCATTGACTTATGAGTCAAGGGCGGCAATAGCGCTGAGCACTGGTCGTTTTGGTTAAATCTAATCAAGAGCGCATCATACGCTTGTTCGACCCAATGGTGTGGAAAACTAAAGCATCGAGTACGCTAGGCCAGCTCCAAGGGTGGTTAATCAGAGGATAGGGCAATGGGCCCCAAGGTGACTTATTAGTCCCATATCCTAGGGCGTTGAGCCCCATAATGATTTATTAATCATGTAACTTGGGAAATGGACCCCGATATGATTCGTTAATCATTTAATTAGGGTAGCTGGCCCCATATGACGTTGTAGTCATTTATTTGAACGGTGTGCATGCATGAGTAGTGTTATTACTGCTAGGCATGCTTATTATGGCTTGGTAACGTATTATTAACTGTTTATGAGCATGTTTAAGTATTCTTGATGGGCCTTGGGTCACGGGTGCTATGTGGTGCAGGTAAGAGGAAAGGAAAGCTGGACCAGCCATGAGCTGGAGAGCTTAGGTGGCAACGTGTACATATGTGGTCGCTTGACCACTACTGCCAAGATTGTTCAGAGGAACTGTTAAACCCTATTTTTGCCACTTAGGTTGGCGTGTTGTAACTTTTGATGTTGTAATTACCTTTTTGGAACTGTAAACAACTTTGTAAACGTTTATTATGGGATCCCATGCACAACTTAACATTTTAATGAAATATCTATTCCTTTTAACCGAAATTTTTAACCCTGGACCGTTAATCACATTTAGTTGCACGTTTATGGCCAAATGACTCGTTTAGCGAGTTTAGCACTATTTAAAATACATAGTGTAACGACCTTGCCTAACAAGGGCATTACAGTTTACCGAGATTCCAATATCTACCAACACTCGTTTCACCATCATGTTGGGGATTTGAACGTCCACGACCAAGGGATCTGAGTGGGGGAATCGGACATGTTGTGCGTCTAGCTCAGAGAAAGTTATACTATCTTCCTCTGTTCGAGCTTTTTTAGGGGTTCGCTCCTCGACGTTTAGCATTTATATGTCCTGCTCGTGACGTAGGGTCCTAGCATATCTCTCTCTTGCCTTACCATTGTCACCAGATAAATGTGTTCCCCCACAAATAGTCAGCAAAGTCCCAGAGACTTGGGCTGGCTACAGTGGAGGTGAGGGTTGGCGTACATGTGCTTGCTTGTTGCCTCCATTAGCCCCTTGCTAGGAGTTTACCCCTGCTTGTACATGTCTTCTCAGATGTCCCTGTCATATAAGGAACTCGATCTCATCTTTTAGCTGGTTACACTCGTTGGTATCATGGTCATAGTCGTTGTGGAAACGAAAAAACTTAGTTGTGTCCCGCTTGGATATGTCTTTTCTAATTGGGGCTGGATGCCTAAAAGGGACTGTTGTGAGACTGGCCTGATACACTTCCGCTCTGCTGTCGACCAGGGTTGTGTAATTAGTGAACCTCGGCTCGTACCTGTTCTGTTTAGGGAGCTTGTTATTAGAGGTCATATGTTCAGAATTTTCCCTTTTTCCTCCATTCTTATTATTACCTTTGTATTTATTGCCGTTGGGTTTGCTAGACCCACTGGCAGCCTTGATCGATTCTTGTTTTTTGCCCTGGTCGGCCTTTGGAGACTTTCCTTCGTTGGCGATAGCCTCCTCCAACTTGATATATTTATCTGCTCGATCCAAAAACTCCTGAGTACTTTAGACTCCATTTTTCCTTAGGCTTATCCAAATGGGAGATTGGCGTTGTACCCCAGCAGTGATGGCCATCATCTTTCCCTTGTCTCCAACTATTTTGGCCCGAGCAGTTGCTCGCATAAACCTCTGGATGTATTCCTTGAGAGGCTCTCCTTCCTTCTATCTGATATCGACCAACCATTATTCATTGATATCCTTGAGTTCAGCTCTTAATGAAAGCACCAAAATGTTGACCCTCGATTCGTTCAACGACACATAGTCATAAAAAATGATATGAATTAGAGAACTGAATTCGATAATGTAAACGACACCAGGATTTTATAGTGGTTCGACCCCAAAGATTTGTAATAACCTACGTCACTTAGTGTTTTTATTGATGTAAAACTCTGAAACCTGCGATCAGCGAACAAGGGTTCACTGAGTTTCACAAGTCTCGAAGAAAGATTCAAGTTTTGTGTATAAACTCACTATTTCTCTCTGAATACAAAATATTGCGTGAGAAATAAATGAATCCTATGAGTCCTATTTATAGGCTCATGGATGTACATATGGGCCTATGGGCCGTCTTTAGCATAACAAAATAATAACTTAAGTAATGATATTTTCATTTGAATAATATCCCTGAAATATTAACTTATAACCGTTTTCTGAGTGTTTGCCTCAGTCCCATGAGTAGCTCTGGTCGTATGCTTTTGTCTGCTGCTCAGAATATTCGTGCGCCTATCAAGCAACTTAATTTCTTCTTGACACTCTGGTCGTCGGTCGACTAGTCCTTCATTATTAGTCAGTCACATGTTGTTCATGTGCCTCTTTAACATATCACGTCATCATGCAAATATTTAGGGAAATAAATACTTATATTAATATAAATTTAAATATTATAAAATGTCATTATAATAATAATAATACATAATATTAATTTTAATAAAAAAATTATCATTTATGTTTAAAAAAGTTATCATATTATATATATTAAAAAATCATAAATAATGTTTTGGTTTAATTTTTTTTGTTTATATCATTCTTTTATATATAATATTGTTTATTTATTTGAAATTTATATGATAATAATACAAATTTAATAAAAATAATTAATAAATTCTATAAATAAAACTAAGCAAACGTGCATTGCACGTTTCTTGTTTCTAGTATATATATAAGTGATCGAACGACATTTAGATAAAATATATACAATAAGAGGAGAAATTTTATCTATCCAAGAAGCTCGATGTTCAGCCCAAAGGCATTCTAAGATAATGCATAGATCACTTAAAAGCCTTGAGACTAACATGGAAATCGATGCTCAAAAAAATTTAGAAAATAAAACTTACAACTAAAACACCTAAGCATAGAGTCTGAGAAATTGAACCCAAAACTCCCTTCCCAATCCCTTTGCCAAAATTGCCTATCAACCATTTCCTCAAAATAGCCAAACCCTCTAATGACAACCCTCTGCAAATAAAAAAGCTAGCCAAGTCTAACCCTTCCCAATCCACAAAGAACGTTGACTCAACCTCAAATAATAACCCTACAAAAAGACCCACCAAACAAAACCCCATTTCCACCAAGCCTAACCCAAGTCCAATTCAAATCATTACATTGGAACCATACATAATCCCAACAAAATGCCCATCACATGCATCTGACCCCAACACCCTGAACGCTCTTAGCCTACCCATTGCTTCAAGCCCAGTTAACCCAAAAGAGGATCAAAGTACTAATGAGCTTAACCTCACTTATACCCTTATTGACCCAGTCATTGATTCTCTTCCACAAAGGCCCACACCCACTTTTCAATCTCCCTCACTGCTTTTTCATGAACCTTCTCCACTTGTGCTTAATCTGAACCTAGAGAAAAAACACAAACACTCTACTCTTTCATCTCCTTTGTTGCAAAAAAGATACATCTTTAGAGGAACTCTCCTCTCAAAGAAGCTTGCCTAGAACTTCAAGTGCCCCAATTAGAAGATCAAGCCGTCTCACTGGTTGGAAAGCCATGGCAAGGCTCACGTCAGTTGCCATCCCACCTATTGTTGTGCAAAATGTTATTTCCCTTGTCAACCAAGTTGACTTTCCTGTAGAGAGTGGATTTGTTCCACCTCCACAGGAGCCATGACCATCATATCATGGAATTGCCAAAGGTTGGGTCATGCCTCGGTGATTCGCAAACTCAAGGCCTTGATGCAATCCCATAACCCTAATTGCATCTTTCTGGCATAGATTAAAATATGTCTAGTCTCAGTGGAAAAACACTTACAAAAATCTCACTTTTACAATTTTGCCTCTGTTCCTCCTATTGGTACTACATGTGGCATTATCTTTGCTTGGAAGAATGGAGTGAGCTTTGAACCTACTTGGGTCAATAATAACACTATCACAGGATTCATCTACTCAAATCCAGCAACTCGTCCTTGGCTTCTATCTATGACTTATGGTCCTTTTGTTCTGTGTTAGAAGCATGAGTTTTGGGTAAAACTTAGTTCATTTGGTTCTAGAGTGGGTGGTCCTTGGTTGATCATGGGTGATCTTTGTTGGGGTTTTATGCCCTAATTAAAACTCAATTTCTTTGTAATCTCATTTATTATCAATAAAAGAATATAAATCATTTTTTGACTTGGTCAATCACTTTGCTCACATGTTTTATTTTCATGATTATTTGTTTAATATAAACTTCTATTAAATCATAAGCATATAGATAATCGTATTTAAAGTGATGTAATAACAGTGGAATATAAATATGATTATATGTTCAAAATAAGTTAGTCCTAAGATTAGTCAGTGCACAGGATTTACACTGACTTGCAAATCTACGATATGATCTACTTACAGATTGTAGTGTTATGTTCTTTCCAGAACATTAACAAAGTAGATAAGATCAGATGTATTTGTTACATCGGACAGGACCGATATTGACAATTGATAGGATAAGTAAACATACTGTTATAATCTATTCTAGTCATATAATATAGTTGACTGTAGGTCAATTCAATCTCAATTCTGAGTGGTTAATATTCTAACTGATTGTATTATTTGAGTTCTTTGACTTGTTCGTTACCAGCTTACCCTACAGACTAGCCCATACTTACATCTTGGGAACTCAGTAGTATAATTGAGTGGGAGTGTTAATCATAGATATGAACATCTATAGCTTCTGATGAAGAAGTGAAACGATGGTTTCCTTTTAGTGTGGTTCAAGGTGTTAAATGATAGAGATCTTATTTCAGCAATTAATATTAGTTTACTGAAATATCATTTACAAAGAACTAAGTGTTTTAAGGATAAAATACAATGAGGGGTAAAACGGTATTTTAGTCCCATCTCATTGTAGACCGTCTATAGAGGATTGAGTGACAATTATGGTTGTAACAATGGATAATTAATAGCGTATCTATATTTGTTATAGAGCATTCTATGAATTTAAGAGTGCAATTCCGAGTCTTTAGTGGAGCCACGAGGAATTAATAAGTTAGTAAATTTATTTGTTAGATTTATGATAACTTATTGGAGCTTGATTTCATAGGCTCATGGTCCCCACTGTACCTTGGATAAAATCATTTAGATAGTCTCAATTAATTAATTTAATTATCAATTAGAATTATCAAAGTTAACCAGGTCAATTTTGGATAGTTTCACAGAGTTATGTAATTTAGAGAAAAAAAGATAAATTAAGGCAGATTTATTAATTAAGATAAATTGGTATCTAAATTAATAAATAAGTTTAAATCAAGGTTCAAATTATAAATAATTAATTTGATAAAGGATTTAATTAATTAAATCAATAGAAAATAATACATGCCTTGATTTTAAGTCCAAAGGGCTTATAATTAAATGAGAAATTTCACGGGCCTAAAGCCTATGATAATTTCGACCTAAGGCTGTTAATTGGCTATTATTTTATTGATTTTTTAATTAAATAAATGACCTAATTGAGTCTATAAAAGGAATTTTAAGAGAGAGTTGAAAACATAAGTCACAAGTCAGATTTCAGACGACAAACACTGGTTTTCTGATAGGTTTTAGATTCTCTCTAAACATAAGTCATTTTCTAAGCCTTACTGTTCTTTTCTCTTCTTCTCTCTATATCTATCTCATGTGTTGAGAATTGCCCACCCTAGTCTAGGTGATTCTAAGGATACTTTGGAAGGCTGTGAAGAAAATTGAAGATCGGTTCAGTTTCTTGGTAATACCATGCGACAGAAAGGATACAAGGGTTAGAGAAACTGAAGGAAGGACTCTATTATTCTGCTGCGTATAATGTAAGTATTCTTATCATTATTTCTCTTTGAATTCAATTTTAGAAACATGTTCTAGGTTATCTCATATTAATTTGTTTGATATGAGATCTACATGAAAATAAATAAAGATCATGTATAAGTTTCCCAACAATCTTAACATCATGCTTTCTCAGCAAGAATGTTTGGGAAGTGGTGGGGTGGATCCTTTTCTCTCAACTGCCCAAGATCTCTTCAATAAAAACAATCTGAGCTCTCTAAAAACGCAAGGAGGAAACTTCACTCGAGACAATCACATGGAAGGAAGTGCTCGAGTTCGCTCGAGACTTGACAGAGCAGTCACCAACTCCAATTAGATCACCCTTTTTCCCCATACCAAAATTACTTCGCTGCCAATTGTTACCTCAAATCATATACCCATCTTGCTCAATACCTCAGCCCAAACTCGAATGAAACGACCTTTCATATTTGAAGCAATGTGGTTTCGTGACCCCAGTAGTGATCTGGTGGTTAAGCATGCTTGGAACTCTTACACTCATAGCATCCCTTTCACCAATTTTTTTAGACTGATGGATGCTACGAGAGTGGCTCTTATGAAATGGAACTATGCTCAATTTAGTAACCTGAAAAGCTTGATTGCAACTAAAAAGGAGGAGCTAGATGCTATCCAGAACAACAATGATCCTAACTCTTGGGAGAAAGAGAAAATCAACAGACAAGATTCGGAAGAACTCTATACCAGATCTGACATTCACTAGAGGCAAAATGCCAGAATTGAGTGGATAAAGGAAGGGGATCACTGCTCTAAATTCTTTTTCCTGACCATTGTAATGAAAAGGCGAAGGAATTCCATTGAGCTTATTAAATCAAATGAAGGGGTCTGGATTTCATCCCCAACAAAAATTGGTAAGGAGTTCCTAAATCACTCTCTCAAAGTTTATGACTCCCCATCCTTTCTTCCCAACTATAACTTGAGGAACCTATTTCCTGACATACTAACAAATCAGGAGAATTTCAGCTTGAAGGTTATTCCTTCCTTTGATGACATCAAGAATGTAGTCAGGAAATTGGGAAGTCTGAAAGCCCCAGGCCCCGATGGGTACTATGCCTTATTATTTAAAACCTACTGGGATCATGTTTGCATCTCGTTCTGTGAAGCAGTTCATTTCTTCATCACCAAAGGCAATATGCATCATGGGTTCAATGCCTCCAATGTCATTCTCTTGCCAAAAGTCGATAATGCCTCAAGAATATCGCAATTTAGAGCCATCTCTCTTTGCAATGTGATTTACAAGTGCATCTCCAAGCTAATAGCAAACAAACTCCAGCCAATCCTACCGCGATTGATTCACCCAGCTCAATCGGCCTTTGTCAAAGGAAGATCTATCCAAGACAATATTGTCATCATTCAGTAGATCACCCATTCGTTCAAGGGGGAAAATGGAAAAGATAGTTTCTTTGATATCAAAATTGATCTTACTAAAGCTTTGACAGATTGGATTGGAACTTGGTAATCATTCTTTTAGAAACTATAAATGCATATTCTCTCTTTATAAGTTGGATTCATAGTTGCTTGGCCACTGTTTCTATAAATATAATGGTGGATGGTAGCAGTGTGGGAACTTTCTCCCCCAAAAGGGGCCTTAGACAAGGTGACCCCTTGTCTCCCTATTTATTTACTTTGGCAACAGAGGTGTTATCACATCTTATTGTTCAACATTGTGACCAGGCGAAAAATTCATTGAATCGAGCTCTCAAGAGGGGGACCTTCTCTATCTCACATTTTTTGTAATGACCCAAATTTCCTAATAAGGTTTATGACCTTGATTAGGAGACCGGGAGGACCATAATTGATTTATTACGCAATTAAATAATTATATGCATGATTATGTGAATTATATTATTATATGATGATGAATGCATGCATATGAGTCCACTTTTCATTATAAGGGCATTTTGGTAATTTGGCCCGTTGAGGGCATAATTGTGTATTTTCATGCATGTTGATGAACTATTGATGAGGCCACATTATAATGTGGATTTGTTCAAGCCATTCGGCATGAAATGATCTTTAAAGACAAGTTATCGGTCTGGTCGTAACGGGGTTAATTTCGAGGCTCGGGGTGAGTCTTAGGGTAATTTGGTGATTAGAACATTACCGGGAATTAAAGGGTAATGAGATATGATTTATTAGCATTTGAGAATATTGGGAATAACGATAATTGGAGGGTGTTAATTATGATTAACGAGATAGGCGAGAAATGACAATTTTGCCCTTGGTGGTTGTTAAGGGTTTTAAATAAGCTTGGGGACATTTTAGTCTTTTCACCTAAGGATAGATATAAACCTTTGATAAGGCTATGGAATGCTAAGCAAAACAGAGCATCACCTTCTCTTCTCTCGTTCATCATTTTCTTATTCATTTCTCTTTGAATTTTGAAGCTCTTTTTGAGGAACCAAGCTTTGATGATATAGGGTTATATCCTACCATTGAGGAGGGTGTGATTATGAGATTGAGGTGAGTTTCTAGCCATTTAAACTTTGGTTCTTGCTCTATTTTCTTATTGAGTTTAAGTTGAGATTTTTGGCTTGAAAGTTGAGAATTTAATGGGGTTTTTGGCAAAGTTTGGTTAGGTTATGATGCCTAGGACTTGTGTATATGGTTTTGGGGTTCATTTGGGAGTTTAAATGAGGTTTGGAAGCTTGTTTTGAAGGTTGGAAATGGAGGAGTTGAAGGAGGGAAAAACCAGGATTGAAAACCCTGGTTGAAGCGCTACAACGCCCAGCTATGGGCGCTACAGCGCTAGCCAAGGGCATTATGCCCTGCTTGTAGCACTAGGGCGCTAGGGGGTAGCGCTGTAGCGCTACCATACTTTTCTAGATTCCTGTTTTGGGCACTTTTGAGAGTTTTTGGCTCGGGGTTTCAATTCCTAAGGCTCGAGATCGAATCTACTCACCGTTTGAGTACAATTCGGGGTTCCGGAAGTGAGGTTTAGGTCAAGAACCTTTTATTGTTGATTTAATTAATTGGATTCCATATTTGGTAATGACTAGGTGACCGCTAAGGGATTAAAGGATTGATCATTCTCAAAGGTCGTTCTCAACGTATTTCTCGCTCGAACCAGAGGTAAGAAAACTGCACCCCGTATGTGACATGCATGGTTTTTGATGTAGCATGTTGAATGCTCTATCTGTATATCTGGAATGCATATCAAGTGCTTGGAAATTTGCTATCTGTGAATGGTACTGACTTATTAGTCAGAATCGACAATGGTGTCAGTACTAAATGTGAAGGTGTGACTCATTAGTCAAGTTCGACAATAGTACTGAGCCCTGGTCGTATAGTATTGACTTATGAGTCAAGAATGGTATTAGCATGTTTAACGCAAGTAAAAAAGATTAGGTCTAATCGACATAAGCATTTTCATCATAAGCATGAAATGCTTGACCGACCTTAAGTTTGATGAAAACTAAAAGCGCTTGTCTAGTCTGAAGGCTAGTTATTTAGAGCCAGAGCCAAAAGGCTAAGGTGACCTACACGTCACATGGCTAAGAGGGTATGAGACCTTAGAGATAGACTTATCAGTCTTCTACACAGAGATGGACTTATCAGTCATCTGACCGAGATAGGCTTATCAGTTAGCTGACCGAGATAGACTTATCAGTCATCTGACCGGGATAGACTTATCAGTCATCTGACCGGGATAGACTTATCAATCATCTGACCGAGATAGACTTATAAGTCTTCTATACATAGATAGACTTATCATTATTCTATTTAGAAAGTGACTTATTAGTCAATTATTCAAAGAGAGACTTATTAGTCATCTACTTAGAGCGCAGGACTCCACAAACATTTATTTGTACCTGCTTGCATGCATGAGTAGGGTTATTACTGTTAGGCATGCCTGTTATGACTTAGTAACATGTTATTACTTGTTCATGAGCATATTAAGTTTTCTTGCTGAGCTTCGGCTCACGGGTCCTATGTGGTGTAGGTAAAGGCAAAAGAAAGCTGGATCATCCTTGAGTTGGAGAGCTTAGGTGACGACGTGTACATATGCAGCTACTAGACCGCCACGGCCGAGGGTTTGAAGAGGAACTAGGGCTAAACCCTATTTTTCCGCTTAGGTCGGCTGTTTGTAAATCTTTTGTTGTAATTAACCTTTAAATTATATTTTTGGGATCCCAATGTATATGGTAAACGTCTTAGTTAAATGTTGTATCTTAACCAAAAATTTTAATCCTAAACCGCTAATCATACTTAGTTACACGATTATGGCCAAATGACTCGATTAGCGAGTTTAGCACTGTTTAAAATGCTTATCGTAGTGGTCCCTGGAGTTTAGGGCGTTACAAACTTGGTATCAAAGCAAGCCAAGGTTAATGGTTCCTGAAGACAAGCTGTGCATGTACACTCGTCACTAAAGATAGCATCACTCAGGGAATGGTAACTATTTCTGTAGTTATGTGCTTAACTACTTAAATAGAATGTAAATACTTTACCTGCACATTATATTAGGGAGCGTGAGATTCTAATAGAGTCTGGCTCTTGACTATATAATTAACTGCTCCATGAATATATATATATATATAAATGTGATATTTTCATGCTGGAGTTGGAAGCATGAGGTGTATGTTGGAAGAGCAGGGATTATGCTATGGGCATGTGTTTAGCACTACAGTGGTTTGTGAATGTAGTGTGGTAAGATTGTTCCCGTGGGGGAAGCTCTTGATATGCTCATCATGTTTAATGGGTCAAGTTATTGACTACAGATTCAATCAGCAGATATGTATCCAAGGTAGATAATGAGGCCTGATAGTGGTTATACTGAGGCTGGGAGTTTCAGCCAGGGTTTGAGTTCTTCATCTGCCCCTCCAAATTTTAAGCAAATGTTTACAGATTTTCAATTAAGATTGCAGAGGCAAGAGGAAGAGATTAGGTGTTTAAAGCAACAACGAAATCTTTGGGGGAACACCTCTTCCTTTGTTATGTCAGTAGTGGCACCAGTTTTGGCTCAGCCTAGGGTTGAGAACAGATGGGAATTTCTCTATGAAATATTCCATGAGTATTATCCTCCAGTCTTTGAGGGAGGCCTAGATCCATTCAGAGCTGAGCAATGGATGGGAATGATCAGTTCCATTCTCGATAGTATGGGGTTGGTAGGTCATGATAGGGTGATCTTCATATGTATTGCGGGATGATGCCCAGGCGTGGTGGGAAGTAATATCCCAGACACGAGACATGACTGTGATGGACTGGAAAGAATTTAGGCAGTTGTTCAACGAGAGATATTATTGTGATGCAGCCAAGACTGCTAAGATAAATGAGTTTATGAACCTGGTTCAGAGCAATACAAAAGTAACCGAGTATGTTAACAGATTTGATGGGTTGGCCAAGTTTGCTTTTAATATGGTACCCACAGATGTTGCTCGGAAGGAAAGGCTTATTTAGGGATTGAATCCCATAATAGCTCAAGGCATTAGAGTTGCCCCAGTGCATGAAACCTCCACCTACGCTCAAGTGGTAGGAAAGGCTCTTGTTGTTGAGAGCACAGGAGGTCAGATTGAGAAGAAGAGTGCCGGAGAGCACGGAGCTCAGGCAGTAATACCTCCATTTATTGGAGTGAGCAAGAGAAAGAACTGGATGACTTAACCAAAATACGCCCAGTGTAAGAGACAACATCTGGGAGAATGCCGAGCAAAGGCATGTTACTTATGTGGAATGGTTGGGCATTTCACGAGGGATTTCCCAAGGCGAGGAACAGATGAGCAAAAGGGGATGGACAGCTCGACTCCAGCTCGAGTGTTCATTCCAAGGCAGTTAGAGTCGGAGACTGAGACTGAGACGTAGGCTGGTTCCTCAGGGGTGGCAGGTCAGCTTTCTAGTTTTGATTTTTGTATTGTGCTGACTAGTTTGGTGCCATGTTGTTCTTTGTTTGTTGCATCTAGAGAGGCATAGACTTGTTATGCAAATTGAATGGTTATGTTGTGATGAGAATGTGATACTTTACTGGTAAATTTTAAGAGATGAGTTAGATTATTGTGGAGAGAGGATTCATCAGTTGGTTTGATAAGGTTGGTTATGACTAACTTCATTATGATCCTGGATTTGGATTGGTTAACCAAGTATGAGGCAATGATAAATTGCAAGGAAAGGATAGTAACTCTTAGGTTTGAGAGTGGGAGACCCTTGTGGTAGCTGGCACTGTGCATGGATTTTGTATGCTTATGACATATGTATTTAAAGCTAAAGATCTATTGCAGAAGGATGCATAGAATTCTTAGCTAGTGTGGTGGATACCACTTAGGTTGTGCCAGTGGGATCAGGACAGACTGGATTAGTCTGTGAAGTTCTGGATGTATTTCTAGGGGATTTGTCAGGATTACGTTTACATAAAAAGCATAGAATGGTGATTGGATTGGCGCCAGGGATGGAATCGAGTCTAAGGCACTGTTTTGAACGGCTCAGCAAAGTGGTAAGACCTAAAGGCTCAGTTATTGAATAAGATGGTATTCTCCAAGATGGATCTTTGATCTAGTTAGTACCAACTGAAGATCAGGGAAAAATATATGCAGAAGACTGTTTTTGTATCAAATAAGGGCACTAGAAGTGCTGAGTTATGTTTTGAGGAAATGGTTAACGCTAAGTTATGTTTGGATGAATCAGATGAACAAAATATTCAAGAATTATCTGAATTGGATTTGTGATCGTCTTAAACAATGGTATCGTGGTATATTCTCTGCGAAGATTTTCCAAGGTCAAGGAACGCCTTAGGGGCAGGAGTTTCCCTGGATAGGCAGGATATTATATGTGTTTTGGGAAAGAATTCTGAGTCTTCTTACAAATCAGAATTAGTTTGTAGGTTGTTATGACACCTCGGTGACATGGAAAAAGAGATTGCCTATGCATCATGTTGGTTAAAGGATCTGACTAGAACTAGAGTAGAGTTTTTGGTGGGCCAGGTGGCCAGCGGTATACTTGAGTTTACTCTTTCAGAGAGAATCAAGGGAAAGACAGTTAAGTGAACCACCGATAAGAAAATTGAGGAGAGACTCTTAGTTGGATTAGCTAAGGATTATATAGTGTCAGGTATGAATTTATTGAGGAATAGATATCACATTTGGAATCCGATGGACACTTTAATTGGGAGATTTTGGATGAATCTCATACTACTCTCTTATTCTCTTCATCCAGGCATAATGGAAAATGTACAGAGTTTGAAAGCCTTATATTGATGGCCTGGGATGGAGAGGGACATAATGGTATATGTTGCAAAATTCTTAACCTGTTAGCAGGTCAAGACAGAGTATCAAAAACCAGTAAGACTATTGTAGCCTTTGAGTATTCCATAGTGGAAGTAAGAAAACATCGCGATAAGTTTCGCGGTGGGGCTGCCCGGGATGGTGGGTCAGCATGAGTTGGTTTGGATCATTATGGACCAGTATTTAAAGTGAATTCACTTCTATCAGTAAGGACAAGTAACACAGCTTATCAGTATTCAGATCTTTGTGTGAGAGAGGTAGTATGCCTTCATGGAAATTCAAGGTCCGTCTTATCAGATGAAGACTCTATTATTACTTCCAAGTTTTGGAAGGGTTGCAGAAGGTGATGAATATACAGTTGAAATTTAATACAGTTTATTACTCTCAGACTGATGGTAAATCAGAGAGAGAATTATCCAGTTATTGGAAGAGCATCTTATGAGATGAATGAGATATTATATCTAGATCCTGAGGTAGTTTATGGGACCATTGAGGTTATTGAAAATGTTAGAGCTTGGATGCTCACTTCTCAGAGTAAATGGAAAAGTTATGATGATTTGAGATGTAGGAACATGGAGTTCCAAGTAGAAGATTGTATCTTCCTTAGAGTATCACCATGGAAAAGGGAAGGAGATAAGGGCAAGTTGATCCCTAGATTAATAAGACTGTTTGAATTATGGATAGGATCAGTCAGGTTGCCCATGGATTGGCCTTATCTTTGGCACTATTGGCTGTACACAGTGTATTTTATACTTCCATGTTGAAGACATAGGTTAGAAGAAACTCATGTGTTGAGTTATGAGAATCTGGAGATTGAGGCTAAGTTGTCCTTTGAGGAGTAGCCAGTTCATATTTTAACAGAAAGAATAAGGTTCTGAGGAACAAAATTGTACCTTGAGTTAAGGTATGTTACAGAAACAGTGAAGTTGAGGGAATGACCTGGGAAACTAGAATTAGTTGTGCGGAATTTATATTCTAGGCGGTTCAGATAAATTTTTCTGTAAGAGGGGATAGTTGTAATGACCCAAATTTCCTAATAAGGTTAAGGACCTTGATTAGGAGGCCCGGATGGTCATAATTGATTTATTACGCCATTAAATAATTATATGCATGAATATGTGAATTATATTATTATATGATGATAAATGCATGCATATGGGTCCACTTTTCATTATAAGGGCATTTTGGTAATTTGGCCCGTTGAGGGCATAATTGTGTATTTCCATGCATGTTGATGAACTATTGATGAGGCCACATTATAATGTGGATTTGTTCGAGCTATTCGACATGAGACGATCTTTAAAGACAAGTTATCGATCTGGTCATAACGGGGTTAATTTCGGGGCTCGAGGTGAGTCTCGGGGTGATTTGGTGATTAGAACATTACCAAAAATTAAAGGGTAATGTGATATGATTTATTAGCATTTGAGAATATTGGAAATAATGGGAATTGAAGGGTGTTAATTATGATTAATGAGATAGGTGAGAAAAGACGATTTTGCCCTTGGTGGCTGTTAAGGGTTTTAAATAGGCTTGGGGGCATTTTAGTCTTTTCACCTAAGGATAGATATAAACCTTTGAGAAGGCTGTGGAAAGCTAAGCAAAATAGAGCATCACCTTCTCTTCTCCCGTTCATCATTTTCTTCTTCATTTCTCTTTGAATTTTGAAGCTCTTTTTGAGGAACCAAACTAGGGAACCAAGCTTTGATGATCTAGGGTTATGTTCTACCATTGAAGAGGGTGTGATTCTGATATTGAGGTGAATTTCTAGCCATTAAACTTTGGTTCTTGCTTTGTTTTCTTATTGAGTTTCAGTTGAGATTTTTGGCTTGAAAGTTGAGAATTCAATGGGGTTTTTGGCAAAGTTTGGTTAGGTTATGATGCCAAGGACTTATGTATTTGGTTTTATGGTTCATTTGGGAGTTTAAATGAGGTTTGGAAGATTTTTTTGAAGGTTGGAAATGGAGGAGTCGAAGGAGGGAAAAACCAAGGTTGAAAACCCTGGTTGTAGCGTTGTAGCGCCCAGCTATGGGCGCTACAGTGCTATCCAGGGGCATTCTGCCCTGCTTGTAGCGCTAGGGCGCTAGGGGGGTAGCATTGTAGCGCTACCCAGCTTTTCCATATTCCTATTTTGGGCACTTTTAAGGGTTTTTGGCTTGGGGTTTCAATTCCTAAGGCTCGGGATCGAATCTACTCACCGTTTGAGTACGATTCGGGGTTCCGGGAGTGAGGTGTAGGTCAAGAACCTTTTATTGTTGATTTCATTAATTGGATTCCATATTTGGTAATGAGTAGGTGACTGCTAAGGGATTAAAGGATTGATCATTCTCAAAGGTCGTTCTTAACATATTTCTCGCTCGAACCAGAGGTAAGAAAACTGCACCCCATATGTGACATGCATGGTTTTTGATGTAGCATGTTGAATGCTCTATCTATATATCTGGAATGCATTTCAAGTGCTTGGAAATTTGCTATCTGTGAATGGTACTACCTTATTAGTCAGAATCAGCAATGGTGTCAGTACTAAATGTGAAGTTGTGACTCATTAGTCAAGTTCAGCAGTAGTACTGAGCATTGGTCGTATAGTATTGACTTATGAGTCAAGAACGGTATTAGCGTGTTTAACGCAAGCCGAAAAGATTAGATCTAATCAACATAAGCATGAAATGCTTGACCGACCTTAAGTTCGATGAAAACTAAAAGCGCTTGTCTAGTCTAAAGGCTAGTTATTTAGAGCCAGGGCCAAAAGGCTAAGGTGACCTACACGTCACATGGCTAGGAGGGCATGAGACCTTAGAGATAGACTTACTAGTCATCTACACAGAGATGGACTTATTAGTCATCTGACTGAGATAGACTTATCAGTTATCTAACCGAGATAGACTTATCAGTCATCTAACCAAGATAGACTTATCAGTCATCTGACTGGGATAGACTTATCAGTCAATTGACCAAGATAGACTTATCAGTCATCTAACCGAGATAGACTTATTAGTTATCTGACTGAGATAGACTTATAAGTCATCTATTTAGAAAGTGACTTATTAGTCAACTATTCAAAGAGAGACTTATTAGTCCTCTACCTCAGAGCGAGAGACTTATTAGTCATCTACTCAGAGCGCAGGACTCCACAAATATTTATTTGTACCTGCTTGCATGCATGAGTAGGGTTATTACTGCTAGGCATGCATATTATGACTTAGTAACATGATATTACTTGTTCATGATCATATTAAGTTTTATTGCTGAGCTTCGGCTCACGAGTGCTATGTGGTGCAGGTAAAGGCAAAAGAAAGTTGGACCATCCTTGAGTTGGAGAGCTTAGGTGACGACGTGTACATATGCAGCTGCTCGACCACCACGGTCGAGGGTTTAAAGAGGAACTAGGGTTAAACCCTATTTTGCCACTTAGGTCGGCTAGTTGTAAATCTTTTGTTGTAATTAACCTTTAAATTATATTTTTGGGACCCCAATGTATATGGTAAACATTTTCGTGAAACGTTGTATCTTAACCAAAAAATTTAACCCTAAACTGCCAATCATACTTAGTTACACGATTATGGCCAAATGACTCGATTAGCGAGTTTAGCACTGTTTAAAATGCTCACCGTAACGGTACCTGGAGTTTAGGGCATTACATCTTTTTTGCCGATGACCTTTTTCTTTTTGGGAAAGCCACAGTCCAAAATGTTCAAGCAATGTGGAGCTGTCTCAACACCTTTTGTTATTGGTCAAGGCAGCTGTTAATCTCCTTAAAACAAATATTTTCTTCAGTTCCAATGCTGATAGGAATTTGAAACATGCAATAATTTGTACTCTAGAAATCATGGGTGCTCAAAGAAACCTCAAGTGTCTCGGTCTACCCTCTCGCATTCAAATAATAAGTCGAAGGACTTTCAATTTATCCTTGACTCCATAGACTCAAGACTTGCTAGTTGGAAGTCTACCACTCTTTCAAAAGTAGGACGTGCCACTATGGTTAAATCGGTTGCCTCTGTCCTTCTAATATATTCCATGCAGTCAACTGCTCTAACCAACAACATGTGCAATAAAATTGATTCTAGAATTTCAAATTTTTGGTGGGGACACAAGCAAGGATCGCATGGGCTGCACCTGAAAAGTTGGGATAAGATGTGTATTCCCAAGTCTAGTGGCGAGCTAAGCTTCAGAAAGACTAAGGAGATCAACATGGCTTTCATGGCCAAGTGGTTTTGGAACATTTTACGAGGGGGTGACTCGTTATCTCATAAACTACTTGCCTCCAAGTACTTGAGAGGCAAATCCATCTTGGAAGTGAATTATAAACAAATAGACTCTTAGTTTTGGAAGTCTGTCATTAAATCCAAGCATATTGTTCTACAAGCAGCTTGCAAGATTGTGGGCAATGGGAAGTCCAACATTTGGACAGACCCTTGGGTCCCTTCTTTTCCAGGTTTTCATCCTTCCCCACGGGAGAGACTAAAAGGCAAGGCTACTTTTGTTTCATAATTCATTACTGTCTCCCATTCTTGGAACATCACCAAACTTCATCTCTTTTTTGAAGACCAAGCCATCCAATAAATGTTTGAAAATTGATATAGCTCCAGCTAATAACGAGGACACTTGGGGTTGGGTTGCCAATTCCAATGGTCGATTCTCCACTAAATTGGTCTACTTACTGCAAGCTCTTGATAGATTCCCTGATATTGACCATACGATGAGACAATTATGGAAAAAGCTCTGGGCAACCAAGATACATGAAAGGCATAAGATCTTATAGTGGCAAGTTTTCTCGGATGCACTGCCAACCAAAAGCAAACTTGCCCACTTCTTACCTAACTGTGACACCATCCGCCCTCTCTGTAACACTGCAGAAGAGTCCACTAGTCACATCTTCATTCATTGTGATTTTGCCAAAAGAGCTTGGGTCCTCTCGCCTTGGAACCTTAGGCCTCACGAGAGCCTCTTTCCCAACTGCTAGGACTGGTTTCTTTATCTTAATTCCCTAAACTTGTTTTGGGTGAATATTGAGAATATCATCCTATTCGCCCCAATCCTTATAGACCATATTTGGAAGCTACACAATGCAGTCATACACAATCAAGTCCAGCTTGATTTTCACAAATTCTGGAGGGAGTTAATGGCCTCTTATGGCTCCTTCTCTTTGGTACTAGTGCCCCAATCTCCTCTATTGCATTCCAATTGAAACCCGCCACCTGATGGATGGGTCAAGCTAAATTTTGATGTCTCAGTTGGTTCATCTTCCTCCTTTGTCGCTGTAGTTGGTTGCAACCATCTGGGCAATGCATTATTTGTGGCTACTACAAAACTTTGCCACACATCGCATCTTCAGGGAGAAGCAAATGCTACCCTTTTTGCTGTTCAATAAGCACTTTCTCGTGGACTCACTTTTTGCATCTTTGAGGGGGATTCAGAAATGGTTATCAATTTTATCCTAGGCCAAGTTACTACCTGGGAGATAACAAACTACTGCAAAGTAATCACTAATTCCACTAAGTCCCTCATTGGATGCTCATTTAATCATGTTAGTAGATCTTGCAACTTCAAAGCTCACAATTTAGCTTTATGGACCAAATCTTGTAATTTTGCTGGTTCCATTCTTGTTGCGAATGTTCCTCCAGGAATTATGTGCGACTCTTCGCAATAAAACCCTTATCATATGTAATTTTTCTTTCAGTCAATGAAGTAGCACCAACGTTTCAATAAAAAAAAATCCAGAACTCCCACCAAAAGCACGGATCTCCAAATGATTGACCTAAAATAATTATAAAATTTTAAATAGTTATAATAAGTGATACATCAAATTATATAGGAAAAATTACATATAATTTTGCCATATATGGAAAATGTTTACAAAATTAACCCACTTTCTTAATTTACAAAATTAACCATCACCAATAACCAATTTAATGATACATATAATAATAATAATAATAATAATAATAATAATAATAAGAAGAAGAAGAAGAAGAATATTTCTTATTGATAGATTTTTTTCATATGTTTTAAATGTTTCACCTACTTTGTTAAAATAGAATTGTTAAGGGACACCACTGTTGCCCAACACCACAAGGAGGTTGCATACCGCTATTGGTGCAATCCAATATTAAGTCTCACATATTTGAATTAATAAATTTTATGGGGTATCGCTAACCTACCATAGGATCCCACCTCATGGGGTGTTAACAACACTTTTGTTAAAACCGCTCCATCTCTCTTCTAGGGTCTTCTCTCTTCTTGTTAATAGTCATCTTCCATAGTTTTTATTTATTTTTTCTTTTTTACTTATTCTTCTTTACATATATTTGATTTTTTTCCACTTATTTTTCTATTTTTATTTGTATGTTATTATGAATTTTATTATTGTTGCTATCTCGCGTTTGATAAATTGATTCCAATAAGTAACTGAAACAATATCACATTTAAAGAATATAAAAAATAAGTTACAAAAATGATCAAAAAGTACTAAAAATAAGGCCTTTTTTAAAAAGTAACTAATGTGACGAGTTATTAAATAGTAACCAAATAATAAGTTGTTATTAAAGTTACTAGAAAGTATATGAAATAATAGTTTAAATGTTAAAAAGTAACCATAATAACTTGCTCCCCAAAAGTAACAAGTTACCAATCAGTAACTAATATGATAAGTAATAATAATGTAACGAAACAGTAAGTAGCGCTTTAAAAAGCAACCAAAACATTAAGTTACCAAAAGATAATTGACATTAATACTTCATGTTTTAGTTTGTATCCGATAGATAACTAAAATAATTTAAAAGGTAACTAAAATGTGTTTTTGTGTGGAGTTGATTAGAAAATGACAACTTTGAATGTTATATCCTATTTCTAGGTGATGAGGCGGCAAGAGTAAATAGTAAGGGGGTGTTTGGTAACAATTAAAAAAATAGTTTTTTATTTAATTAATTAAAAATTTAAAAATTAAATATAAAATGTATTTGATAATTTTATTTTTATTTATTATTTTTTTTTTAATTTTAATTAAAATTTAATAAATTTTGAAAATAAAAAATTTTCACTTTCAAAATTTTTTTAAACATTTTTCATTTTATTTTTTTCTTCTCTTATTCAAATCAACACCTCATATTGTTAAACAAAAATAAAAATAAAAGCTATCAAACACGTTTATTATTTTTTGTTTTTTAAAAAAAAAACAAAAATAGTTACCAAACATATTTTTATTTTTTTAAAAATAAAAAACAAAAATAAAGTAACATTTCTATTTTCGTGTTTAAAAAATTAAAAAATAAAAATATTACCAAACGGACCCTAAATATAATGTTTTGAGAGCTTGACTTTTTTTGAAATCAAGATCCTCTATCCAATTTTGATATCATAACTCATGTCTAACCAATTAATACATAGCAAATTATATGAAATTAGTAATTCAATATTATTATGAATAAATAAGATTTTTCTCCTCAAAATATTACTACTTTAAAAAAGTCACCCCGTAATTTTTCGCTTGTTAAAAATTATTCTCGAACTATACTCGTTATTGAGTTGTAAGACTTATGTTAGTTTATGTCCTACATGGTTAACAGCATGTTGATATGACATTTTTGGCCCTGCCACGTGTACAATTCAATTAAAAATTAATTTAAAATTACAAAATTTATTTATTTAATTTTAAATATAAAAAACTATTTTTTAAAATAAAATCATAAAAAATTACTAATTTTACATTTTAATTATTTTAAACAAAACTCGAATCAAATAATTAAAAAGAAATTAAAAATATATATTTAAATTAATTTTTAATTGAATTATACACGTGATACTAACATGACAATGCCACATCAACACCAAAAATTATCACATCAGCGTTATATTAGCCATGTAGGACAAAAACTAAGAGAATCCTACAACTAAGTAACAAGTATAGTTTGGAAGAATTTTTAATAAGCAAAAGAATTTATGGGATATGATTTGAAAGTAGTAATAGTTTGAGAAAAAAATCTTATTTATTCTATTATTATTTTTGTTTAAATGATTTGTCACGTATTTATTGATTAGATATGAATTGAGATAACAATATTAGACTGAGGATATTTTTTTTTTTTTCGAACCTTTGAAAATTTGGTTATCAAGGTTAATTACTTTGGTGGCATACTGGTGAATTCATAAATAATATTTTTATCAACATAAAATATCCTCATTGCAAATGAGTATCCTTTTGAAAAGTCTATTTTTAGTAGTTTAATTATTTTTGAGAATTTTTTTCCAATGCAAAATAATCATACTTCTTAATCTATATATTTATATAAATGAGAGTATCAAGAATATGATGTGACACTCTAGAATTACTCAAAACACTCTTTTTATTTTTAAAATTTTTCACATTTTTTAATTATTCTTTTTCAAATTTATGATTATTAGTTAATAAAAAAAACTATAATATTTAAACCATCTAAATATCTCTAAATATCTAAAATTAAAAACTCTTCCCACGTTATTTTTTAAATGTAATTACACTAATAAATTACCATACACCTTATAATAATAATAAATGTAATTTTTTTCTAAATTTTTCACATTTCTTAATTATTATTTTTCAAATTTATATCTATATATTTATATAAATGAGAATATTTCTGTATATTTATATAAATTAGAGCATCAAGGAGATGAGTTTTCAAATCTATATCTATTCTATATAAAAAGTGTGTAGATAACGGAAATTCTTGGTTTTAACGGTTTTTTAATTTTTTCCAGTTAACTTTAACAGAATATTCTTATATTTAACAGAATATTCTTATATTTAACAGTAAATTGTAAACATGACTTAAACTTAAATAAATAAACAATTAAACAAATTAAAATAAGATATTTTTGAGATATTTTACAATGATAATTATTTAAAAATAATAAAATCATATATTTTATAACTTAAGTAAAATTTAATCAAAACTTAATATTATATTAAATATATAATATATAATCATTTGTTGTCACTGCCAAATTCAAAAACTAGAACAAATATAAACTTAAACAAAAATAAATTAATTAATTAATTAATATCATATATTTTATGATAATTTAAATAATTAAATCATATTTATTTAAAAATAATAAAGACATACATATTATTTTTTTATCTTATAAATTTGTGTGATAGTTTGTTTTTATCAAGTGATTGGAGCTTTTTTTGTTCATCAAATTCACCAAAGAACATTGCGAGATATATTAGAATTTAAAAATAGTTTATGAATATATACTACTGTCTACTCTATGACTTTTTCTATTCTTATTTTATTTCTATTATCAATTTCTTTTTAAATATTATTATATTTTATATATATGTTATGTAATCATGTAAATATATATCTATGTCAACGTTATGTTTAGATGTCATATATGTAAAGATTATTATTAATATAAATATTTATATATAATATAGAATTATAATTCATTCGATTATAAAAATATATATATTTTTAAAAAGATAGTGAACTAATTTTTATTAAAATTATATACAATGTTTACAACTTTAAAACTAAGCAAACGTGCATTGCACGTTGCTTTTACCTAGTATTTATATAAAGGAGAGCATTAAGGATATGACGTGACACTCTAAAATTGTTCAAAGCACTCTTTTTATTTTCTAAATTTTTCACATTTTTTAAATTATTCTTTTTCAAATTTATGATTATTAGTTAATAATTAAAAAAAATTATATTATCTAAACCCTCTAAATATCTAAAATTAAAAAATCTCCATACATTATTTTTTAAATGTAATTACACTAATAAATTACCATACACCTTATAATAATAATAAATATAATTTTTTTCTATTTTTTCACATTTTTTTATTCTTCTTTTACAAAATTATATCTATATATTTATATAAAGAAGAACATCTCTATATATTTATATAAAGTAGAGCATCAAAAAGATGATGTGCCTCCTTAAAATCTCTTCAAACCACTTTATCTATTTTCTCATTTAATCTAATTTTTTTATTCATTTTATAAATTATAATAACAATAATTAATTATAATTTTACTTCTTAACTACTTAATTGTTATAAATTACTAAAAAAATAAAATTAATTTAAATTCAAAACTAAAATATATTAACAATTAAAAATATCAATATATATTAAATTTATTAGCTTCATATCGTACAGTCCAAATTTCAAATTAATTCAAATTCAAAATTAAAATATCTTAGCAATTAAAATTATTAATATATATTAAATTTATTAGCTTCATATCTATATATTACTAAAAAATAAAATTAATTCAAAACTAAAATATCTTAACAATTAAAATTATCAATATATATTAAATTTATTAGCTTCATATTTATGTATATTATTTTCTCATGTAGTTTTTCATTAAAAATTACTAAAATAATACAGTTAATTTAAATTAAAAATTAAAAAATCTTAATAATTAAAAATATCAATATATATTAAATTTATTAACTTAATATCCCAAATTCCTCACTCACTTTGTCATTCTCGTCAACACCTGCAAACTTTTATTTTTATTTATATATATATATATTTATATTAAACTTTGTCACTCTCATCAAAACTTTTATAACCCATCCTGGAGAAAAGAAGGATATCATTGGATTTTATTTGGATTTCATTGTATCATATTACTATATAAGTATTTGAATCATTTGATGAATTGCATATAACAACTGAAACATTTCACTTCATCTCATTTGTATTTTTCATACTGATATTCATATTGTTATAGAACTTATGTGCCTTTCTTTGACTATTGTATAGTTAATTTCTATAGAATAAATAACATTTTTGTCCCCCGAACTATGATTACTGTATGATCGTGCCCCTCGAATGATTTGCGATGTTAAAAATTCCCCCCGAACTATGCACGTTACTGAAATATGGGACTTCTGTTAGATTTCGTCATAGGTGGCTAACAGATTGATGATGTATCATTTTGTCTCTTAATGTGGCAGTGCCATGTGTAGAATAATTAGAAATTTTGCCCCCCCAAACTTTAACCACTACCAAATTATGCCATTTTTATTAAGACTATTTTAAAAAAAATAATTGATAATTAAATCCTTAAAAATTAAAAAAAAATCATTTTAAAAGAATAAGAAAATAATCAATACTAAAAGTTTCAAATTAATTAAATAAAATTCAAATACTCAAAAAATAAAAAATCTAATTAATAGAAAATAATTTTTTTTTACTTTTTCTTTTCTTTTACAATATATATGTTAATATAAAAATTAAAAAATAAATCCTAAAACAAAGTTTTTTCCACTTTGTCCTCCTCTTAAATTAAAATTTGTATTTATTTATTTAAGTTTTTTATCCACCTCTTTAATTAAAAGTTTTTTCTTTGTTTTAGTATTTATTTTAAATGTTCATTCTAAAATAATTTTAATTAATATTGTTTAAGAAAAAGTAAAAAAGAGTTATTTGTTGATAATTAATTTTTTTTATTTATTAAGGAATTAATTATTATTTTTAAGAAAAAACATATATATATTTTTTTATAAAATGAGTATAATTTGGTAATGGTAAAAGTTCAGGGGACAAAATTGATAATTATTCTACACATGACACTGCCACATCAACAAACAATATGTTACGTCATCAATCTATTAGCCACGTATGACGAAATCTAACAGAAGTCTCATATTTTAGTAACGTGCATAGTTCGGGAGAAGTTTTTAACATCGCGAATTATTCAGGGGCACGATCATAATGATCATAGTTCGGGAGACAAAAATACTATTTATTCATTTCTATAATTACATCTCCTTTTATCCTTATACTTCTCATAAAGCATATCAAATTGTTTAATAATTATTTAATATGATGCAATTCATTATTGTATTTACAACGTACAAATATTTATTTTAATTAATATATTCTATCAAAAAATAATCACTAATGAGAAAAAAATAATAATGACGCAATAGACTACATTTTTATGCTTATATAAGTAAATTTATGTATTGATAGGAAGGTAAGCAACAATAGTTGGGTGATCATCTTGTACCGGGTTGGGTTGCTTCACACACGTTGAAACACAATATATTAATATATATTTTTAACATGATTTATAATGTGGTGTTAGATTATTTTTTTTCCTATTTTTTATTCATTTTTAGTTGTGTCTGAAATTATTTAAAGTAATTTAGAAACATAAATTAATAATAAATGTTTTTTGAATATATATATAAATATCTTATGTATAACAAATATCAATATATGTAAAATATATATTGATTAATAATATTTTTTATTGTGTTTGGAATTAATTATAGTATATATAAATATCTTATATATATATTTTTTTGTATAATAATACAACAAAAACCGTCTTCTCAAATTATGTAACACCCTGGATAGCCAAGACTATTACATTGTGTATTTATAAAGGTGCAAGACTTGCTAATCAAGTCATTTAGTTAGAAACGTGTTACTGAAACTATAATTGAGCTAGGGTTAAAAGATTTCGGTTTCAAAATTTTCATTTCTTATAATCAAACATTTTTACATGGGATCCCAAAAGTAGTAAAGTTAAAAGACACTTTACAAAATTCTGAACAAAAGTACAGCTATTAGCCACTCTAAGGGCAAAATAGACATTTAGGTTCTCCCCGTCCTGTATCACTCCTCGGCCGTGGCGGCCGATCAGCTGACTATATACATTCATCCCCCAAAACTCTCCAACTTAGGACTGGTCCACTTTGCTCTTGCCTTTACCTGCACCATGTAGCACCCGTGAGCCAAGGCCCAGCAAGAAAACACAATAACAGAGCATAATCATCAATCAAACAACCAGATAACTCATACCGTATAATCATATACTCAACATTCCAGATATTCACATTAATCAAGTATTCAACATACTAAGTACATCATTTCATATCAATAATCAAATCATATTTGTTAACCAGGGTTAACGCCCTTCGGCCGCACCCTCTGTTTATCCCACTGACTCCGGCCCGCTTAAACCGAGATTAGTGAATATTAAGCTGTCATCAGCTACCAGTGGCCGAGTCGCGCCTTGTGCGCAAGTATTATTTACGGCACCCTTAGGCCGTTTATCACATGTCCCATGGCATAATACCATCCATGACATCATACAGATATAGGGAGCTCTTAGTCCCATCACAAACACATAATCGTGTGTAATTTTCTTACCTTTAGATTCGCTAGCTTTGTTCAATTTGATCCTCAAGCACGATCCCGTCCTAGCCTTAGCGTACACCTAGTCACAGCCATAGATCAAAATCATCACCAAACCTCAAGTCCAAAACCTAGCCCCAGGACCAATGTTGAGCCCCCGGGAAGCCCTAATTCCACCAAATGGGGTGGTGGAATCGAACCCCAAACCCCCGGGCAAAAACCCTTGAAAATAACCCAAAAACCCATTTCTGGAAACATGGTAGCGCTACAACACTACAAAGAGGGCGATATAGTGCTACAAGCAGAGCCAGAGCCCCCATGAAACCCAAGCCTAGCGCTGTAGCGCCCAAAGGCTAGCGCTATAGCGCTAGTCACAGACCAGCAACACCCTGTTTTTCTTCCTTCGATTTTCCTCGAACCAAAACCTCTTGGAACCCTTCCAAACCTCAACTACACACCAAATTGAGTCTACCACCACCTATATCTCACCCCACACAACTCAATAGCACAAGACTTAACCACATGCATCATCAAACCAAGAAAGCAAACATTGAACCCAAGAACTCAAGAATTCAACCAGAAACTTAGAACTTCAAAGCCATAATTTGTTACCTTCTATGGAGAATTTTGACCTTAAGTTATCTCTAGCATCCAACCAGCCTCAAGCCCTTCAACTCCTCGAGCTTATTTCCCTTTATTCCATCCAAAACTCAAGCTTAGAAACCATCTCAATAAAACTCAGAAAAACACATCAGGAAATCTTGAAACTTACCTCAAATTGAGTGGCTATTCCGTACTAACTCTTTTAGCTTCACCAAAGTCTTTAGCCCTAAGCTCCAACCTAAGCCTACTCTGGGATTCCAGCTCCAAAACTCACAAAGAATGGTGAGATATGGCCAAACCGAGAGAGAGAGAGAGTCCCATGTTTTTCCTTCTTTCTTTCATTCTCTTCTCTTTCTTTTAACTTCTGAAACTTTCTACAGCCTCCACTAAAACTAAAGACAAAATAACACTTATCTATTTCCAATCAAATGACCCTTTTGCCCTCCCATTAATTCCCAAGTCTTAAAACACATCAAGGGCATTTTAGACACTTACTCCCAATTCCCGTTAATTCCTCGAGTGTCCCTAGTAATTTCCACTTACATATCGACACTTAACTAATCACCAAATATTTTCCTCAATAACAAATAGTCTCCAGTATATTCTCTAAATCCCCAGATGTACCCCCAGACTTACCCCGAGCCGGGTATAAATCCTCGCTGTGACTTTCCCGCTAAACCGCTTGCTAGGATCGCCTCGAGTCACAAGCTACAAATATATCCACATAATAATGTGGTCTCAACAATTTATCACAAATATTTACATTTATGCCCTCAACGGGCCAAATTTACAAATATACTCTTATAACCTAATCAGGATCTACATGCATACTAATACACATAGTCATGCATCACATTAATCCAAATAATTATATAAGCATGTATTTGCACCATTATCATGCATTTCAACATTAATTCATATAACTTCCAATTGTGCCCTCCCAGCATACTAATCAATGCCCTTAAGCCTTATTAGTAATTTTGGGTCGTTACAAATTAATAAATGGTTAGTTGGAAGGTCAATTTTTTATTAATTAGAATTTTTATCACTTTTTAGAATAATAATAATTTATAAGAATATATTTGTTAGTTAAATATATTAAAATATTAAAAAATTAGTTAAATGAACATGTTCAATGATAAATTTGTTATTTGACATAAAAGAAATGACCAACTTGATAGCATCTATATAAATAAAATATAAGACTTTCTGCTCATTCTTTTTTTAGTTGTCCGTATATATGAATATATCTGTATATTTAGATAGTATTGTGGTATTTTAACATATCTGCAATATCTAAACAACATATATAATTTGAATTATAATTTTTAGATATTTAATTATGATATTTATTTAATTAAATTATAAATATAATATTAATAATAATAAACATTTATTCAAATTATTTTCCGAACCCCATTTTTGTATTTTCCTCTACGCTTTATCTAGCTTTTCTGTTTTTCATTCTTATTTTATATAGATTTTTTTACCATTTTGAATATTTGGTCTTTTTCTCTAAGATTTTCGGACTATTTTGTTTTTCATTCTTTTTTTATATAAATATATGAGTTTATATTTTTTTGGATCCTGTGTTTTTTCTCATTACTTGTTTGGACCCTGTGTTTTGAAAAATTAATTTTTGGACCCTATGTTTTGTAAAATGGTTAAAATAGAACCCTAAACCCGATTTTGGTCAATGTTTTCTCAACTAAAATCACAAATAATTTACCAAACTAACAATTCAAAACAAAAATAAAATCATTCTGCTTAAAAACTGTGTTGTTATATTCAATTTTTTCTTCATCAAAATTGAGTTTAGGGTTCTATTTTAACCATTTTACAAAACATAGGGTCCAAAAAGTAATTTGTCAAAACACAGGGTCTAAACAGGTAATGAGAAAAAACACAGGGTCCAAAAAAGTATAAACCCTAAATATATTTACCATTTTGAATATTTGGTATTATTTTTGTTCTCATTTTTTATTATACTTTTCTAATTTATTGTTATTAATTAATTGAGAGAAAAATCCTATCTATCATCTATTTTTTTTATTTCAATAACAATTATAATAGATGTGAATTAAAGAAATCTATATCTAATCATAATAAATAAATAATTTATTTATTTATTTTTTTAATATTTTGACAAGATACGGTGTAAAAGTCAGTTTTTAATAATAAAATGTCCAAACGAGCAATTGACCAAAATACACGTGATTCAAATAATCTATCTATATATTCTTATTTTTATCATTTTAAGAAAACACGAGGTTCACAAGTTAATTTTTTTTTAAATAAATGGTCCAAATGGGTAATCGGCTAAAATAGAAAGTTCAAAATAGTGTGAACGCTTACTATTAAATATAAATTATATAAAAATTACTTTTTTTAAAAAATATTAAGCTTTTGAATAAATACATGGTTCATAGGTTAATTTTAAAAAATAAAGAGTTAAAACATGCAATCAGCCAAAATATAGTGTTCAAATAATCGATTTATCTATTTATATTTTTAACATTTTGACAAAACATGAGGTCTAAAAGTTAATTTTTAAAAATAAAGTATCCCAACGGTTAATTGGCTAGAATAACCCTTACACAAAACATAAATTTTTTTTATACATAATTTAAACATTTTATAAAAAAAGAAAGAAAAAATACCATTATGAAAAAAAAACTATACTGAAGACGCTCTCATGTATTGATACATGGAATATGTTTTACGGGTAGTGTAAAAATGAATCTCTATGACATAATCTCAAAAAATATATATTTTTATCATGGATTATGCGAAATGAGGTTATATTTTATAGTATTTTATATAAGTAATCATTACATGTGACACTTAATCAAATTTATTTATTTTAAAAAGCCATACCTGATAATTATGTGTAATGTTATGATATATATTTTGTTGGAAAATATCATTATTCCTATTTGATATATTAATTAAGTGTAGTTAAATGAAAATCAATTATTATACATGAAAATAAAGCATAGGGAAAGGATATGTTATAAAACCCTACAATGCTAAGGATGGTGTAACGAGAAAGTCCTATTTAAAGCAAAGACCGCCGATTGTTGAAACCCTAATGCTACAAGCCACCTTTCATTTTCATTCCTTTCTTTCTTACATATACTCTCACACACTCTCTCTATCTCTCTCATTTCTATCTGTTAAACCCTAGCTTACATACCCAGTACTCAACCTCTCCTTCGCCGTCAAACTTATTTCTTTCATGTGAGTTCGCACGATTGTCTATCGAATTATTTGATTGCTCTCTCGCTCTTGTTGATAGTGTATAGTTCTTTATGTTGATTGTTTTTGCTTTGTTTTCAACAGTCGTTGCTAGTTTCAAAGCTTCGTAACGATGTCGGATGATGAAAGAGAGGAGAAGGAGTTGGATCTCTCTTCTCCTGAGGTCGTCACCAAGTACAAGGGCGCAGCTGAAATTGTCAATAGTAAACCCCTCTCTCTGTTTCTCTCACTCTTTTATGTATTTTGTTATGTAACTTACTTGTATGCTGTTCGAGGAACTAATTTGAGAAAGAAAAGAAATTAACTAGCTGGTATTTTTGTTTTTGTTTTTTTTTTATGTGGGTTTTTTTTTTCTTAGTTGATTTGTGAATACATTCTTAACTTGATATTGTGAAAATTTTGCAGAGGCTTTGCAGCTAGTGTTATCCGAATGTAAGCCAAAGGCCAAGATTGTGGATCTATGTGAGAAAGGAGATTCATATATTAGAGAGTAAGTTTACATTGACCTACGGTTTGAGTTGATTTCTTTGTAATTTTTTTTTCAACTATTAAATGAGGAGATTAATGATCTTAATTATTTATTGTTTATAGGCAGACTGGCAACATGTACAAAAATGTTAAGAAAAAGATTGAAAAAGGAGTTGCATTCCCAACTTGCATCTCTGTGAACAATACTGTTTGCCATTTCTCACCTCTTGCCAGTGATGAGTCAGTGTTGGAAGAAGGTGATATCTTGAAAATGTAAGTCTTTTCACCCAAGACTTATATTTTTGTTATTAATAATATGTTTAAACCAAACATTTATTTGTGAAGTGGGCATTAGCTATAGTAGAAGGTAACAATTAAATATTATAAACTGTTGCAGTGATGTGGGCTGCCATA
This sequence comes from Humulus lupulus, assembly GCF_963169125.1. Lineage (NCBI taxonomy): Eukaryota > Viridiplantae > Streptophyta > Magnoliopsida > Rosales > Cannabaceae > Humulus > Humulus lupulus. The sequence goes on along the minus strand of NC_084801.1, from coordinate 167,265,397 downwards.
TAGATGTTTCAACTAAAAATGATGGGGTTTCTACTGTTGCAGTGATATGGGCTGCCATATAGATGGATTCATTGCCGTAGTCGCACATACACATGTTCTTCACGAAGGCCCAGTGACAGGAAGAGCAGCTGATGTTATTGCTGCTGCCAACACTGCTGCTGAAGTTGCCTTGAGGCTTGTAAGGCCAGGAAAAAATGTAAGTTTTTTATTTACTTTTCTTGAATCTGGTTCTACTTTGATATTGTTACTGAGTAATTGTGAAATTGTAATTGAGCGTTTATTGGCATAGTAACTTTTGCTGTGAAGTAATTTTGACTTTTTAGTCTTTGATCTTTCTCATTGCCATTAAATTAATATTTTGAGACCTGTTTGACATTGCCTTTCCTTGTGCCTGTTTCTTACCTATTTTTTAATCATTTTCAACATGACATACTAGTATTATTTGTTCTTGATTTTAACTTTTGGTATGTTCTTTAATCTTGTTGTACTATACCATTTACAAGGATTTTGTTTAAATGTAAGGATCCCCTTATGATGAACATTTTTTGGGGCTATGGATCTATATCCATATGTAGCTTTTAATGTCATAGTTACTCTGATGGGAATTCTCAAATGTTTTTTATTCCAATTTGGAGGTGTTGATTTACATATGTTTTGGTCGTCTGTTTTTATTGTCTAGGAAGAACAATTTGGTTGTCACTGGTTGTAGGCATGATAATAGATGTTCATGTTACAGTGTCGCAAGTGTTGATTCTTCAAGTAAATTCTACGTTTTCTTAAATTGCATGTTAAATTATGTTTCATGGCAACTTTGCCAGGTCATCAACTATTTGTTGATTACCTCTTTTCCCTGTTGCCTATATTACGCTGGCCATACATGGGATACTTTTCGGAGACTTAATTCTTATTTTAGAATCCGTTTACCCTTGTTTGAGCTACATTTTCATAAGAGCAAAATATGTTGTTCAGTCTGACTTTTGGTAGTATCTTGCCCTTGGTAAAGATGTGACAGTCGTGTACTGTTTAATATGATCCCTAGGTGATGTTTGTCGTTGGCAGTGCATGCTGGCAAGATCATATATTTTGTTCTCATTACATTTTCTCAGAAGTGTCGAGTGTTTTCTAACAAGTATATTTGATTCTTTTATCAAATTTCATGGTTAGCTATTTTTCATGGCAACTTTGCCAGGTCATCAATTGGTTGTTGATTACCTCTTTTCCCTGTTGCCTATATTATACTTGGCCATACATGTGATGCTTTTTGGAGATTTAATTCTTTATTGTAGACTCCGTGTACCATGTTTGTGTCACATTTTCTTTTAGTGTAATATATTATTTGGTTCTGCTTTGTAGTATTTCCATGCTCTAATTAAAGATGTCGAACTTGTACACTTCTTAACATGATCTCTACACGATTGTTGTAGTTGTCAATGCATATTGACATGATTACAAGTTTTGTTCATGTCACATCTTGCAAGTGTTTATTGACATGTATTAATATAGTTTTTTTAAACCAAATTGCATGTTAAACAATGTTTCATGGCAACTTTGCCAGGTCATCGATTGATTATTGATTACCTCTTTTCCCTGTTGCCTATATTATGCTTGGCCATACATGGGTTTCTTTTTCGGAGACTTAATTTTTTATTGTAGAATCCGTTTTACCTGTTTGTGCCACATTTTGTTATAGTGTAATGTATTCTTAAGTTTGGTTGTCTTATTTTCGTGCCCTTAATATTCTTAGGTGTTTCTCAACTAGTATTTTTGATTATCTCTTCTGTCAATCTGCATGTGAAACTGTGTTTCATGGCAACTTTGCCAGGTCATCAAATTATTTTTGATTACCTCTTTTCCCTGTTGCCTATATTATTCTCGGCCAATGCATGGAGTGCTTTTGGGTGACTTCTTTTTTGATAAATCCATTTACCTTGTTTGGGCTACATTTTACTGTGTTGTTCAGTTTGGCTTTGGAGTATTTCCTTGCCCTTAGTAAAGAACTTGAACTCTGATTATGTTCCAGCACAATCTCTACATGATGAAACTATTACTGGCTATGGATTTTATCCGATGAAGCTATATTTGTCATAGTTACACTGATAGAGCATCTCACACATTTTTTTTTTCTAGTAAAAAAATGTTGTTCTTTCAAGCATCTTGTAAAGAAGCATAGTACATTTCCTTCTTCTCTTCCCTTCCCACCCTTTCACATAATTAACATGTAACGAGTTATAGCATTATTTTTTGTAAACTCGGAAGTGGATTTCTTTTTTATTCCCAATGATGATTGTTTATGAAAAGCTATGGACCATCATCGAAGTGATGCTTTTTGTCATAGTTACTCTGATTGGGGTATGTCACTATTTAAATTTTTTTGTTTTGTCTGGTTGAGTCTTTATTGCATGTTCTGTCTCACATGATAGACTTTTAAACTTTTATTGTAGTCATATTTCATGCATTCAACTTATTATTGAGCCAATAAATCTGCTTTTTTATTTTTTCTATATTTTACATATGGTCCTTTTTCTGTTGCCTGTACTTTAAATGGTTATTATTCTTTTTCTACCACATATGTTTTTCTGTTCTGTACATTATTGTTTATGTTCCTACGATTTTTTAGTACATCACAAGAGTTTTGTTGTTTTCTAGTTTATCTTCAGATTTTTATAATATTATTTTTTGTTTTTCGTTCAGAACAAAGACGTAACAGAAGCAATTCAGAAGGTTGCTGCTGCTTATGACTGCAAAATTGTTGAAGGTGTTCTTAGCCACCAGCTGAAGCAGTTTGTGATAGATGGAAACAAGGTTGTATTGAGTGTATCCAGCCCTGATACGAGAGTAGATGATGCTGAATTTGAGGAGAATGAGGTTTATGCAATCGATATAGTCACAAGCACGGGTGATGGCAAGGTAATTGGTGGTGCTTGTAGAGCTATGAAGATGAACCCATTCAATTTACCTTTGCAACATTATCTCTATATTGTTCCCACCTAATTTTATTCTTAAAACCTTGCAGTCTAAGCTATTGGATGAAAAGCAAACGACTATCTATAAGAGAGCAGTTGACAAGAGCTATCACTTGAAGATGAAAGCTTCTAGGTTTATTTTCAGTGAAATTAACCAGAAGTTTCCAATTATGCCTTTCACTGCCAGGTCAGTCGGAGTGTTGAGACTGTTGTATTTATTCATTTTTTTCCTTCATATTTTTGTCTCTTGTACTGGTGTTATCTTCTTTCTTAATAAATGCCTGAATATTTTGTTCAACAGGGCGTTGGAAGAGAAACGTGCAAGATTGGGTTTAGTGGAGTGTGTTAACCACGACCTTTTGCAGCCATATCCTGTTCTCCATGAGAAGCCTGGTAAGAGTTGGCTAAAAGAAAGTGTTGGTACTTGGAACGAGCCTGATATTTAGTTCTGTCAATTTTAATTGGTGTCTTCTTGGACAGGTGATTTGGTTGCTCACATCAAATTCACAGTTTTGCTAATGCCAAACGGATCAGACCGAATCACATCCCATTCTCTTCAGGAGCTGCAGCCAACCAAGACAGTAGAGGATCCTGAAATCAAATCCTGGTTGGCTTTGGCCACAAAGTCAAAGAAGAAGGGTGGTGGCAAAAAGAAGAAAGGTGAGCTATTGGGATGTGCCAATATTGTTAACCCAATTTTCTAATCTTGTTTCATCTTTATAAGAACCAACCCAAAATCTTTTTAGTGGTTAATAATCATGAAACCATTGCAGGCAAGAAGGGCGAGAAAGCTGAGGACTCTGCAGCAGAAGCTACACCAATGGATGCAACAAATGGTGCTGAGTCTCAAGGATGAGTCCATTTTTTCCTTTCATATACTTTATTTTAACCCCCTCTTTTTTTTTTGTCAATTTTGGTACTTGCTTCTTCTCTCCATTGTATCTGGTTGGATATGAGTTGGTTTAATTAATACAAGTATTCAGACATAAATCCGAACCGGATGTTCCCGAGTCGGCTTTCTGTGACTCCTTTGCTGCTTCTAGATTTTATCATTATATTACAAACGTGAAGATTATAGCCTAAACTATAAGTTTTTACTTAATTAAAGCTGATTTTTTTACCATAGGTGAAGGTTAGTACATATCGTCAATTGTGGATTATATATACACAAGCATACATTATTTCTTTTATAAATCTATAAAACTCGTTTGCCTTTTAATATTTGAATCATTAGACATTTTGTTACTCTTTACCTTAAACCCCAATGTCAGCAAGGGTTTGGAAATTAGAACCATCACTTTCCACTACATCAATGGAATGATGTAGACCAGAGGGAAATTAAAATCTCAACTGCGACTGGCCTTTAACACTATGTTTGGTATGGTGAAAAGTGAGTGGAAAGAAAATTTAAGAGAAAAGTACAGAGGAGGATAAAGTAAGGGTTTGTTTGGAGAGAAAAATAGCGACGGGACTGCCAAAATCTATTTTTCTAAAAGTGAAGAGAAGACTGGGGCTCACGTAAATTAATAAACGAAAGAGGATTGCCGCTAGAAATCTTAGATAATAAAATATATTTTGTAAAAGAATAATCTATTATAAAAATAGATGAAAGGCCTCCTTTCTCACTATTAGATTATCTTATTTAAAAGATTAGCCAAAATTTTTGAAAGATGAATGACAAATGATTCTAAAATACAAATCAGTATATGAATCACAATTGGAATCAGTACTTAATATTAGCACAATTTAATTAATATATTCGCCCTGGTTTGAATTTACTAAAAAACATTATTATCATCTTCTTAAATAAAAATAAAATAATTATAATAAATATATTTTTTTTTAACTAAAATTACTCGAGCTTAATTTTTGTTGATTTTTAAGCCCCCATTTATAAAATTTTATCGCTTCGTCACTCAATGGCATTACCTTTGAATTTTTTATTTTTATTTATAAAAATTAATAACATGTTTGCCTTGAAAATATAAAATATTTTTTCTAAAAGGATAATTTATTAAATTTAATATTATGTTTATTGATTTAGTTAATAAGATAAAATGTTTGTAATTTTCTTTTCAGTTTAGTTTTAGTAAACAATATAATATAAATACTAATTGTTATTCTTCTATATTTTATTCTTATTCAATTCATTGTTGATCCAAAAGCTTCTGAGCTAGCAACAGTACAGTTGGTGTATAAGTAACCTCTGCTTTGAATCTAACACTTGCTTTAGTCTTTGTTTGTGGTGACATAAGTCCCTCCCTACAACTTATGAATTAAGAATTTTCGCAATAACAAGGTGTACTCGACATGAATTAGGAGTTAATGAAACCTTATCACAGGAATCTTTCACAAAATTATTAACTAATATTATCAACTGATCAGAACGAACGGTTCGTTATTAGACCGTGGTATTTGATTCGTCAAATACATCATTATTGTATACTCTTTCATATATATAGCGCAACCCTAGAATCTCCTGGAGACTGGCCTCCAGTTCACGCGTACGCGGATCGACCCTCAGACGGGCTTTCTCCTCCTCCGGGGCCGCTTGAATATCTTGTTCTCGCTTTCTGATACTATCGAGAACAAGGGAGGTCTTTTCATTGAGTTCGGCGATCTTCTTTTGCTCTAGCTGACAGGCTTCGATATCCTCTTTGGAGGAAATCAATTCTGTCAGCCCGGTGAGTTTGAAAAATCGCTGATCGATGAACCGGAGATCCTCAATTAGCTCCTCCGTGACCGTGACCTCCCCTAGGTTTGTGTCTAGGTTCAGGTCCGGGTCCGGATTTTGCGGCCTCGAAGAGGGCCCGGCGGCGGCGGCGCTAGTGGCCGGGCCCTCCTCTTGGGGACCAGCGCCGGTTGCCTCTTGCTGCCCCGACCTCTCCTGGTCTGATGACCGAAAGGCGTGGTCCAAGAGAAGGAGATGACAGCAATAGTGCACTACTTGAGAACGTGGAGGCGGGTCACGATTTGTGGTCAAGACGGATAATGTGGCGACGAGTGACTTCCTGACCCAGAGGAAACTCACGCCAAAACAGGGACGATGGCAAGTTTGATTGATATGGTGCTAGAGTATAAGCTTGGACGGACCAACTAGGTCACGGATGCCTTAAGTAGGAAGACAGAGCTGGCGGCATTTAAGTGTGAGGCAGTGGCAGCCACCAACAGGCTTGCAGACCTACTGCATCGTATTCGAGATGGGCTTGAAAAAGGACCCGCAAGAAGCCTTTTGCACCAAGCTAAGGAATGCAAAACTCTTTATTATATAAACGTGCCATTAAATAATATAATTATGGGTAAACACAAGGCTCCTACTCTTAATTTTTTTATATATTAATTTTTGTTAATAATATACAAAATATTTAATATTACCTTGTATAAAAGTTATTAGTTTTTCAATTTATGTTCCCTAAAATTATAAAATTGGGATTAATATCTTTTATACAAAAAGCTCGATCTATCCCTAATTTTGAACTAGGCCAAAAACCGAATTGTGTTAAAAAGATCTGCATCTGTAATACATTTTAAATTAGGGTAATTCAAATTAATCACCACATTATAAAAACATCCATCGATTAATAATAGCTAATACAAAAAAAATATACATACATGTAGAGGTGAATCCATAAATTTAAGTTAAGGGATAAATATAACTATAATCAGCAGTCAAATCAAAAGTATAAATTATTAAAAATATTATAAAAACTAATTAAAGCCTAAATTATATGATTGAAATTATTAATTTATCTAATTATTTTCTAAAATATTTGAATATATATAAATATATATATATTCCTAGGCTACATGTTAGACAGTCGTTGTGACGACAAAATGTGATATTTTCAATAGAATAAATTATATGCACCATGGACCCTATCTCAAGTATTCCCTTTAACTAATCGTTAATCAATTTTTTTTTCAGAAGGTTATAAAATTCATGGGAGTTTATTTGTAGTTGAAGTCGCACAACATGTTTTTAAACATGGACTTCCTACTATATTGGATATCCTTGGTAGCTTAAAAATATGATAAACAATAACTACGTAAGTATAGTTTTTGAAGATTTTATTTCATTTGTTTATATATAGTTTTAATTAAGAATAATATATTTTGTATATATATATTTTTGTAATTTTAAGTGATGATGCCTTTGTCGATATATAGACCTTTCAAATTTTGAGCCGTATAAAAGATCTGATAAATTTCATAAGTGGATATGAAATCTTATTCTTATACGTTCTCTCATTATTTGTGTGAACATTTATTACTTTTTATATTTAAATGCTGATGAAAATAGAATTTGCTTCACACTATAATGAACAATATAATTTTAAAATAAAGAATTTAAATAATAATAACGATGGAGTTTACCCAATCATGTTCAATTCTACATTAGTGGAAATAACATTTTTTGGTGTTGTTTTCATGTATTCATATTCAGAAGATGTTGATGTTGAAAACTAGAAATTTAATTTAGATGTGGCAAATATAGCTATAATAAGCACCCAAATTAGAAGTATATAATATATAAATATAAAACTATATAAAAACTTGTTGAACTCCAAAATTATATAATTACATTTATTATTTTATCTAAAATATTTGATAATTTTAATACATAAATTACGTAAAAGAAAATTAAATTTTGGGTATGTAATTATTTTTTTAAAATTTTAATTTTTTTAATAAACCTCAACAAATATAAATATAGATTAAAAATATTAAGAATGGAAGATCCTTTATGGACACAAATGTTGATATAGATCCATTATTTAGAAGTGAACCTACATTAATAAAAATTTAAAAACTAATTAAAATCTAAATTACACAATTAATTTTTTTTAATTATTTTCTAAAATATTTGATAATTTTTCATATATGAATAGGAAAGAAAATGTAATTGAATAATTCAACCAAAGAGAGTAAGATTAAATAATATACATATATATTTTTTAAATTGATTACATATATTTTTTAGAGGCTACATGATGGGCAATTGTTGTGGTTGCAAAAATTGATATTTTCGATAGATTAAATCATACGCACTAGCAATTCTATCTCATGTATTCCTCGTAACTAATTATTAATCATGTTCTTTTGAAAGGTTATGATATTCAATAATGTTTTTTTGCAGTTGAAGCCGCAAAACATGCTTTCAAATATGGACTAATTTCCATGGAGGACTCTCCATATATTGGATATCCTTATTATTGGTAGCTTAAAAATATGAGAAACAATAACTACACAAGTATAGTTTTAGAAGATGGTATTTTAGTATGTTTATATATATATTTTTATTCAGAATGATTAATTATCTTAATATATTTGTAATTTTAGGCGATGATGCCTTGTCTATTTATTGATCATTTTGCTTTTGAGTTTGAGCTATTTAAAAGATCTGAATTGGATATTAACTCGTATTCTTACACATCCTCCCATCATGTGTGTAAATCTTCATTACCTTTTACATCCCAATGAAGATAAAGATAGAGTTTACTTCCCAATAAAAAGATCGTATTAAGAGGATAAGAACCAGCAGGATATTGTTGACGGATTTGACAGGCAAGAGGATTGTGAGCAATATGTTTTGAAGATAAGGGATTCAAATGATGATAATGGTGATATTTTCCAAATCATTTTCGATTCTACATTTGTGGACATAACATTTTTTGGTGTAATTTACATGTATCCACGTTCAGACGATGATGATGATCAAATATAACTATGTGTTGTTTGGTAACATTTAAAATTTTTTGACAATTAAACATAAAATAGTGTTTGTCAACTTTATTTTTATTTATTATTTTAAAATTTTTTAATTAAAATTCATTAAATTTTGAAAATAGAATTTTTTCACTTTCAAAATTTTTTAAACTATTTTTAACTTTTTATTTTTTTTCATATCTTCTTCAAATCAACACCTCATTTTATATTGTTAAAAAAAATAAAAATAAAAATTATCAAACATATTTATTATTTTTTGTTTTTAAAAACAAAAACAAAAATAATTACCAAACATATTTTTATTTTTTAAAAATAAAGAAACAAAAATAAAAATAATATTTTCATTTTTGTGGTTAAAAAATTCAAAAACAAAAACTTTACCAAACACAACCTATTATTATCAAACAAATTAAAATTATATATAGTTAATTATTGAGATATTCTTAATGACATGTACTGAGATCATGTATTTTTGGAATATATCTTGTTGAAGTATCATATATATATATATGTTTAGTCGTGAGTTTATGGATTAATTTAGAATTGACAGTTTCCTATTCCCTCTAGTTTCCTATTTCTAGTTTTCAATATTCTCTTATATATATATAAAATTAGGCATATCAATAAAGAAATCAAGCACTTAACGATTTTTTCATGGTGCCAGAGCCACACAGCTAAGATACACGATGAGCATGGCTGACGACACCGATAAGCCTAAGACTCCACCTCCACTTTCATCCTCTCGAAATTACCATACATCTCTTGTTTTTATTGGTTCACAAGACATATCTGGAGATCTCATCACTTTGGTTCGTCTTTGACACGACAATTATATTGAATGGGCAATGTCTGTGCCTCTTGCTCTACTATCTTGCCGAAAATACGACTTTGTCGATGTCACGATTATGGAACCTGAAGAATCTTTCACATTGGAGGATTGAATTACCATTCACTCAATGCTTGTTTCATGGCTAATGAACACTATTGATTAGGAGGTTAAGTCTACTATCTATTTTTATGATGATGCTAAACTTTTGCAGGATGAATTGCAGGCTCGCTTCTCTGTCATTAATGGGCCCTGAATTCAACAGTTAAAAACTGATTTAGCTATGTGTGAACAATCCAAGATCATGCATGTTTCTACATATTTTGGGAAGCTTAAGGTTTTTTGGGATGAAATGGCTAATCATGAACCCATTATTACATGTAAGTGTGGAAAATGTGAATGTAATTTGGGTACGGCACATGAAAACCAACGAAATAATGAACATTTTCATCAATTTTTGATGGGTTTAAATTCTGATTATTATGCCCAATTATGTACTACTTTGTTGTCTCAAGAACCATTGCCTTCTCTTGATCGTGCCTATCAACAAATTACTCAAGAAGAATGTGTTCGTGGAATTACTCGTGCTTGAGAATCTCCACCGGAAGTGGTGGGTTTTGCTATTCGTCCGGAAGGGTGTGGCTGAGTGAAACCAGAGAAGATTGACAAGTCTGGACTAATGTGTTCTCACTGTCACCGATCCGAACATAACATTGTACCTGTTTTCAGCTTCTTGGGTATCCAGAATGGTGGGGAGATAAACCTTGCAGTTAAGGAGCCACTTATGCTCATGGTAGAGGCGGTGGTGGTAGTGGTATAGACTCACTTGTGGCTGGTCATGGCAGAGGAGCCAATGTGCGTGCGGTGGTGGTAGATGGCTGCAACACTATGGTTGGAGCTTCGGTCAATGGGTGAAAAATTCTTTCAATGCTACAACCAGCACGTCAATCACTCTAGTTTGTCTTCCTAATCTGAGTGAAGAACAATGGTAGACAATAACTGCTATGTTTGGTAATAGGAAATCCTTTACCGATCGTCTACATGGTGAGTTTTCTACAACTTCTTGGATTATCGATACCGGTGCTTCTAATCATGTGACGGGGGATGAATCATATTTGTTTGATGTCCATGATATTGCGCATGTCCCATTGGACTCTTTGATGGCCATAAAATAATTGATACTAAAGAGGGAAGTGTGAGGCTCTTGGAAGGGTTATATCTTAAAAATATTCTTTATGTCCCTAAATTGCATTGCAACTTAATTTGGTTACACAACTCATTGATGACATGCACTGTTTTGTTCAATTTTCTTCTAATATGTGTGTTATACAGGACCTTCATACGAGGAAGCTGATTGGAACGGGTGAATGGAGAGATGGACTTTACTACTTTCGGCAACTGTCTATAGTGCAAGCTATTTCGATGGATGGTTCTTCATCTTCGTTGGAACTTTGGCATCAACGTCTTTGAAATCCTTCAAAGAAAGTAGTAAAGTCATTACCTTTCTTTCATAATTCTAGTGATAAAGTAAATAAGGCATGTGATATGTGCCCTCGTGCCAAACAATCTAGAAATTCATTTTCCCTTAGTGATAATAAGGCCTCCCAAATTTTTGAATTGGTTCATTGTGATTTATGGGGTCCTTACAATATAGTTATCTCTTGTGGGGCTCGTTATTTTTTGACTATTGTGGGTGATTTTTCCCGAGCTGTATGGGTTTATTTGTTGATTGATAAATTGGAGGTATTTAAAATGTTTATATATATTTTTTGCAATGGTTGATTGACAATTTGGTCAAAATGTTAAGGTTGTTTGGAGTGATAATGGAACAAAGTTTAACTGTTCAACATATTATTTCCTTTCAAATGAGATTGTAATTCAAACCTCTTATGTAGGGACTCCACAACAGAATGGCAGTGTTGGACGTAAGCACCGTCATATTTTAACGGTGCCAAGGGCCTTGCATTTTCAAAGTCATCTTCTTCTTTATTTTTGGGGTGAATGTGTCTTGGCAACACATCATTTGATCAATCGAACACTCTTTAGTGTTCTACAGAATAAAACACCTTATGAAATTTTATTTAATACTTTTCATGCTTTTGATGAATTGCGAGTGTTTGGTTCATTATGCTATGCCCATAATCAACGAGCTAACAATGATAAATTTGCAAGTCGAAGTCAAAAATGTGTATTTGTTGGGTATCCTTTTGGTAAGAAAGAGTGGCAGATTTTTGATCTAGAATTTGTTTTTTTTGTTTCTAGGGATGTTAAGTTCTTTGAAAATCACTTTCCTTTTGCTGAAAATGTCACTGCTACTATTAGCTCTAAATATAGTTTTGGAAGCATGAATTTGGATGGTGATGATTTTGACTTTAATATTTTGGGGGATCCATCGTTGTCTAATGAGCTTGAGCCCATAAACGAATCCTCCCCACTACACGCCACCACCCAAAGCCCAACAACTACCACTATAGAGCTTGCTCCCATTTTCCCTCCCGCCATTCTTCCTGAAACACAGTTTGGCACGGACACAGATTAGGGCCCAGTTCAGCCCACATCTCCACTCCAATGTCCATCTATAGGGGGGTAGCAGGGTCTACTACAGATTCTACCATTGAGACTCACATGGGATGTGGATTACGTAGAAAGGTTCCATTAATTCAGCTTCATGACTAAGTTACTAAAACTGTTATCACGAAATTCCATCTACTCTCCAATTTCACCCGTGCTATCAACTTCCTCAGATACGCCTTTTCCTACAACACATTATATTAATTGTGAAAAATTTTCTATTAGCCATCATAAATTTCTTACTGTTGTTACTGCAGGTTGTGAACTGAAATCTTATAAAGAGGTTATGACAAATATAGGGTGGCGACATGCTATGCAAACAGAAATTCGTGCTTTAGAGGATAATGGTACTTGGACTATGGAATAATTACCACATGGTAAACGTGCTCTTGGTAGTCAATGGGTCTATAAAATCAAGTACAACTCTGATGGAAATGTTGAACAACTTAAAGCTCATTTGGTTGTTTTTGGTAATCATCAAATTGTCGGGATCGATTATAACAAGACCTTTGCACCAGTTGAAAAGATGGTCATGGTTTGTGCATTCTTATCCATTGCAACATCTAAAAATTGGGAGCTGCATTAGATGGAAGAACATAATGCCTTTTTGCACGGGGATCTCAATGAGGAACTTTATATGAAGCTTCCTCCTGGTTTTGGGTCTTCTCAACCTGATATGGTGTGTCGTCTTCGAAAGTCATTATATGGCTTGAAACATACATCGCGGTGTTGGTTTGCCTAACTTGTTACTACTTTAAAAGAGTATGGTTTTCTCCAATCCTATGTTGATTATGTTAGAATTATTGCCCTAAAAGCTTGTAAAAATATTTTATTTGTTTTAAATAAAAATACAATTTTCTTATATTTGAATATTATAATTATTGTTTGAATTAATCATATAATAATATCAAGAAAATTCCCTATTCATTCATGAGAATATGATATTATATTCGTACGAGAGAATTAAGATCATATATAATGAATAAAATAGTCAGTAACATATTAAAGTAAGAAATCTTTAATGAATGATTACTAGTTCGGTTTGATAAGCATACGAGATGCAAGTAATCAAGATTCAGATTACTGATGTGGATAGACATCTTAGTAAATGTGTTGTATATAATAGAGATTATATATGACAGGACCGATGCGAATTAATTATCTTTATAAACTTTTCGTTTGACGTAAAGATTTAATTCTTATCATAATAGATGATCATTTGTAGATCAGTCTAAATTCTGAGTATTCATGAACTCTTGTTTATCTTTATTGGATCTTTTGATTCACTCGTTAAGGTCTCTTAGAATAATGAGGCTAATGACTTTTGTTTTGGAGATTCAATATCATGGATGGCTGGGAACATGAATTACAATAATGGAATCCATGCTTTCTTAAACGGATTGAATATTGGTTCTCTTAAGGGTTGATTCTGGAACTGAATAGTTATTGAGCTCAAATCTATAATTAGATTATAGATTAATTATTCGCTAGTGAATTAATGGTACTTAAGGATCAAGAGGTAATTAGAAGGGTAAAACGGTAATTTTGACCAGCTCTAATTAACGAACCAATAATGGACGACAAAACTACATATATTGATTCTATCAATGGACTACTAGAGAAAACTCTGTAAATATAATTCTATAAATACTTAGAGTGCAATTCCATATTTATAGTGGAGTAATCATGGAATTAATAAATAAGATTATTAGATTAAAGAGTTTAATTAATAATCTGGTTTATTGGAGCTTTGTATTATAGGTCTATGGCCCAAGATCACCTCTGTCCTACACTGTCAAGGGTAAGGATGTCAAAATAAAGATTTGTTGAGAGAAATGACTAAATTGCAAAGAATTAATTTTTTAGGGCAAGGAAATAATTATTTGATAATTATGGGTAATTGATTAATTATGAATTAATTAATTATTTAACTATATAGTCTTTATTTTGAATACTATAGGTTAAAATTAATATTAATCTTGTTTGGATTAATATAAAGAGAGAAATAATAAATATCTTATTTATAATATGATATTTATTTATTTAATTCATAATCGATATTTTAAGATAAAGTTAATTTTGAATTAACTGATATTTATGTTGGAATATATATCTTGTCTTAAAAGTTGATTAAATAAACAAATAAGAAAATTAGGGCAACCCTAATAGGGTTGGGCGATACACACTGTACAGTACAGTGTGTGGCACCTAACATTATGATGTTTTTATCCCTGTGATTTAAATTTTGAATTTCAAATAAATTTGTTTAATCAGTTATTTAATTATTATTTTTTAAATATGATTTAAATAGATAATTAAATGAAAACATCTAATTAGTTTTAATTTGAATTAAATAAATATTATTTTATTAGATTAAATATCTTTATAAATCTGATATACGTGATATTCAGAATGAAAAATCAGACTCTCTCTCTAAAACGATAGTTTTTTTTTTCTAGATCTCATGTATTGAGTATATCTAGGGAGTCACATAAATCAACCTTTTGAATCCTACGTACCCACACACGTCCTTGTGTGTTTAAGGATTGGTCTGGAAGATCAGGGTGTGAGATCTTTATTTGCTGGATAGGAAGATCGTTGATTTATACAAAAAGACTACAAAACACTTGATAGGCTAAAAGAAGTAATCCCTGATCTATTTGTATGTGATTTTAAATTTATATATGTGTATGATCCTGACTGGTATTAATATTTATTAAAATGAGTCCATATATTCTGCTGCGTACCTCTGATTTGATCATTTAATACTGTTTACCGAGATTTTTGGAAACTATATTAATAAAAGTTAAGGGAGATTAATGATAAGGGGTTTAGAAGATATAAACGAGATTTTTACGTGGTTGGGGCGTTAACGAGCCTTAGTCCACGAGACAATTGTATTAGAGCTTGGAAAGTCTATAACAATGGGATTTTCTCTTCGTTTTAGCAGAGTAACTGTATACACGCCAAAAAGAGATCCCTTCCCCAGTGCTCTGTCACATGTATTTATAGGTTCACAGGAGCATTGGGTTTGGGCCGGGCTGACCCAGGCCCAATAAAGGTATACATATTACTGGCTTCTCTATCGGAAGCCCAATACAAAGGATAAAAACATAAAAGACAAACACTAACTAGAGCCCACTGGGGCAGCCCAAAGCCTATCTATCACCCGACAAATTGGGGATTTTGGTTTGGGCATTTCGAGTTACGAGGCAGATTCAGGGGACAAGATCAGTCAGAGTAGTGGCGGCACAGGTCTGAACCAACGACGTACAATCCCGAGGTGGCCTTTTCCGTAGGTGAAACGTGGGGACAACTCCCACGCTTCATGGGGCGGAGTCAGGGTCACAGATGCTTTATCCTGCCAACCCTGAGGGCTCGACCTAGGTTCGTTTACCTCTGTCCCTGTTCATTTACCGTAAGCCCGAATCATCCATAAGGAGCCCGGATCATTTACCAGGCTTCGGGACCGTTTGCATACATCCCGACTGTAACCCCAAACAGTTGTACCTCTGCCGGATGAAGGTCTCGGATCATTCTTCTTGGATACCTTCCAGGCCTGGGCCCACACTTCGGTTGTCGAAGTCAATCACATTTCCTGCCAAACGGGCTTGGGCTGGGCCCAAACTCAATTGCCTGGCTAGTGGGCCTGGATCGCGGGTCCGGGCCCAAGGTAGGAAATGGGGATAACATTTACCCCCCAAGCCTTCATCTGGGTCTGCGAGGTGGAGGCTTGCCTTGCTCCCGGATACTCACAGTTATCTCCCCGTTTCCTGCTTAGAATCATTGGTCCGTGGCAAGGGGCAGTGCGTGTTGGGCGCATGCGGAGCCCGAACCATTCACCAAGGTCCGGGTTCATTTACCGAAGTCCCGTTTCACGACGAGGGGCACACGTGTCGCTCAGCGACTGCTGCAACGATGGCACTTGACCCCGAAAGGTCACCAACCATCTCAAGGGTCGCTAGGCCTAGGCTAGTGCGTCAGCACGGATTCCGAAGCGTCCCATCCGCATGGGGGTTCTTCATTAATGTTTCTGCACTGAGGTGGACCGTAGGATGGGGCGACCTTTGAAATTCCCCTCTCCTGGGATGTCAGATCAAAATGGGTCGGATCCAGCACTTGAGTCGATTCATTAATGCCTCTGCACGATCCTGGACCGTCCGATGGGGGATCGGTCCTATCCGCTGGATCATAAATCAAGATTTGGTCTCTATAAATACCCCTCAGGCATCCATTTGAATCCTTTACACTCTCGAGCCATTCTAAGAATTTTGAGGACTTGTTTATGTCCAATCTTGCCGACGAGATCTTCCACCGTCTGCTCACTCTGCGCCGTTGCCTCTTTCCAATAGTTCCGGCATCTGTGCCTTTGCCTAAGCACATGCCTTCAGCCTGTCCTGTCGACGAGCTATTGAAGCGCCTCCGTTAGTTCAAGACTGAGATTCTGCCGTCCTTATCGCCGGACAACCACCATTTTTCACGTCAAGCCATTCACAGTAAGTTTTTCTGCCCTCTGCCTTTATAGATATACGAACGTAGGTTCTGTCATTTTGCTTATCTGTTTAGGTTGCTAGAACTTGTTTATGCTTAGGATTGGTGCTAGGGAGACTGCCTGGTCCGGGTCGCTCTGGGTCTGGATGCTTCCCAGACAAGCGGTGGAACCTATTTAGTAGCCCACTTCTCGTTCCCGATCTGGGTCTCGTGGTTCCCTGGTGAACCCAGACCTGATCTGGAGGGGACTCCAAGCAGTCCGTAGGAGGCCCCCCGTACCTTAACCGACTTTCTTGGGTTTTGCTATTGACTGCTTGGTTTGTGTTTTCTTTGCTCCCAGATCATCAGCCATGACATCGGGCGTCACCCTTCATTCGGAGGAGGAAGTCAACAAGGCCCTTGTCCTCCTTCCCGGGTCCCGGACCCCTAAAGGCAACATATGGGAGATGGACACGGTACTGAACCTGTTCCGGAACTACCGGATGATGTACGTCCTGGAGAAACACCTGGGCATAGAGTCCACTCTCGGACTCTTCCACAACCTCCTGGCCAGGAGAAAGGAGTGGGCGCACACCTCCGTGAGCGGGTTCGGGGCCTGGAGCGCAGGCCACATCAGCGCGGGAGCTACACTTCTGCTTCACGATTACTTCGTGCGATTCCTAACATTTGTGGGGATCGCACCCTTCCAGTTCCTGCCCCAAGCCTACCGATTGCTTGTGGGATGGCGCTTCTTCTACGCCGCGATGGAGATCGCGGAGCCAACCCCCGCGGAAATCTTGTACTTCTACAAGATGGAACCGAAGGTCAACGCTAAGGACAAGACCTTGGACGGCTTCTACCCCGCTCCTACAAGCGTTTGGAAGCATCATCCGGACGTCCGACATTACTAGTTCATGACGTCCGAGTTCCTCGTAGAGAAGAACCCCACACTGATGCTGGACTTCCAGCGAGTGGGTAAGTGCTTTCCCCATCTTACTTTGCTTGTTCCTCTTTTTCTTTTCCTTTTTTATTTCTCACTGTATTACCTTGGGTGGCAGGACCTTTTGCCCAGACTCCTCTCACCCAGTTCATCTTGGACCGGAAGAAACTCTACTCCGAGCTGAGCACGGAGGACCTAGACATAGGGGGTTACGTCAACATCAACAACCTCCGACTGATCGGACGGCTCGCGGCCCATCAGACAATCGATGCCCCGAGCCTTCGGGGCATACAATGCGAGAAGAATCCCGTCATAAGGGAGCAACTGGCCCTGGAGCATATCAGGGAAGTAGAGGTTGTGGCACTCGCATACGCAACTAAGCGGAAGAGGGACTTGGCCCAGTCGGAGGCGGCCGCTTCCGAGGAGCTGGAAACCCTCTTTGAGGAGACACTGCCGAAAACGGGGACCCCCGGGGCTAGCGTATCGGGGCGAGGTAACTCACCTTTGATCTTAACTTATGCTCCCCAAGTCAGGGACATAGCTAGGGATAGGCTAGCACTTCGAGGCCCCGCGATCGGGGCTGACGGGGAGACGAGACCTTCGTCTCCTGTTCCCGTAGGCTCGGAAATTCTCATGTACTTGTTCGCGTTCCTCCAATACAGGAATTTCTTGAACCTGGACGACATGGGGGATCGAGTCTACTCCTTCGCGTTAGATGAGTTGAGTCATGTCCGAGGCTTTATAAAGGGTTCGTCCCGGGCCACTCTTAGTTTTGACCTATTTTCCTGTTAATTGTACTGACTCCTTTACACTTGTGTTTGTTTCAGGAGACTCCGACATGTCTGATCCCGTGGACGAGATGAGACAACTTCTTGAAGTTTGGGCTGCCAGAGCAGCCAGGGCCGCGACAAAGAAGGCTGCCAAGAAAACATCCCAGGCGCCCGGTCCGGATCTCCCCCACAGCAAGAAGACGCCAGTGGCGGATCCTCGACCCGGCCAGGTCGCAATCGCCGCGGTTCCTGTTAAGGCCGTGGACCCGGCCACCTTCCTCAACCTCGCTCACCCCCCGGTGATCAATCTGGAGCCGGAACCTGTGGTAAGCCAGAGTTTCGGGAAGAGGGCTGCAGAGTTTGGCGCAGTGGAGGCGAAAACTGGGAGCAAGAGGCCCTGAACGAGGCAGGCTGGCTCAGCCGAAGAGTCATTCAGGGAAAATCACCTCACCACGAAGGAGATTCCAGCGACACCGGCCCTTCCCATCCATCCGGCCCTACCTGAGGAGGGGGAAGCCGTCTTGTGGGACGAGTAGTCCAAGCTAATTTCCTAAACCTGGGAGAATGGCCGGGAAAGAAGGGACGCGACCTGCAAGGCCCTGACGATTCATCGTCAGGTTGAATTCGCTGAGCGCCCGGCGGCCTTCAGTGCCTCTCAGCCGATCATGGATCGGCTAGTTGCTGAGACTGGCTTTTGCCCTAAGTTGGGGTAGGACACGGCCCCATTCGCAGTGGACCTGCTAGATCAGGTGGGGAACACCATGTCCAACCTCCAGTTGAAGCGATACGCCACCATCGCTAACCCGGACATGTTGTTTATTTCTCAAGCTCTCCGCCATCAAGCCACTACTGTAAGTTCGCTTTGTGTATTTTTTTTCTTTCTTTTCCTTGTTTAATAAGGATTTCTTCTAACTTTTCTTTGTTCCAGGACGCTCTGCTATCCCATCGGAATGCTGACCTGGTGGCCGAGGCGACCATGAAGATGGAGACGCTTTAGCTGGAGTTGAAGGCGGCCATAAACCAAAGGGAAGCCACCAAAGAGGCCTTGGCCAGGGAGACAGCCCGGGCAAACAAGTCCCTGGCCAAAGCGGTCGGTCAGGCCGAAGCGGACTGCGCGGAGCTCGATCGGGCAACTCTCCGGCACGAAGAGGCCATGTCTCGAAAGAAAGCCGAGGCCGGCGAGAAGATGGCCCTTCTGGAGGCGGAGCTTCTCCGGGTAAAGACCACAGAGGAGGTAGCGATGGCTCAGTCTATCCAAGACGGGGAGAAGATCAGAGGTTTGGAGGCCCGGATCCATGATCTGGATGGCTTGCTTTGCCAGGAGAAGAAGGCCCATGAGGAGACCCGCCGCGCGAAAGAGCAGGCGGACGACATGCTGCGCGTCACCTTCGAGGAGGCCATCTACATGGTCTGGCACAAGGACAAGAGCATGAACCTCCTGATCTTTCCTGATCCAGACTCGAAAAGGGCCGAATTTGAGGCCAAGGAGAAAGAAGAAGCGGAGCTCCTGGACGATGAAGCCTAGACCCGGATTTTCATCTGGCCTTTCTTTTTCTTTATTTTGTAACACTTTTACGGACGCGTACGCATCCTAGACAATTTGTATTATTTTATCCGATTTATGTTATTTTCGTTACTCCTTTTTTTTTATATCACCGTGCATGACTGATCTGAGGGTCTGGTCCTGGTTCCACCGGCCTGGCTGGACTAGGTTATTCCTGACTTTAGCTTGTCAACTTGCTTTAATTGTCATTGATGAATCTACCCATCCAGTCCTCAACTTCGAAAATCTGATGGTCTAGGCCATCGAGGTTTGATTAGTTTATTGTGAAACCTAGTTCCCTCACTTTCACAGTCACGAGCCATGCCTTTGCCCCGGGGCATACCAGATGCTCTTACCTCCAAGACATCATTTGTCCGGGGCGGGACCAGCCTGAGGCATGGTCCTCTTTTTATTTATACCCCCGGACGTCGTTCGTCTAGGGCGGGACCAGCCTGAGGCTTGGTCCTCTTGTTTATATCCCTGGACATCGTTCGTCCGAGGCGGGACCATCCTGAGGTGTGGTCCTCTTTATTTATACCCCCGGAAATTGTTCGTCCAGGACGGGACCAACCTGAGGCGTGGTCCTCTTAATTTATACCCCCGGACATCATTTTTCCGGGGCGGGACCAGCCTGAGGCTTGGTCCTCTTGTTTATATCCCCGGACATCGTTCATCCGAGGCGGGACCATCCTGAGGCTTGGTCTTTTTATTTATATCCCCGGACATCGTTCGTCCGGGGTAGGACCAGCCTGAGGTGTGGTCCTCTTTATTTATACCCCCGGACATCGTTTGTCTGGGGCGGGACCAACCTGAGGCTTGGTCCTCTTGTTTATATCCCCGGACATCGTTCGTCCGGGGCGGGACCAGCCCGAGACTTGGTCCAACGGGGTTTGTACCCCCGGGACCTCGCCGGTCTGGGTCGGGACTAGGCCTGAGCCTTGCACCCCGCCTGGTATTTGTTCATACCGGGGATAACCCCCACAAGTGAGCGGAGACTGGTCTGGGGTCACTTGAGTAGAATTTTCATTGTCTGGTAACATTTCTTTATGGCGTTTTGTACACGCCATTTTTATTATTCACGGAATCGCCCTGAGGCGTACATTATTTACAACGAAAATATAAAATTGGAACGCGTTCTTCTGACTACTGATAGTATTTACGGAGATGTTCCGCGTTCCAGGCTCTTAGGACTTCCGTGCCATCAAGCCGCTTTAAACGGTATGTCCCGGGGCACACTTCGTGCTGGATCTCGTACGACCCTTCCCAATTCGGGCCCAGGATCCCTACTCCCGAATCTCGGGTAGCAGGGAAGACTCTTCGCAGGACCAGATCATCGATTTTAAACCTTCACCTTTTTACTTTTGAGTTGAAATGCCGAGCAATCTTGCCCTGGTACATCTTCTTTAGCTGCACCTGTGACTCTTCCCGGATCTCCTCGATGAGATCTAGGGATTCCTGGAGTAAGGTGTGGTTCTGGGCGGGATCGTACGTGTCTCTTCGGTGAGACGGGATGGTCGTTTCGACAGGGATGACGGCTTCGCATCCATAGACCATGGAGTAAGGAGTGTGCCCGGTGGATGTCCTTTTGGTGGTTCGGTAAGCCCATAACACGCGGGGCAGCTCTTCGGGCCACTTGCTCTTGTAGGCTTGGAGTTTTTTCTTTAATGTTCCTTTCAAGATTTTGTTGACGGCTTCTGCCTATCCGTTTTCTTGGGGCCTGGCGACCGCGAAGAAGCTTTTGACGATACCATGTCTTTCGCAAAAATCTGTGAAGTGGACGCTGTCGAACTACTTCCCGTTATCGGATACAATCTTGTAGGGGAGGCCGTACCAACATACAATATTGTTGATGATGAATCCAGAGCCTTCTTCGAGGTGATCATGTTCATGGGTTCTGCCTCCACCCATTTGGTATAGTAGTCGATGCCCACGATGGCGTACTTCACCCCTCCCTTCCCGGTCGGGAGCGATCCTACCAGATCGATTCCCCAGACTGCGAAAGGCCAGAGGCCTGCGGGACCTTCGCGTATCTTTGGCACTGCTCGCACTTGTGGACGTAGTCAATACTGTCTTTCTTCATGGTTGGCCAGAAATATCCTTGGCGCAGGATTATTTTTGGATAGGCTGAGTCCGGCTGTATGGTCTCCGCAAAAGCCTTCGTGCACTTCCTGCAGGATGGTGCTTATTTCGGTCCCCGCCACGCACCTGAGGTATGGCATGGACAACCCCCTGCGGTAGAGTTTTTCGTCCGTCATGACATATCTGTGGACCTGGTACTGAAGCTTCCTGGCTGCGGCCCTGTCTGCCGGCACCTCACCGGTTGTCAGAAAGTGGATAAGGGGTCCCATCCAAGACGCGGAGTGATCAATGGCGTTGATCATAGAGACTCGAATGCTTGGGATGGGGAGATGGTTAACGGGGACCAATCCGGACAGCTCTGCTTCGGCATCGATGGCCAATTTTGCTAGTGTGTCCGCGAAAACATTTTGCTCCTTGGGGATTTGGCGGATGGAGTGCTTCTTGAACGCCTGTAGCATCTCTCTTGTCTGAGTCACATAAGCCGCCATTCTCTCCCCTTTGGTTTGATACTCTTCTGAGACCTGCCTGACGACCAGTTGGGAATCGCTGTAGATCTCCAGGTTCGTGGCCCCTACCTCTCGGACCAAACGCAACCCGACCAGCAATTCCTCGTGCTCGGCCTCGTTGTTCGATGCTTTGAAATGGAAACGCAGTGCGTTTTGAAACTGGTGTCCCTGCGACGAAACTAGGATGATCCCAGCCCCGGCTCCATTCTCATTTGAGGCCCCGTCCATGAACACCTTCCATATGGGCGCTGCGGGATCCGCGGGGTTGTCCGCCTGGGTGATCCTGGAACATTCCACAATGAAGTCAGCTAGGGCTTTCCCCTTGATTGAAACTCTGGGAACGTAGGCTATATCGAACTGACTTAGCTCCATGGCCCACTTTAAGAGTCTCCCCGACGACTCGGGTTTCTGCAACACTTGTCGCAAGGGGTGGTTAGTCAGAACTTTTATCGCGTGGGCCTAGAAGTAAGGCCGGAGTTTTCGGGACGCCATCAGTAGACAAAATGTCAATTTTTCAATCATTGGATACCGTGACTTGGCCCCCAACAACCTTTTACTCACGTAGTAGACCGGGAGCTGGGCTTTTTCCTCCTCCCGCACTAGTGCGGCGCTGATCGCGTGCTCGGTCACTACTAGATAGAGATATAGGGGCTCTCCGTCCACCGGTTTCGCCAAGATCGACGCTCTGGCCAGGTGCTCTTTCAGCTTTTGAAAAGCCTCTTCGCATTCGGCAGACCATTCGAAGCGTTGGCTTCCTCGAAGAACGTTGAAGAACGGGATGCACTTGTCCGTAGCCTTAGAGACGAAACGACTTAGGGCGGTTATCCATCCGGTCAGACTTTGTACATATTTATGCTTTCGGGGAGAGGGCATATCAATTAGTGTCTTGATCTTGTACGGATTGGCTTCTATTTCCTGGAAGCTCACTATGAACCCCAAGAACTTTTTACTCTGGACTACCAACGGTTTCATCCTAAAGTTGACTTGCACAACCATTTTTCTTATCTAGTACTAACTTTGGTATGGTACCTAAATGAGAGTACTTGTCTCTTAATTTATGTCTCAGCAAAAGTTAGATAATTATATATTTATAGTATATTGTAATATATATATAAATGAATAGAGAGGGCATATGCTTGCCTAATTATCCATGCTCTCTTAGGCATCTTTGAATAAAATAAAAAGATATTTACGGTGAAAGTACATAATTTATTATATTTGTAGCACTTAAGTATTAAAGTTATTTTTTTAGCGGTGAGAGTACCTTTCGTCCATGTTTTGGTGCAGTTTAGTACAACCGTCAATTCTCACAGTTAAGTTCGATTGTAACACGTAGGCAAAAGTACCCAATTAAATGGATATTTGCAGCGAAAGTACCTAAGTAAAGAGATATTTATGGCGAAAGTACTAAATTTAAGAGATATTTGCAACAAAAGTACTAAAGTTATAAGTAAATTTCTCGCCATGGTGGCGGGCTTAATAGCGAAACAAATAGATGCACTAAACTGTATCAAAACATGGACGAAATGTACTTTCGCTGCCAAAAAATTAACTTAGGTACTTAAGTGCTACAAACACAATAATTTAAATAATTTCAGCACAAATATCCCTAAAATAAATTACAAAATTACATTAAAAATTAAAAAGTTAGGGAGACAACAACTGCCTCCTTACTCGTTCTCTGTACATAACTACTTTGAGTAATTATTAATTTCGCAATGAAAAACACCTGTCTGGCTTGACTCCTTTGGAATCTTATAAATGGCTCTAGAAACTTACTTATGGTTGGGAATATATATTTATTTATATGAAAAGCTAGCAGTTAGGTATTATATTTTTAATATAATGTTTGATTGATTAAATAAGTGTTATAAAATGTGATTATTTAATTTAAGTGGGGGAATGTTATATTATTTTAAATAATATAATGTCAGATTAAATAATGTAACAAAATGTGATTTGCCACATCTTGTAACATATTATTGAGAGTTACAAAATTGGACACATGTGTGTGCCCAAATGTGACATATTTTGGAGTTACAAAATCAGTTACAAATTTGTAACTCTAAAATATTACCCAATAATGTGTAGATTGTATGTTACACATTTGAATTTAGATTTCACAAAGCCATTATGAAATATGGCTGCTGGATACATGTTTTTAATTCCCATTAGGTGTATGGAGGTTACAAAATCATGTGGGAAAGATTTTGAGACGTTTTGGAAAAACTGAAATTTTTATGTGCTGAGCTTGGGGGACAGAGGTCAGTGGCCGCGATCAGTGAGGCTGACAACCAATACCACTTTTTCAGTTTTTTTTCTTCCAATTTGAACGATCCTAACATCCTAAGTAACTCCAAATCTCAATTTTAATTCCACAAACATACAACTAAACATTGGTAACAACCATGGAGATTGATGAAATTTGAAATTCAAAGGGTATCTCAAACTTTATAAATAGGAGTCTAATGCTCACTTGTAAGACACCGTTTTCTATCCACAAAGCACTTGACTAGAAAATACACCATAGATGCTTGATAATTCCAGATAGCTATTTCCTTGAGAGATCCCTTTGTGCTTAGAGAATAGGGGAAACAAGCTTTCGTACAAAGGTTTTGAACATTGTTCAAGTTGGTGATCTCCACTACTCTACACTTTAGTTGTGTGAGAGTTTGCGTTCTTATTATTGTTCTTTTTATTCTTTTGTTCTTCTTGTTCTTATTTACTTGTATTATTATTGTTTTGAGTTTGTGATTTTCTTCTTCTACATCTTTCTATTTACTTGTTTGTGTATCATCTTGCCTTTTGTATTATTTTTCTTAGAATTGTATTTTGGTTTCTCTATTCTCATTGGGCATAGTATATTCTCTAGTAAAGTTACGCAAATTACAA
Organism: Humulus lupulus; assembly: GCF_963169125.1. Taxonomy (NCBI): domain Eukaryota; kingdom Viridiplantae; phylum Streptophyta; class Magnoliopsida; order Rosales; family Cannabaceae; genus Humulus; species Humulus lupulus. The sequence goes on along the minus strand of NC_084801.1, from coordinate 167,240,110 downwards.
AATAAAGTTAATTAAAGAATTATAATATATTCTTGGAACTAATTTAGTATATTATTATTTAAATAATACTTTTTTAATAATCTGATAAATTAGTTCAAAATAATACATTTTTACGAATTTTTGTAAAAATTTATAACTATATAATAGTTTTTTTTAAATATAAAACATATTTATAATCTTTTTATTACAAAAATATTTACTAAAATGAATAAAAATGTATAATTTTGAAATAATCTAACAAATAGAAAGTTTTAAAATGTTATTAATCAAACAATTAAATACGAACTTAGTTCCAAGACAAATAATATATTCTCATCAATTAGCTGTTGTTGCATAAAAGCATGACTTTCATTTAACTGTTTCATGCAATGCGTGTCTGTTTCATTTTAATCATGAAGTTTAACTTTAGCATAATCAAACAAATCACCGCGATGGATAGAGAGAAAGAACAATGCTTTTGAATGCATAATTGCAAAAGTAATAATTATCAAATAAAACGGTCTAAAAATATGAAAGTAATAATTCTTAATGTGACGGCTAAATGTTACCACTACAAAAAACAAGGGATATACTGTAACGCCCTAAACTCCAGGGACTGTTACGGTGCATATTTTAAATAGTACTAAACTCGCTAATCAAGTCATTTGGCCATAATTGTGTACTAAGTATGATTAGTGGTTTATAGATTAATTTTTTGGATAAGATATAACGTTTCACTAAAACGTTTACTGTATATATTGGGATCCCAACAAAATATAATTTAAAGGTTTATTACAACAAAATAATTACAACCAGCCGATCTAAGCGGCAAAACAGGGTTTAACCCTAGTTCCTTTTTCAAATCTCGGCCGTAGCGGTCGAGCAGCTGCATATGTACACATCGTCACGTAAGCTCTCCAACTCAAGGATGGTTCAGCTTTCTTTTGCCTTTACCTGCACCACATAGCACCCGTGAGCCGAAGCCCAGCAAGAAAACTCAATATGCTCATGAACAGTCATATCATGACATCAAATCATATCTGACATGCCTAGCAAACATAGCTCTATTCAAGCATGGAAATAAGTTCAAGTAATGATGGGGTATCCAGGATAAGAAATCCTGCTCTTCTGATTGGATGACTATCAAGTCAATCCTAATCAGATGAGTGATTTAACACTGGAGGTTTTGGTAAACCATAATGAGTGACTGACAAGCAAGTCACCACGGGGCTCAGCACCCACATCCATGCCAATGATGATCATTATGATTATACAAAGCTTATAGCCTTGAATAGATGAGTGAATATCACTTTGAGGTTCTGTTAAACCATAACGAGTGACTGATTAGCAAGTCACTATGGGGCTCGGCACCCACAGCCGTGTGACGAAACCGTCACCTAGGCTTTCCAGCATTGGTTGTAATCAGATGAGTGAATACTGGGTAAGTCACTCGGGCTCAACACCCATAGCCATGTGACTAAACAGTCATTGGGGCTCTCTGGCCCTGGCTTTAAGTGACTAGCCTTTGGCTAGACAAGCGCTTTTAGTTTTCATCGAACTTGAGGTCGGTCCGGCATTAATGCTCATTTGAGTCATTCAATGCAGATTTTGATTAGATCTAATCTTTATCGGCTTGCGTTAAATGCGCTAAGGCTGTCCTTGACTTATTAGTCAATACTAGGTGACCAATGCTCAGTATTATTGCAAACTCTGACAAGTAGGTCACAACTTCACAGCTAATACTGACACCATTGCCAAATTTGACTAGTTAGTCAGTGCCACACACAAGTAAGCAATGCTACCAGACATATATCATCATGCTTACTTAACAGTTGCTAGCATAATTATGATCATGCACAAACACAGAGACTCAAGCTCTGATCAATCTCATATTCAACATTCATGGCATGCCCTAATCACATGTTTCTTGTGCATCACATGCATCACATTTAAACATCCAACATGTATCGTTACCAATAAACGAGCCACAATCACGATCCTGATTCCAAGCCTCTAGTGATAACCTAGTCACAACCATAAACAGTGATCCAATGAGTTCAAGTTCTAAAACCCAATCCCAGAACCAAGACCTAGCCTTCGAGACATCGAATCCCACTAAACCGGGTAGTAGGAACGATCCCGAGGCCTAAGGTTTCAGTTCCCATGCTCAAAACATCATTTCGGCCATAAATTCCTTCAAGCGCCGCGACCCCAGCCAAAAAAGAGGTGCCAACATCAGGCATCAGCACCAAGTGCCGCGACCCCCAGACCCCTTTAGCAACCTTCACCTGCTTCATCGAGCCTGGGCCGCGGCGCCCAAGAACAGGGCCGCAGCCCAACCTCGGACCAACCATTTTCCCCGATTTCTCCATTTTAAAACCTTCCAAAAACCTATCCAAACATCTCCAAACTCAAAAATCAAAGTTCCCAAACATCCCCATGATCCAAAACCCATAAAACCCAAGCTTCAATTCATCTAAAAACTCATAAAAACACAAAATCCAATTCAAGTTTAAAACTTTGAAAACTTAAAACTTGAATTACCTCCGATTGAGTTGTTTCCCAACTAAATCCTCCGGCTAATAAGCTTCTAATCTTCCCTAGGATCGCTATGCATTGATCCTCGCTTGAATCCGAGTCCTAGAACTCTAGTTTCCTTCGAAAATGCAATCGGGAGACGAAAATGGAACTTAGAGGGAGAGAGAACTTACTGAACTTTCTTTTTATTTCTTAACAGGTTACTTCAAGCTTAAGTAGCCTCAAACAAATCCTAATGCTCGGGGTCTCGAAAACGTCCCCGGGGGCAAAATAGTCAAAACCTCCAGAATTTCCCCCTGATCTTACTAACTCCCAATTTATCACCAAATATTTATTCCCATTACCCAATAACCCAGTAATGCTAAATACCCCTTGACTCATTCCGAGTCAAGAATAAATCCCGTTGTGACTATTCTACTAGCTTACCTCCTAGGAACGTCTTGTGCTGAGTAACCCTAGCATAACCAAATAATAATAAAGCACCATACACACATGCCACATATATGTTCGAAATGGCCAAAATATGAAAATCACCCAATTAATCAGAAATGGGTTCACATGAATATTTAATACACCTAAACATGCATATTATCATTTACTAACATAATAAATCAATTATGGCCCTTTCGACCTCCTAATCAAGGTCCTGAACCTTATTAGGAAATTTGGGGCATTACATATACTGAGAACAAAAGTCATCGGTAGAAGCCCGAATGTTCTCGATACAACTTCTACCGACAACATGTTCTTGGTAGAAGGTTCTCAATACATCCTCTTCGATAGAGGAAAACTTCTACTGAGGATATTGAATATGTTCTCGGTATAGGATTTACCGATGACATTGTCCTCGGTATAGAGTTGACAATATCATCGGTGAAACCTGCCCAATTTTGTCATCTAGATGGGCTATACCGAGGATACTGTCCTCAGTATAGACTGAACTAAGATTTTTTTTATATGTGCAATGTTTATTCATTTATATACTTATTTATTGATTAAATTTTAATTAAATATAAAACAATAGATTTAAATTAAAACACTTATATTAAACATATAAATAAAAACATAAGAGTACATGTAACGATCCTAAATTCGCTAATGAGGCTTAAGGGCCTTGATTAGTGTGCCGGGAGGGAATTACTGGGTTAAATGTGGTTTGCATGACTTTATTGATTTAAATGCATAATTATATGATTAATAATGGTTGTGTGATTATATTGGCTTTAATGTGATATGTGTATATGGTAATTGTGAGAACCACATTATTATGTGGGTAGGAATGCGGAGCACGACTCGAGGCGATCTTAGGGCTGGTTAGCGGGGAAAAGTCACAACAGGGCTTAACAGCTGACTTTGGATAAGTCAGAGGTATTTTAGGTATCGGATAGCTATTTAGACTATCGGGTTATGAAAATAAATATATGGAGATATATTTGAGGTTAGGAAGTCTAGGCGGGAATATTGGGGGATTTTACCGTTTTGCCCTCGGGGAGGTTTCCGGCACCTCGAGCCTTGGGATTAACTTAACGAATAAGACAAACTCAAGGAAACTCACAAAAAGAAATAAACCGACCTATTAACTCTTCTCAGCTCTTCTATCTTTTCTCTCAAGGAAAACACAAGGGGAAACTAGGTGAAAATTCAAAGGAGAAGCAGAGAAATTCTGGGACTTTTGAGCTGGGAATTGCTGGGTAATGGGACTGGATTTTGAGGCTTAGTTCAAGACTCATCCAAGGAATTGAATCAATACTAAGGTAAGCAGGGATTTCTCTTTCTTTGGTTTAAAAATTCTGAGTTTTCAGCTGGGTATTGAGGTGTTTGTACCATTGATGCTTAGGGTGGAATTTGGGCTGGAAAGCTTTGGAAGCTAGCTGGGTATTGAATAGAGGAAGGATCCAACTGAAGAGGTAAGCTTTAATTCATGAGTTAGAGGCTTGAATTTGGGTTTTTGATTGGTTAGCTTTGGGTGTTTATGTTCTTGAGTTTCAGAAATTGAAAAGAGAATTCTAGTGTGTGTTAGGTTGGGTTTTCTGTGGAATTATGTTGTTTAAGTCATGCTAAAAGTGTTGGGATTGTTGGGTGTTGAAGTAGGGAGCTTAAGGGTGGTTTTGGCTAAGGTTTCAAGCCTAGAAATGGTGGGAATTCTGGGTTCTAAGGGAAGGGCTGCAGCTCTGTTCTAGAGCGCTGCGGCCCTAGGATGAAGATGAGCCAAGAGGGCTCAGCCAAAGGTGAGCGCCGCGGCGCCCAAGGCAAGGGCCGTGGTGCGTGTCCTCTTTCAGGGGTGGCTTTGGTTCTATTTTGAGGGCAGGGCCGCGACTAAGCTTCAAGGGCCGCAGCCCTTGGGTGCACACTTGAACTTTTGGGGATTTTAGGCATGGGAATGTGGTCTAGAATGCTCGGGATCGATTTCGCCACCGTGCTTGGTGGAATTTGGATTCCCGGAAGTTAGTTTTGTAACTAGAAACCTATATTTGGATATTAATGAAACCTAATACTTTGGTTGTGACTAGGTGATAAAAGCTTAGGCTCAGGAACGGATCGTGCTTGAGGAGCGTTGCTCATAATCTAAAACTGCAAAGATTAAAGGTAAGAAAACTACACCTGGTTGAATATATGTGACGGGACTAAGGGCTCCCTATTGTGAATGCTTGAAAAGATGGTATTATGCCATGAAAGCTAATTAGTGAACCAACGGCCTAAGGGTGCCAAGGGTTACACTAGCGCACAGGACGCGGCTCGGCCACTGGTAGCCGAGGACAACTTAATATGCACTGAGCTTGGTTTAAGCGGGCCGGGGTCAGTGGGATAAACAGAGGGTACGGCCTAAGTTGTCGGCCCTGATTATTATGTGATATGAATGTTATAAGTGTTTGATTGCATCCATGACTCTGAATATATGCTGAATGATATTATGTGGATTTCTTGATAAGAGTTCATGCTTAATGAATTTACTATCTGTTATCGTTGTTTGTGTTGCATGTGTTTTCTTGCTGGGCCTTGGCTCACGGGTGCTACGTGGTGCAGGTAAAGGCAAGGGTAAGCTTGATCAACCTTGATTGGAGAGCTCTACGAGCGGAATGTACATGGCCAGCTGTTCAGCCGCCACAGTTGAGGTTTAGGTAGGGACGCGTGACCCAAAGATTGTCTATTTTGCCTTAGTATGGCTAGTGATTGTTTATGTACTTTTGGAAGTTTGTAAACCTACTTTTAGCAAGTCTTGCACCTTTATATGTACACAGTGTAGCGGTCTTGGCTATCCAGGGCGTTACAGTACATTTGCTCAATCAAAATAAAGAGTTGTCCTAAACATGAAAATGTAATAGTCCATAGTAATAAAACTCATACATAAGTCCTACTGACTCGGTGCTCCAACATCGGGATCATCAGGTGGTGGTGGGGCACATTGAGATCCCGGGGTGATACAATGAGTCTGGATGTGCTCCTCTAATTGTCAAACACGCTCTCCCATCTTAGTCATCTCTTCATCTCTAGTTTGTGGATGATCAGTAGTAAATGGAGTTCGGTCCCTTATGTTAAGGATACGTCCATATCCTTTCTGGCTGCCACGTCGTTTTCCGAAGACAGTTTGTACCAAAGATAAGTCGTCATCTTCAGGCGCACTCGAAATTGGTGTGGAACTCTCAGTATCAGTTGTCTGTGTCTGCTGTGTGTCGCGATATGCACGCAATTCATCCTATGATGCAATATATAATGTAATTATTTATTGTAAGCAAACAATTAAAATTTTGAATTTTTTATTTAAAAAACTTAACGTACCCAGGTATTTTTGGCTGTTTTTGTCACCCACCCTGTGCCTGATTTATGGTGAGTATCCATCCAGCTATCCGGGAACGACTTAAGTTGCCCAGTCTCTAAATTGCGCTCTCACATACATATATATATTTTAAAATAATAATTAAACGTAAATAAGAAAAACAAACTTAGAAAGAATTAATTAACTAACTTTTTTATTGCGCAGCGCTGGGATTGACTGAGAACCTCTGTAGCTAAGCTCTTTTAGTTTCTTCCTATTTTTCTTGTTGACCCTAGAACATTTCTACAAAAATATTTTATTAGTAATATATTTAATTAAGAGAGTTAAGTTTAACAAGAAATTAATACCATAATTTGTGGGCGTTGGAAAAATTCAATGGCTTTTTGCCAATGCATATTTGTGCAACCCCCATAACGATTTTCTGGCCCATTAATCGTTAAATGTTCCTTAACATCGTACTTCCAATTAGAATACTTTTTGGCACATGATGTATCAATGCCTCTCAAGATCCTCGGCATGTGCCCTTGTCCATATTTGGTATGTCCGATATCAAACAAATCATCCTAAATTACAAACATTTATTTACAAATATGATATATAATCAAATAGATATAACATAAATATAGAAATTACTTACCTCCAGATGTGCAAGTATTCTTTTTTTCGAGGCATTTGATACTTTTGACCATTGAGGACAATCTGGATCTGTGTATTGTCGAACAAGTAATCCCAGCTCTCTTGAGAAATTTGAGCTGTAATCTCCTATCTCTTTATATGTTCTCTCTCGCACGTCCTAATCGAGGGGAAGAGGACGCCCCAACTCTCCCCTTTTTTCTCGCGTGTTCAATCCTTTGTGGCGTCCACGCTTGTTTGGAGGCGCTATTGTATGCAAATTTAGTATTTTAAAATTAATATGTATTAACTGTTAAAATTTAAGGAGTATATCAATGTGTAATGTATTACCTCGTTCACATTCAGCTGAGATATTTGACGTTCCACGTGGAGGATCGCATCCTCCACCATCACTTCTGTGAGATCGAGCAATAACGTCAGCCATATCTGTCAAATTAATCGGTATTAAAATTACATTTATACTAAACATAATAACTATAATAATCAATTATTGTAAAACATAATTACTTCAGCATATTATAAAATTACCACTTAATCATCAATATCACCATCAGTTTCTATGTGTTCATCTTCCTCTTCATCATCTTCTTCTATGAATTCAACTTCCTCTTCCTCTTCCTCCTCCTCCTCCTCTTCCTCTTCTTCCTCTTCCTCCTCCCTCCCCTCCTCAATTGCAACATTATCTATCTCAACAAATAGTAATGGAGCCCCCGTACGTTCAAAGCTGATTTGTGGCAACGGACCAAGATCAACGAATAATTGGAAATAAGAGGAACTAGTGTCGTGCATAACATCTTCTTCTACATCCTCCAGTTGTTCTTCAACTAGTGGGATGTCCCACACATTTCTGTGATGCACTACTTGGACGACTTTCCAGTAAGATTTATTTTTAAGGTCATCAATGTAGAAAACTTGGTTAGCCTGAGTTGCTAAGATAAATTTATCATCTTTGAACGCCTCTGAACTAGTTTTAATACTCGTTATGTTTTGCTCAGACTTTAATCCTGAAGACTGATTAGTGTCAAACTATTTGCACTTAAGTAATACAACAGAACAACCAGAAATATATGACATCACTAAAACTTCTTCTAACTGGCCGTAATAAGTATTATTTTTAACTCCCGCTACAGAGACTCCATTATTTTGAGTTTTGCGATTCTTGTCCATGTCATAACACAAAAATCTAACTCCATTTACAACACACCCAGGGTACGAAGCAACACCAATCTGTATTAAAAAATTATTAAAAATATTATACATAAAATCCCAATCTGTATTTATGCCAAAAATATTAAAAAAACCAAAAAATTATAAATAAAATTCGTGGATACTTGTAAGAGCTCTTGTAAATAATGCAACAACTTAACAATTTGAAAAGAAAGAAAGAAAAACCCCACAATCAGAGTAGAGAGGGCCAAACCATAATTTTTTTTAGATACAGTTATACACAAAATAAAATGAAATATATACAAATACATACCTTGATAGACCCTATTGATGATCAAATCTTCTTTGGAGGGGAAAATTTCTCAAAAAACTAGCCTTTGGGGGCGGGAATCCAGAGAATACACAAAAAATGGCGGAGAGAAATCTGTTTGAGGTTTTTTTTGTTTAAGAGGAAATGACCTCTGTTCGGGGAAGAAGAAGCATATAAATGACTTCTACCGAGAACAAACGTTCTCGGTATATCAACTAAAACGAAAAAAATACTGCGTACTTTTGGTACGGTTATGAAAATGCTTGTACCGAGAACATGTTCTCGGTATTGTGTTCTCGGCAAAACCAACATTTGTTGTAGTGTAGTTTATTTAACACAACCAATATCCAATGTATGTGAATATATGTCCACATTTTTATAATTAAATTGACATCCACTACCAAATATTCCAAATGGGTGCAATCCCCCAAACTTATTATAAATTTTACTTTATGTATATAAATAGTACTTTTAATGGTATGGATATTTAGTGTAGATTTAAGTATTCACAAGCAGCCTCTAACCTAAATAAAATAATAAATAATTCATTATTTTATTTATGGTTTAATTATCTGTAAATACATGGAATTTTGCATGTCATTGATATGGAAGCATCAATTTATTGTTAAATCATGTTTTATTTTCTTGGCCTATTTGTGAGTTTCACACAACGGATAAATTGTACTTGGAATAACATGCACCTAAATAATATTTATAATACAAGAGCGCATTTGTGTATGTTGCTAAGTGATTTTATTGTTGGAAAATGACTATGGTATCACACGTTTTTTATGTGGTACCACTTTACACGCTTTAGTTTACACATCTATAGAAGTTATAATCCCAAACTTTTAACTGCTCTCATATGTCTATTTATATTTTTAATTATTTAAAAACAAAACAAAATTTCTTCAATTCGATGCAAGCAATGTACAAATTACTTAATTTTATTTATAAAATCTATTAATTATATTTATTAAATTTATATTATTGTCATATAAATTTTAAATAAATAAACAATATTATATATAAAAAAATTACATAAATATATTAAATAATAAATTAAACCAAAACATTATTTATGATTTATATATATATAATATGATAACATTTTTTAAATGATAATTTTTTTTAACAAAAATTAAGATTATGTATTATATATTATTGTAATATTTAAATTTATATTAATATAATTATTAAATATCTAGTTTTGTATTAAATATTATTATAATAATATTTGAATTCATATTAATATAATTAGTAAAAAAATTAGAATTATATATTATTATCATAATAATATTTTATAATATTTAATGGTGTGTGAAAGTAAGTAAATATTTATGTTTTTGATTTTGTAGTAAAATAACCTAATTATCTCTTTAATATTACATATTACCAAATATGCCCTTTAACAAATTACTATTTTATTCTAAATATTTTAATATTATGGTATATGTATATTAGTTTTTATTTTAAAGTTATTTTGATTTTTTTTTTATGGGTTGTTGAATGATATATCATACCACAAAATATATATATTGAGTTGAAAAATAATATACCATCAAACTTACAAAATTATTACTAAAAAATGTATATACTATGCTAACAAAATTATATACTACCATTAAAATGTATATACCATGATACAAAGTTGTATATTACCACTATGTATAATAAAATAGAAACTAAATATCACAAAAAAAAAAAAAATTATATACCATACCACAAAAAATATATACACTAATTGGAAAATAATATATCAACAACCTATAAAAAACTTAAAAAATCAATATAACTTTAAAATAAAAACTAATCAAACAAAACTAATACACATATACAACTATATTAAAATCATATAGTCCTAAATAAATAAAAAAAATTATAAAAAAGAATAATTTAGGTAATCAACAATGTAAAATAGTTATTTCTCTACAATTTTAAAAATAAGGACATTAGCTTTTTGATGCTTTTATTTTGGGCCATTTTCTATAATTTCTCTTTTGATATTAATAGTATAATTTTCTCTTTCTTTTATTAGTTACAAATAATCTGGTTTCTCAAGTAGTTATTGTAAAATTTCTTAATTTTTTCATGGTTTTTTTGGTTTAGTAATCAATTACTGGTTGATATCACTATATTACTTGTTTATTTTTTAGCTGCTGTAATATTTTGTGTGAACATATATCATTACTCTAAAGATATGTAGCAAGAGTATTATTAAAAAATTAATAATACGAACCAAAATGTAAATAATATACACTAAGTTCGCATACAAAATTATAATTAAAAAAATATGAGGCTCACTTGCCTTTGCTACTGGCAATGTGATTTAAGCAGTTAGATTTTAGTGAGTAACATATCTACTTCATTCTCAAGACTGTGCTTTGTTTAATTTGGCTTGTTATTATTGTTTAGTTATGTATTTGTTTTCCCTTGAATTTGTTAGGCTTATTGTCAACTCCGTTTGGATTGTTCCCTTCAGAGGGATTCGATGGAAGAACCTTGAGTGCCATTTGATAACACATAAAGAGTGTTGTCCTGTTACCATTATCTTTGATAATACTTTTATCTTAGATAGATGGTCATGTAGGTATTTATGCCGTTGTTTTAGGTAAGGGCCTGCTTGACATTGTTTTCTGTTTTTTGTTTTCAAAGTTGTCTTCTCAGAAATGAGAACAGAAAACTGTTTTTGTAGTTTTCAAAAAACAAGAGGTGTTTGGTTAATGTTTTCTAAAAACAATTTTTTAATTTTTTTTTTAAATCTTAAATAAAATATTAACAAATACATTTACAAAGAGAAAAATATTTTAAAAGTTTGTAATAAATAATGAGATAAAATAATTTAAAAAAAATGATGAAAAATAAGAAGTGAGAAAGTAAGGAGAGAAAATTTGAAGAAATAGAAATTGAGAAGAGAGAAATTGATCCAAGAAAAAATGATAGAGAATGTGATAAGAAAGAAAGTAAAGAGAGAGAAGTGAGTAGAGAGAAAGTGATGAGAAAGAAAATGACGAGAGAGAAAATTATGATATATTAAGTGATGAGAGAGAAATTGATGTGAGAGAAACTGAAGAGAGAGAAACTAATGAGAGAGAAAATTATGTGATAATAAATGATGTTAGATAATAATAAATAAATAAATTATGTGAGAAAAAAAAAGATAGAATTTTTTTTTAGAACAACAAAAAACAACTTTTTGTTGTTCTCAATTTTTTTTGTTTTTTGTAACTTTGTTTTTAAAAATTGTTTTCTGAAAACAACGCCAAACACCCCCAACTTGTTTTCAAAAAATAGTTTTTAGCTTTTAAAAACAAAAAGCAGTTTTTTAGTTAAGGTGCCAAACACCCTCTTAGTTTGGCCTAAGTTTTGTTGCTCACAGGGGTTTTGGGACTATTTTTTATGGAGAAAAGAATCATCATTATTTATAAGAATTAATGATAGAACACTAACAAATTTTTTACAAGCATTATATTATTTATTCGATAATTACTGAAGAAAAAGTCTAACAACAATCAGAACACAATTGAAGAGTATATAATAAAGGAGTTAAAAAAGATTCAAATTTTGCTGAACAAAACTTAGTCTTGAACAATACTGCCAAATTTATAAAGGGCATGCATATATATATATATATATATATAATGTATATTTTTTGATAAACTAACTAGACTGAAATTAACCACACAAAGACAGTCATATTTTTTTAACATATCAACTCCTTCCAAAGAAACTACTTATTTTACACTGATGAGAAAAAGAATCTAACAGCAATGACTCCAGAATTCATCAGGTACCAGTAGCCTACAAATTAAGATCAAAGTTCAATGAACATCTCTTTCATATTTTGAATTTGAATCCTTCTCTGAAAGCCACAATTGATTGAACTACAGGTGGTGAGTTGCTTCAACGAGTGCCTAAAAAAATGTTTCAAGGAAAAAATCTCTATTTATTAATGACTAGTGTCACTGAAACTTTCGATATAGCTTGAATTATGCACATGTAAATTGAAACTCTGTATTATAAACTATTATTTAATTTGAGTCACTAAAGATTAAATTCATTTCGCTACCATTAAAATGAATATGTAATCAATTAATAGCTTGGTTTGCGAAGTTGTTAAGGCTTTTCAATGTCTATATCAAAATTAGAGGCCTAATTTAATCTGAGTGCAACAACCAAGATAGAAAAGAAAAGAAAAAGTCTAACTATTATAGTCATACCTTCTTTTTGAAAGAAAAAACCATCATGGGCGCCTTCTTCTCTTGTTCTTGCTGAAATTGGTTTAATGCAGTTGAGGAAAGAGCCCTCGCACCAATGTCATCAATGCGCTCAAAATATATTTTCCTCAATCTCTTGCAAAACACTAGTGGCACAACCACAACTCCAAACCCAACCAGGAATCCAATTTCAGCACTTAAGAGATTCCAATCAATCCCATTTCTAGATTTTGAGTGATTATGTTTGGTTGTGTTTGGCGAAGATGCCCTTTTCCCGCAATTTCCTGTCAAAGGGCATCCCCACAGTCCTTTATTACCAAGGATTGTGGTGGAAATGTTTGAAATTGATTACCAGTTGGAATTGGCCCCATCAGATCATTATATATATGGGAGGTTCAATTCAACAATGAAAGGAAGTTGAGGCTTGCAAGGGATGTTGGGATAGATCCGTTCAGCTTGTTACTTGAGAGGTCTAAGGACTCAAGTTGTCCAATGTTCCCAATAGACGATGGGATTTGGCCAGTGAGAGCATTGTTGGATAAGTTAAGGGAGAGGAGTGATTTGAGTTGTCCCACTTCCTCTGGTTTTAATCCAACAAAATGGTTGCATGACAAGTCAATAGAGGTGAAAACGTTTAGGATTTTGACGAGATCCATTTGTCGACCTTTGCTAGTAACTGTTGTTGAGCCTGGAAAATACATTCCAGTACTAGAAGATGCAACTCCATTGTTATTGGTGTCTAAATAGATTTGCTTCATGGGCAATGATATCGAACTCTATATAGGAGTCATCTACATTATGCAACATTGCCTTTGCCTGCCATTTATTGAAACACTCTCCAGGTAGTGTACCATCAAAATTATTATGAGCTAAATCTACAATTTGTAGCATCTTCCATGTTTCTATGGAATCAGAGCATCTAAATATTCTTCCATAAAATTTGTTGGACCGCAAAACAAAAGCTCGCAAAGTGGATATTTTCTTTAAGAAGCATGGAAATTCTCTGGTCAAGTAATTGTTCCTAAGATTCAATTCAATTGTAGGATCTTATTTATATGAGTCTATATGTATAAAATAATATACAATAGAAAAACATAAATACATGCATAGAAGTGATTTTCATACAGAGATTCGTAAATACAACAATAAAATCATTAAAGTACTTACGAAATGCGTAGCGTAACAATGCTTTTAAACATACAATTACAATTATAATCCACTGTGACTGAGTCACTATAATTGTAACTATACATATGTTTGAAATTTTATAAACGTTTGTATTAATAATAATTAATCATGTAATAAAATATGTAAACAACACAATTTGATTGAACAAAATGATTTCTACTACTTTATTGATAATGACTGAATTACATAAGAAATGTGGTTTTATAAACAAACACTTTCTTATCTTGTGGACTATAGAACAAACCACCCCGATTACCTTTAGGATAGCCAACAAACAAGAAAACTTCAATTCGCGGTTCTAGCCTTCTTTCCTTTTTCCTCAGGACGTGAGTGGGACACCCCCAGATTCTGTAATGATGCAAACTAGGTTCACGACCATTCCATAGTTCTAAGGGTGTTTTGAAGATAGCTTTAGACGACACGACATTTAAAATGTCACACGCGGTCTGTATGGCATGTCCCCAAAAAGAGATCGGAAGAGTTGAATAACTCATCATGGACGAAATCATTTCCATTAACGTGCGATTCCGACGTTCCGCAACACCATTTTGTTGCGGAGTACATGGGGGAGTACGTTGATATAATATCTCAAGTTCAGCTAAATGATCTTGGAACTGCATATCCATGTATTCTCTACCCATATCAGATCGCAAGATCTTTAACGTTTTACCTAATTGGTTTTGAGCCATTGCAAGGAATTCTTTAAACTTCTCAAATGTTTCAGATTTCCTATGCATTAGGTAAAGACACGAGTATCTCGAGTAATCGTCAATGAAAGTGATGAAATACTCATAACCACCCCTCGCTTGAACATTCAGCTATCCACAAACATATGACTGAACCAGCCCTAGTGGTTCTATGGCCCTTTCTCCTTTTGCAGAGAATGGATGCTTGATCATTTTACCCTCGAGACAAGATTCGCAGACCAGTAGGTCACCCATTGTGAGTTTCCTCAAAGGCCCAGCCTTTGTTAGTCTTTTGATCCTATCATAGTTAATATGACCAAGTCGGAGATGCCAAAGATACGTCTTGTTATCGTTATCGATCTTTTGTTGTTTGACGGTCCTAGATCTAGCTACCTTAAATAACTCGTTATTAAAAGCGGAGGGTTCGATAGGTCGTAAAAGGTATAGCCCATTTTCCATACATCCAACACACAATTCACATCCATTCAATGAAATTGATATATTAAAACTTGTGAAAGTTACAACAAAATGTTGTTGATGTAATAAAGAAGCTGAAATTAAATTCCGACTAAAGTTTGGAATAAAATAAACATTATTTAAAACTAAATATTTATTTCCAAAATTTAGACGAGCTTGTCCTCTTGCTTCAACGTTCACAAACACTCCATTTCTGACTCTAAGCTTCAACTCGCCTTCCTTTACTGGTGTCCAATTGCTAAGTAGCTTCAAAGAAGTGCATACATGGTTAGTGGATCCAGAATCTATAATCCATACATAATTATTGTGACACCCTACTTCCTTAGAGCCGTTATTAAGTGAGTTAAAAACGTGCCATTAGCTCGCTAATCGAGGTTTTAGGTTAACAGTGTAGCTAAACTATAATAAAAGTCGTTTAAAGGCATTTAATATAAAAATGTGGTCATCCATTGAAAACGTAAAGAGTTATACATTTGGGATCCCAAAATACTGTTTAGAAAATTCATTACATCTCAAAATAAATTTAATGTCGACTTAAGCGACAAATCAACCAAATACATTACATCATCCCAAAATAACTCTGGCCATGGCAGCCATGCAGGCCGAACATGTACCCGTCGCTCCACGCTCTCCGTACTCATGGTTGGTCGACCTTTCCCTTGCCCTTACCTACACCATAGAGCACCCATGAGTCAAAGCCCAGCAAGAAAACTCAACACACAACATATAACATATGCATATCTATCAACAACTTATAACAAAACAACCAATAGGCTAAACACATAGCGGCCATGCCATTCCATGTGCTTTACCGGGCCCTAGGTTCGCGGTCTTCATCGAGAGGGTGGATCTAGCACCCTAGGAAGGTCTCACTCTAACGACCTGCACTCCGCGTCCTCAACGCTGATCCCAACTTCTTGCCGCACTCGGCTTCCTACCATTCTCGGCCTTCGCCGTTCTTGGCCTTTGCCATTTCCGGCCTTCCCCGTTCATTCACAAGTATGCATCACATAGCATAATGTCAATAAATATTTAAACATATACTAAACATAAACAATAGGGCTACGCCCTGCAATTCAATCAATAGGGCCACGCCCTGTAACATAAACAGTACAAACATTAGGGCCACACCCTGCTCTACGGGTACAACAATTTTCTTACCTGTGTCCCGAGCAATCCGAGTACCACAATCCCGAGCACAGTCCTCTATCTCGAGCCTCGTTGAAAACCTAGTCACAACGTATTCATAATAACCATCCATCAAGTTCTAACCCAATAAATAACTTCGGTATATAAATCTAGCCTCCGGGTCCTTGGATTCTACCAATACGGGTAGTAAAATCCTTCCGAGCCTTAACATTTGAGTTCTCGAGCTAAAAACCTTCAAACAACCAATATTTGCATTTGAGCTGTCGCTCAGCCCCCTTAAGGGTTGTGACACGCTTAAGTCAGAGGCAAAATGCCTCTCTGCTTAGGGACATGGGCCGCGACGTGCCTAGGCAGACAGAGGCTTTCAGTCTCTTCGACACACACGGGCCGCGACCCGAGCCCCCAAACCCAGAAAACCAACATTCTTCCTGCGTTTTTCCTCGAGCCTAAACCCCACTTTCATACTTCAAATATCAATTAAACTCATAATTGAACTTGGATTCCTTGTACACACAACCTAGACATCATATCCACTTAAGAACAACTCCCTAATCCTCAATAACACTCAAAATTCAAATCAAAACTCACTCTCATGCAAGCCTCTAATTCCAGCAGAATTCAACATGAAAATAAAGAAGAAGAGCTTACCTTTGAATTGTACTCGATCCTGAGCTGATTTCCTAAGTCCTCAAGCTTCCAATCCACCAGTTCTTTAGCCTAAATCCTCAAGGTTTCTCCAAAATTCTCAAACACCAAAGAGAGAGAGAGAGAGAGAGAGAGAGAGAGAGAGAGAGAGAGAGAGAGAGAGAGAGAGCTAAGAGAGAGTTTTGTTTTCTTTCTATATGACCCTAGAACCTCAGCTGCCTAAGTGATCAAACCTTTCCTTAGTTAAAAGTCCAAAATACCCCTTAAGCTTATCTAAATCTTCAAGTGCCACTAAGGGCAATTCTGTCATTTGGCATATCCCGCTAACTCCTCGAGTGTTCCTATAAATTCCCGTTTAATCATGACATGTCCAAATCATTACTAAATTACTACCCGTTACTCAATAAATCCCGAACACACATAACATTCCCGAAATACCCCTAGGCTCCTCCCAAGCTGGGTATTCGACCCCATTGTGACTTTCTAGCTAAACTACTCCCTAGGACTGTCTCAGATCGTGCATCACAAATATATCACCACTCACGCGTGGTGTCAATCACATTTAACACGTATACCACATTTATGCCATAAACAGGCTAAAATTACAAATATGCCCCTAATAGCCAAATGGGGCCCACATACATATTTAATTCACCTAAACATGCATTGCTAATCACATAATCATCAAATTCATATATTAACGCAATTAAATCAATTACTGCCCTCCTGGCATGCTAATCAAGGCCTTAAGCCTTATTAGCAAATTTGGTACAAAAATTTCATCCTCGAAATTACCTGAATAACTCTGGATATTGATCCTGCATATCTGTCTCAAGTTCCCAAGTCCCCTCTTCCACTTTGCTGTTCCTCCACAACACTTTCACTAAGGCGATGGTCTTGCTTTGCAAGACTTTATCCTTTCGGTCGAGAATCTGAACTGACTTCTCTTGATACGATAAATTCTGATCCAGCTCCAAGTTCTCATAACTCAGCACATGCATAGAATCTAATACATACTTCTGGAGCATGGATAAAGGAAACACATTGTGAACCCCTGATAGAGCTGGAGGCATCGCCAATCTATAAGCTACCTCTCCAACCCGTTCTAGAATCTCAAAGGGGCCAACAAAACTAGGGCTTAGCTTGCCCCGTACACCAAACCGTTTCACTCCTCTCAAGGGAGAAACTCTGAGAAACACATGGTCACCGACTTGAAACTCTATGCTCCTGCATCTCAAGTCTGAGTAACTCTTCTGTCGACTCTGGGAGGTGAGCATTCGAGCTCTAATCTTCTCAATCACCTCATTGGTCCTCTGAACAACCTCAGGACATAGATATCTCCTCTCACCCGTCTCACCCCTCATTGGTATTTTATCCTTAACTCCCACTAAGTTCCTTGTAAATGATATTTCTGTAAATTTAATTACAGAAATGAGTACTCTATCATTTAACACTTGAACCAAGCTATAAGGAAATCATCATTTTACTTCTTAAACAGAAGCTATAGTTTCATATTTATGATAAATACTCCCACTCAATTATACTACAAAACCTCCAATATGTAAGTATGAGCTAGTCCGTAGGGTAAGCTGGTAACGAACAAATCAAAAGACTTGAATTATACAATTAGCAGAATATTAATCACTCAGAATTAAGATTGAATTTGCCTATAGTCAACATTGGATATGATTAGATTAGAAAATAACAGAACTTACTTATCTTGTCAATAATCAATACCGGTCTAGTCCAATATAACAAAATACATCCGATCTTATCTACTTTTGGTCAATGTTCTGGATATGACATCACACCATATGTGTAAGTAAATCTTATCGTAGATTACTGTTGACGCGGTTTTTCACCAACAGTGTATTAAGAAATAATAAGGTAGATTAGTGCTCAATAAAACATAATGAAAAATAAATGATTTCACTCAAGAACACAAAACTTTTACGTGGTTCAGTGGTTAAAATCCACCTAGTCCACGAGTCTATATTATTGTTGTTTCTCTCTCTATTTTGGCAAAGTTTCGATATTACAGAATAATGGTCTCCTTTCCTGTCCAATATTCCCAGTATTTATAAGGGAATTCCATGGACATGTTTGGGTGACCGCGTGAGTCAATCACACATTTACATAATTATTACATTTAATACAAATAATTACCATTTATATTGGGATATGATCTAATCACAAGGTAAATGTACTCCTAATATCTGGGATATTAAATATGATAACTTGGTCATAAATATAAGTCAAAGGGGATCCCGAGTCTCTGGGGATCCGCTGATATGCAATATACTAGAACCACCATGAGTTGGATATCCCTTCCAAGCTCGTGCTTCAACAACTATTTTAATATTCTGAGCTCGCGCTTCATAGCCTTCGTGTCCGTAGCTCGGGTTAAACCCAGGACGCCTAACACCACTCGTGACCACATGAAATTGGAGTTGTCTACATGGATAATAAGCAGATATCATTTCCTTGGTTATTTCTCCGTATATTTATTTGCCTGCGGTACCCGAGCTGAGTGAATGAACTCAGGCTAAAATTAGGGTACAACATTTGCCCCCCAAGATCCTACTCATGTATGACGTCATCACTTTCTGACACAAAACCACGCCTGCCCATTACTTGAGTACTGGACACGTGGTGCACCGCAATTGGCGTTTGTTTGGGTTTCGAGGACTGCAATAACTGTCTTGTCACCTTTTTGCCGCCATTTGGTCTGTTTAACCTTGGCCATGGGATCTTGAACTAACCCAACTGGATGGCCCAAATTAATTTACACAATTTACGTATAAATAGGATGGCCAGAGTTCAAACTTAACCACCTTTCATTTAAAATTTTTCCTTTTCTGCACCTCCAGGCCTCTCTTCTTTCCCAGAAATCCCAAAGAGCGTTCATCTTACCCAGTCACTCAGAATCCTTCCAGGAGCTTCCCGTCGCTGAGTCTACATCTTACCGTTGAAGAACACACTTTAGGTATCTCATTCTTTGGTTTGAAGAGTCCCCCCCCCCCCCCCCCCCCCCCTTCAATGGAATTTCTGTTCTTCACCACATTCACCCGCAACATTCATTATAGTTACTGTTAGGCTACTTCTAAATGTTCTTAGAGAATAGGTCTTGACTTAGATTCGACGGGCGAATCCAAAAATGTTTTAGAAATAATACGTTCATAAAATTGGGAAATTCCTGGGTAAATTTGGGTAATCCTAATGGTGCATTAATTTAAAGAATACCCATTTTGGGGTAAAGGAAATGAAGGGTTTTTAGGTTTAGAACCAGATAGCTTAGAGGTTACGTTTCTTGGGTGGTTTTGCACTAAACCTCCTCCCAAGGAAAGTAGTGGTCTGGCATTTTGACACACGTATCCCTAAATATCAGGTGTCTGTTAGGAAACCGAGGCGCATAGTTTAGAGTATTGCGTGGCATCACGTGATGGGGCTGAGGCTAACCTTAGCTCGTATAACAAAAGTAAACCATTTCCCTCTTCGTACTCCCACGTCCTAGTTTTAGATCATCTTAGTTCGACTATTAACTAGGTCGTTTTGTCGTTAGGCGATCTGATGGCTCCTCAAAAGAAGAACGCTCCAAAGAAGAATGCCTCGAACTCGTCCTCCCAACAGAAGAACAAAGGGAAGCAGATCACCCCATAATCTTCCATCCCACACTTCGGACCCGTGGTGGAGAAGGAGATCGAGGTCGATCCCAACGTATACTTCGAGGTTGAGCGTATCATTTCCAAGATCACGAATCAGGGGAGGGGGAACAAAATTATTTTGAGCCACAACATTTAGTCTGACCTGCGTTCGAAGGGGAACAGAGCTGCTCCCCTCTCTAAGACGACTTCACAGCTTGGAGTGATGAACACCTGAAGGCTGGGGCCTTCCTCCCCCAGGACCAATACTTCGCGGATTTTTTAAATTACGTGAAGCTGTCTCCATTTCATCTCCCCCCAAATTCGTATAGACTTTTGGTAGGGTTGAAGTATTTGTTCCTGAAACACGAGTGGGAGGTCCCCACTCTGGCAAACATTCTTTATTTCTTCTTCCTCAAGGCAAGCCTCGACTAGAGGGGACGCGGTGACAAATTCTACTACCTCAAATGATTCCTTAACTCGGCCTCCGTCATCGAGCTTCCCAGTCATTCAAACGACTATAAAGACTTGTTCTTTATGTCGAATGGATTTCGAAATTGAGAACATCACTACTTCAACCGACCTCTTAAGTCTTCCATCCTTGTGACCTCAACTCGTGAATTTTCATTTAAGATATATATATTTTTTTGTCTTAACTGAGTTTGTTTCTTGTGTAGCCATATTTGTAAGGACGGGAAAGTCCGTGACTCTCGGGGGTTAGTACGAGAAGTTGTCTGGGCTTCCCCCTAGTGAGAAGGACTATCGCCAGGTCATGAATGACATTACGATGCTGGCTTGCAAGTTGATCGGCGAAGGCCAAACTCTGGCCTTGAGGACCCGGGCTGCCCCTCACGGTGATCCCCGAGCTCCCATCCTCTCAAGAGGCCTTGCCAGCCATTGAGGACGAGGAGGATGAGGTGCCTCTAGTGCGAAAAGGCAGGCTCCTGAGGCTGTCCGGGAAACCGATCTAGGACGAGTTGTGTAACGCCCTGGATAGCCAAGACCGTTGCACTGTGTACTTATAAAGGTGCAAGACTTGCTAATCAAGTCATTTTTTTAAAAACGTGTCATTAAACATGTAAGAGCTAGGGTTAAAAAGGTTTTGGTCTCAAAAGATTCATTTTATATAATTAAACTGTTACATACATGGGATCCCAGAAGAAACAGAGTTAAAAGTTAATTTACAGACTCCCAAAAGCACAAAAACAAAGGTTAGCCATACTAAGGCAAAATTGACAATCTTTGGGTCTTGCGTCCCTGTTTACTCCTCAACCGTGGCGGCTGAGCAGCTGGATATGTACATTTCTCTCCCAGAGCTCTCCAATCAAGGCTGATCAAGTTTACCCTTGCCTATACCTGCACCACGTAGCACCCGTGAGCCAAGGCCCAGCAAGAAAACATCGTATACAACATAATCAATGATAACAGACAATTAATTTATCAAGCATGAACTCTCATCAAATAATCCACAATAGACATTCAGCACATATATTCAGATTCCAGATGCAATCAATCACATAATAATCAGGGCCGACAACTTAGGCTGCACCCTCTGTTTACCCCACTGACTCCGGCCCGCTTAAACCGAGCTCAGTGCATAGTAAGCTGTCCTCGGCTACCAATGACCGAGCCGCGCCCTGTGCGTTAGTGTAACCCTTGGCACCCTTAGGCCGTTGGTTCACTAAATAGCTTACATGGCATAATATCATCTTTTCAAGCATTCACAATAGGGAACCCTTAGTCCCGTCACATATATTCAACCAGGTGCAGTTTTCTTACCTTTAGTTCTTACGGTTATTGATTATGAGCAACACTCCTGATTATGAGCAACACTCCTCAAGCACGATCCGTTCCCGAGCCTAAGCTTTTATCACCTAGTCACAACCAGAGTATTAGGTTTCATTAATATCCAAATGTAGGTTTCCTGTTACAAAACTAACGCCCGGGAATCCGAATTCCACCAAGCACGGTGGTGAAACCAATCCCGAGCATACTAGACCACATTCCCATGCCTAAAATCCCCAAAAGTTCAAGTACACAACTAAGGGCTGCGGTCCTTGAAGCTTAGCCACGACCCTAGCCTCAAAACAGAACCAAGGACCATCATGGGAAAAGACACGCTCCGCGGCCCTTGCCTTGGGTGCTGCGGCGCCCACCCTTGACCGAGCCTCCTTGGCTTTTCTTCATCCTAGGGCTGCAGCGCTCTAGAACAGAGCCGCGACCCTTCCCTTCATGCCCATAAAACCCACCATTTCAAAGCTCAAAACCTCAGCCAAAACCACCCCTAAGCTCCCTACTTCAACACCCAACATTACCAAAGCTTATAGACCAACTTAAGCCACACAATTCAACAGAAAATTCAACTCAAAACTCATAGAAATCCCACTCTTAATCACTGAAATTTTAAGAACATAACCACTCAAACTAACCAGTCAAAAACCCAAACTCAAACCACTAATTCATAAATTTAAGCGTACCTTGTTAATGGATTCCTTCCTCTAACCAAAAACCCAGATGATTCCCAATGTTTTCCAACTCAAGTTCCACCCTAAACATCAATTGGACAATATCCTCAATAACCAGCTGAAACTCAAGGTTAAACTTCAGAAAACACATGGTTTAAATCCTTACCTTAACCTTGATTTTATTCCCCTGAATAAATCTTGAACTAAGCCGTCAAAATCCAGCTTCAATTCTCAGAAATTCCCAGCTTGTTCCCCTTAGATTTAAGTGTTCCTTTTGCTTGTTTTTTTCCTTGACAGAGAATAGAGAGTAAAGGCTGTAAAGAGTTGGTTTATTTTTTTTTCCTTCTAAGGGTTTCCTTAAGTTTGTCTTACTTATTAAGTTAATCCCAAGGCTCGGGGTGCCGGAACCGTCCCCGAGGGCAAAATGGTAAAATCCCCCAATATTCCCGCCTAGACTTCCTAACCTCAAATATATCTCCATATATTTATTTTCATAACCCGATAGTCTAAATAACTACCCGATACCAGAAATACCCCTGACTTATCCAAAGTCAGCTGTTATGCCCTGTTGTGACTTTTCCCGCTAACTAGCCCTAGGATCGCCTCGAGTTGTTCTCTACGAACCTACCCACATAATAATGTGGTTCTCACATTTATCACACATATATATATATCATATTATCATCAATTATCATACAAACATCATTAATCATATAACTACTCATTTAAATCACATTTAATCCAGTAATGCCCTCCTGGCACAATAATCAAGGCCCTTAAGCCTCATTAGCGAATTTGGGGTCGTTACAACTGTCCCCTCCTAATGAGAATTTCGTCCTCGAAATTTACCTGAATAGCTCAGGATACTGATCCCGCATTGCTTTCTCTAACTCCCAGGTCGCTTCCTCGGCCTTGCTATTCCTCAATAATACTTTCACTAACGGTATCGTCTTATTTCACAAGACTTTGTCCTTCCGATCCAAAATCTGAACTGGTCGCTCCTCGTAGGACAAGTCTGTCTGCAACTCCAAGTCCTCATACATCAACACATGTGTTGTATCGGAAACATACTTTCGCAACATAGAGACATGGAACACATTATGAACTCCTGATAGCGATGGTGGCAAGGCCAGCCTATAAGTCACCTGTCCAATCCTCTCTAGAATCTCAAAAGGTCCAACAAACCTAGGGCTCAACTTGCCCTTCACTCCAAACCTCTTCACCCCTCTCAGTGGTGAAACTCGCAGAAACACGTGGTCCCCAACCTGGAACTCCACGTTCCTACGCTTAGGATCAACGTAGCTTTTCTGTCTACTCTGAGAAGCAAGCATTCTAGCTCGGATCTTCTCAATAGCCTCATTGGTCTTCTGAACCATATCTGGTCCCAAATACCTTCTATCACCCATATCATCCCAGTGAATGGGCGACCTGCACTTTCTTCCATATAACATCTCATAAGGAGCCACCCCAATCGTGGACTGATAACTGTTGTTATACAAAAATTCAATCAACGGAAGATACTTACTCCATGAACCCTCGAAGTCGATCACACATGCCTTAAACATGTCCTCCAATACCTGAATCGTCCTCTCAGACTGTCCATCAGTCTGAGGATGAAAAGCTGTGCTAAACTTCAGTTGAGTCCCCATGGCTCTCTGCAGAGCTTCCCAAAACTTGGAGGTAACACTAGGGTCTCGATAAGATACAATAGACTTTGGAACTCCATGGAGACGAACTATTTCCCTCACATACAGCTCTGCATACTGTTCCACTGTATAAGTCGACCTCACTGGTAGAAAATGAGCTGACTTGGTGTATCTGTCCACTATCACCCACTCTGAGTCATGAAGTCCAATTGTCCTGGGTAATCCTCCCACGAAATCCATCGAAATATCCTCCCACTTCCACTCTGGGATACCCAAGGGCTGAAGCAATCCCGCTGGTAATTGATGCTCAGCCTTAACCTGCTGACATGTCAAACATCTAGACACATACTCTACCACATCCTTCTTCATCCCGGGCCACCAATATGATGACCGTAGATCCTGATACATCTTCGTGGTACCCAGATGAAGTGAGTATGGCGTAGTGTGAGACTCATCCAGTATCTCTCGTCTGATCCCCTCATCTGTCGGAACACATATCCGTCCCTGATACCAGAGCAAACCTGTCTTAGAAGATGAATAATCCTTAGCTATCCCTGCTAAGACATGCTGCCTAACTTCTTGCAACTGCACATCCACTAACTGAATCTCCTTGACCCGCTCTAACAGGGTTGACTGCAAAGTGATATTGGCTAACTGGCCTACCACCAGTTCTATCCTTGCCCTGACCATCTCATCAGCTAATTCCCTCGAGATCTGGGTGGAACTATAAAACTGTTATGGGCCCCTCCGGCTCAACGCATCTGCCACCACGTTGGCTTTCCCAGGGTGGTAAAGAATATCACAGTCATAATCCTTAACCAACTCCAACCAACGTCTCTGCCTCATATTCAGATCTTTCTGGGTAAAGAAATACTTTAGACTCTTATGATCAGTGTATATCTCGCACTTCTCCCCATACAGATAGTGACGCCACACCTTCAGTGCGAATACCACTTCTGCTAACTCCAAATCATGAGTCGGATTCTGCTGCTCATACTCCTTTAGCTGCCGAGATGCATAGGCTATAACTTTCTCATTTTGCATTAGCACACAGCCTAAACCCATCCTCGATGCATCACAATAGACCACAAACTTTCCTTCCTCCGAAGGAAGACTCAACACAGGTGCAGAAATAAGTCGTCGCTTCAAATCTTGAAAGCTGTTCTCACACTTCTCTGACCAAACAAACTTTTGATTCTTTCTTGTCAACTCTGTCATTGGTGAAGAAATCTTCGATAACCCTTCTACGAACCGTCTGTAATAACCTGCCAACCTAAGGAAACTCCGCACCTCTGAGGCGTTCCTTGGCCTCGCCCTGACTGCCGCTTAAGAAGGCGAGGAGGCCGCCAAAGCTGCCTTGGCGGCTACTCAGAAGAATGAGCATGATGCCAAGGCTGCTCTCACCTCTTCCCAAGAAAGCGAGCAGACTGTAAAGAATGCATTGTCTGCCCTCCAGGCTCAAATTGCACAACTTCAAGCCGAGGTTGATGAAGCCAAAGCAAAACTGCTCGAGGTCGAGGCCACAGTCAATGAAGAAAAGGTGGCCTCATCGTCAGCCATGGAAGAGATGCTGTACCACTGTTGGGCCTTCAACTTGGATGGGAACTTCTCTTTCATGGGAGCCGAGCTGTGGGATCTGTACCTTGCAAGATTCAAGGCTCAGCTCTTGCAAGAACCGTCAAAGACTGGTGAGGCTTTCAGAGCAGTTGAGGGGAATGGCGAGGAAGTCACATCTTCGGGGTGAGCTGATGGAGCTCAATGATACATCTTTTGTATTTGTCTATAATTGTTTAACAAATTTTTTTATTAAACAATTGCCTTCAGGTTCAGTTCGACGTTTTTTCTCCTCGGGATAATTTGCTTGCTTTATTTCAATATATGTCTAACTTTTTGTTCCATTTATCTTTCCTTTACTATCTCTCATGTTTATGAATCCTTAGACTTGTACATTCGAGATTTTAGGAATCAATTTTTAGATCGGCATAGAATTTATCGAGCTTGGTTATATCCAGGTTTTGTGTGTTGATTTGTATCATACCTGTTAAGAATTAGACCTTGAACTCGGTTATATATGGGGTTTTTAATAATTTAAACTTAGTTCGTGCTAGGTTTGTTGATAACTCGAGCTTTAACAAGCCCCTGATATTAAACAAATTTCCCAACTTTCCAAGTTTTTGACCTAGTTACGTTCAGGGTTTTAAAGGATTTAAACTTAGTTCGTGCTAGGTTTATTGATAACTCGAGCTTTAACAAGCCCTTGATATTAAACAATTTCCCTAACTTTCCAAGTTTTTGACCGAGTTAAGTCCAAGGTTTTAAATGATTTAAACTTAGTTTGCACTAGGTTTATTGAAAACTCAAGCTCTTAAAAAGCTGTTGAATAATCAATTTTTCCAAGCTCTAAGTTTCAAACCTGGTTGTATCCAGGGATTTTAATAATTTAAACTTAGTTCACGCTAGGTTTATTGAAAACTTGAGCTCTCAAAAAGCTGTTGAACACTCTAATTTTCCAAGCTCTAAGTTTGTTAATCTTATCAAGCAAGCTTAATTTTGCCAATCTCAGGTTATATGCCCCCCAAGTAACCAGAATGTAGAAACATTCTTGGTTGCTTTTACAAACATTAGAACACGAACTGATACAATCTTAACAAAGAAAATTATTTAATAATCCATCTCTTATTTAATCAAATGGATTTTATAAATAAGCCTTACATTGATGGATTGATGGTGGTACTACTAATAATACTTTTTCAAATGTAGGGCGTTCCAGGTCCGTGGGACTACTTCCCCATTTAGCCGAGCTATCTTGAAAGTTCCTTCATGCAAAGCCTCAATGACTTGATATGGACCCTCCCAGTTTCGGCCTAAAAAACCGTCCTTGGGATCCTTATTTGCTAGAAATACCCTTCAGAGAGCCAGATCGCCCAATCCAAATCTACGCATCATAACTTTAGAATTAAAATAACGAGTGATTTTTTGTTGATAATGGGTGAGCTATAACTGTGACTCTTCTTGTTTTTCTTCAATCAGATCAAGGAATGCGTAAGTAGATCATCATTCTGCTCTTGGTTGAATGTCCTTTGCTTGTGAGTGGCTACCATGGCTTTGACTGGAAGCACGACCTCACTTCCAAAAGTTAAGGAAAAAGGAGTATGCCCCATGGAGGTTCTATGAGAAGTTCGATAGGCCCACAGTACTTGCGAGAGCTGTTCAACCCATAGTCCTTTAGCTTCATCTAACCTCTTCTTCAGGCTTTCCTTTGAGGTTTTGTTCACAGACTCAACCTACCCGTTGGCCTGCTGATATGCTGTTGAGGAGAAACTCTTCATAATGCCATATTTTTCACAGAAATCAGTAAAGAGATCATTGTCGAATTGTGTCCCATTGTCTGACACGATATTTTTAGGAAGCCCAAATTGACATATAATACTTTTCACCACAAATTCTAGGACTCTTTTTGAGGTGATGATTGCCAGAGGTTCGACTTCTACCCACTTTGCGAAATAGTCGATCGCCACCACCGCGTAACGAACTCCTCCCTTTCCCATAGGTAAGGACCCTATTAGGTCGATTCCACATACCGTGAATGGCCACGAGGATGAGATCATCGTTAGCTCAATTAGAGCAGCTTGGGAAACTATGGCGAAACGTTGGCATTTGTCATACTTCTGGACATACGAGATTGAATCTTTTGTTAGAGTGGGCCAAAAATAGCCCTGCCTCAGTATTTTCAGTGCTAGGTTTTGCCCCCTAGCATGATATCCACAAAAACCATTGTGCACTTCTTGCAAAATGGTTTTAGCTTCCTTGGGCAGAACACATCGTAGGAGAGGCAATGAATGACCACGTCGGTACAATGTCTCATCTACTATCACATACCGTAGAGCTTGATAAAGTGTTTTTCTTTCGTCCTTTCTATCGTCAGGTTGCCTTCCTGTTGTGAGGTATTCCATCATGGGAGTCATCCAGGTTGGTCTTGTGTCGATTATTTCGACTTTTATCATTTCTGTCACACTCGGGGTTCTCCAAGAACTCTATTGGCACTACATTCAATGTCTTAGCTTCTTTTGTGGTGGCAAGTCGTGCCAAGGCGTCAGCATTTGAATTTTGCTCGTGAGGTATCTGTTCAACAGAACTGTACTCAAATTTAGACAGTTCTCCCTTCACCTTAGCTAGGTAGGCCGCCAACTTCGTACCTCGAGTTTGGTATTCTCCCAATACCTGATTGATCATGAGTTGAGAATCACTATAGCATTGGACGACCTTCGCCTTGAGCTCCCTTGCACTCTCAGCCCAGATAATAGGGTCTCATATTTGGCTTCGTTGTTGAATGCCTCGAATCCAATTCTCAGAGCTGTATGAAGTCGATGCTCTTATGAGGAGATTAAGATGATCCCAGCTCCCGATATGTTCTCGTTTGATGATCCATCCACGAAGATTTTCCATAACTCCTGCATCGGTTCCTTCAAGAGCTCCTCTTGAAATCCGGTGCATTCAGCCACAAAATTAGCAAGGGCCTGACTTTTGATTGAGGTCCGTGGCACGTACAATATCTCAAACTGGCTAAGCTCGATAGCCCATTTTAAAAGACGTCTCGATGTTTCAGGTTTTTGCAATACCTACCTTAAAGGTTGGTCGGTCATGACGTTGACTGAATGGGACTGGAAATATGGCTGGAGCTTCCTGGAAGCCAATATCAGACAGAATGACAGCTTCTCTGTCAGTGGGTATCGTGACTCAGCTCCGAGAAGTCTCTTGCTTATATAATATACTGGTTTTTGAGCACGATCTTCTTCTCGGACTAACACGACACTGACTGCATTTTCTATCACGACCAAATAAAGGAACAAATGTTCTCCAAACATAGACTTAGATAACACTAGGGGCTCGTCTAGGTGCGTTTTTAGGTCGAGTAATGCCTGTTCGCACTCCTCAGTCCACTCAAATTTTTTGTTTCCCCTGAGCAAGTTGTAGAATGGCAGGCACTTGTCCGTAGATTTTGAAATAAAATGATTTAAAGCTGCCACCTTTCCAGTCAGGCTTTGAACTTCTTTACGTGACCTTGGCGAGGGCATTTCTAACAGCGACCTGATTTTCTCGGGATTTGCCCCCCGTGTTGACTATGAAACCCAGAAATTTTCTAGATACCACTCTGAATGTACACTTCTGAGGATTCAATTTTATGTTATACCTCCTTAAGATTCCAAAAAATTCTTCTAGATCGGATACATGGTTATCGACAGTCTTTGATTTGACAAGCATATCATCAACATACACTTCCATATTTCTCCCGATTTGATTAGCAAACATTTTGTTGACTAAGCGTTGATATGTAGCTCTAGCATTCTTCAGCCCGAAGGGCACGAATTTATAACAATATACGTTATTTGGGGTTATGCAGCTAGTATGTTCCTGGTCTGCAAGATTTATTGCAATCTGGTTATATCCAGAATACGCATCCATGAAGGACATGAGCTCGTGACCTGCCGTGGCATCTACCAACTGATCAATCTTTGGTAGTGGAAAGCAATCCTTAGGACAAGCTTTGTTCAGGTCAGAGAAGTCGATGCAGGTCCTCCATTTCCCGTTTGGCTTTGGGACCAGCACGGGATTAGCAACCCAGATCGGGTATTTTGCTTCACGGATAAACCCGCACTTTAATAGTCGAGCTACTTCTTCCTCAAGCGCCTCAGCTCAGACTGTTCCCAAGTGTCTCCATTTTTGGGGTTTTGCAAGCACGCTTGTGTCCAAATTTAAAGTGTGCATGATTACATTCGGGCTTATTCCCACCATATCTTCATGTGACCAGACGAAAACGTCCAGATTCTCTTGTAAGAAATTGACCAGCTCCTTCTTCCTTTTGTCATTAAGATTCTTCCCAATCTTTACGACTCTTGAAGCTTCATTGGGGTCAATGTTTACCTCCTCGAGCTCCTCTATAGCTTGTAGTTCTGACCTGTCTTCGCCCATTCGTGGGTCAATGTCTTCACGTGGGGTGACATCACTATCCTCTGCTTGCTGAGGTTCTTCCATCCCACAAGTAACTTCTGCTTCCTGGGACTCCTCACCTCCGTCATTTATGACCATAGCTTGCTGCCCAAGTTGTGATTTTCTCTTCAAAGAAATGCTATAGCATTCTCTGGCAACGAGCTGATCACCTTTGACGGTGCATATTCCTATAGCTGAGGGGAATTTTATTGCTAGGTGGCAGATAGAGGTTATGGCTTCAAATGCCATCAGCGCAGGTCGGCCCAAAATCGCATTGTATGCAACTGGACAGTCGATTACCACGAACTCAAGTATCTTGGAGACAGTTCGTAAACCTTCTCCCAATGTTACCACTCATTCGATCGTCCCGGTGGCTGCTGACCCTTCACCAGAAAACCCGTATAGAGTCATTGAGGTCGCCTTCAATACTGTTACAGACAACCCCATTTTTTCCAAGGTGGACCTAAATAGTAGATTCACAGAACTCCCGTTATCTACTAGTGTCCTCCGGACCCTCCGGTTGGCAAGCTGAATGGTTATGACCAAGGTATCGTTATGTGGGAATTGGACGTGGCTAACATCTTCTTCTATAAAAATGATTGGTTGTCTTTCCAATCATTGTTGTTTTGATAATCGCTGTTTCGGAATGAACTCCACTGTGTTATGGGATTTTATTTCGTTAGTGTACCTCTTCTGGGCCCCGCTGCTCGTGCCTGCCAGATGAGGTCCTCACGAAATGGTGGCTATATCTCCCCCTATTATCAGAGAAAGGTTGTTCTGATTCGCTTGAGCTCCAGTTTGACTTACTGGAGCTTCGGGGACTGACAGAGGGTTTGGTCTAGCGGGCTGATTAGGGACCACTCGATTTCGAGCGTACTGGGCCAAAGGTCCCGCTCTAATGAGAGTTTCAATCTCATCCTTCATCTGTCGTCAGTCATCAGTGTTATGACCGATATCATTATGGAATAGGCAGAACTTCGAAGGATCTCTCTTCGCCCTCTGGTTCTTCAACAGCTCTGGTTTCTTCCATGGAAGGCGAGTATAATTTGCTAGGAAGATGCGCTCCCTAGTATCCGTTAGGTCGGTGTAAGTGGCGTAGACAGGCTTGAATTTCTCCCCAGATTTATTTTTCTTTGTTCCGCTCTATTCCCCCTCACCATTTCCCTTCCTTTTGTTATTCTCCCCTTGGTTATTCTGGGTAACGGTTTGAGCCGTAGCTGCAACATCCGTTACCGCTCCAACGGGCTGGACAGGGAGCTAGCTGATTCCTATAACGGAAGCTCGCGCCTCTTCTAGGTTAATCAATTCTTGAGCTCAGGCCAAGAATTCGTCCACACTCTTAACTCCTTTCCTTTGGAGTTCTTGCCAGAGGTCGCCCCCGACGAGGATTCCTGTCCTCAGTGCCATGAGCTTGGAGCTGTCATCAACATCCCTAGCTCATGCAGCAACATTGGAAAACCGACTTAGATATGCCTTCAAAATTTCACCAGGTTGCTGCTTTACATTGGCCAATGAATCAGCCTCAACTCGAGCTGCTTGTGAAGCTCAGAATGCTTTTTTGAACTCGGAGGAAAACTTCTTCCACGAGCTTATGGAGTGTCTCTTGTACTGCTTAAACCACTGCTTGGCTGGCTCGACTAGAGTTGTAGGTTATAAAATACACCTTAGACGAGTCCAACATTATGGGCCATCATCATGGTGTTAAACATTCTGAGGTGGTCTGACAAATCTCCATCTCCATCAAATTTTGTCAAGTGTGGCATTTTGAAGCCTACCGGATATGTGGCTGCCACAATATTTTTGAGCGAAAGGCTTGCTATCCTCTGAGTCACAATCGTTTTTCTCTTTTCTAGATAAAAGTCTATTGATTTTATCTTCCATCAGAGCTAGCCTCTCGAAGGTTTGGTCTCTGGTCCCTAGGTTACCTGGGGGCTGTTCGACAACTCCTATCCTATTGTATGAGTTTGATGGGTTATTATCCCTCCAATCTCGAGCTTGGTTTGGTGGGGCATTCTAATTATCACATACTATGGACGGACCTCCCTCTTGTCGAGTATAACTAACATCTTCATTCTGAGATGGATTCATTCTCTGTGAATTTAGGCGATCACGCAAATCGGGTTACGACTCGTACCGAGGGCTTTGTGCTGAACTCAACTGATTTCTTAGGTCGCCCTCAGACCTACCACTATGACAAATTTTGGTCCAGTAACTCCCATTTGTGAAGCTTACAGCTCGCGGTTGGGGCCGAGGATCTAGATTTTCAACACGTGTCCGTGGGATGTAGGTATTGGCAGATGGAGGAGGATTTCTCCTACTGTCTCCATAAGCTAGAATGTCCCATGTAGGAAGAGGTGGCATCGGATGTCTTATAGGTGACGGGGGATGCCTTATTGGCAAGGAAATCCTTGCCCCATCAGGGCGAACTAGATTAGCCCGCCTTTGTTCTACCCCATTATTTCTAGCTCTCTGCGCTTGACGATTCGATCGCGACGTAGGAGGGTTTTCTGGAACATTTTGTCTCTGTGAGCCTGTCCCAGCCCCTCCTAGTGGATTTCCATGGGAATTCCTAGGTGCCTGTGAAGGAGGCACCGAACTTGGGGTTGTGGTTCTAACCGATCGACTGACATGCTGATGACTCTATGGGGGCCACTAGGTTTGAGCCTTCTGGCGATCTCGCCCTGAAGGGACAGAACATGGGGTGGCAGTTTTGACTGACTCACTTGATTTGGATCAGTTATTCCTGTGGGACTTGTGAGACCCACTTTGCCTCTTTCCGACATTAACGTCAGTTGCAAGAGGGGGTAGTCGAGCCAAAACCTCCTCAATTTTCCTGTTTGCCTTAGCGAGATGGCTTCTTAACTGCATATTTTCCATCTCAACGACAGTTAAGTAGTCTGGGTTTGGATTCAGTGGTAATGACGCCGAACTCCCAGTGTCGATGTGACCCGCTGGTTGCTTTCCCGAACGTTGCTGGACTTCAGGTCCATGCTCGTTCGAAACAGCGGTATGATGGGCCTCATGCCCACCAAGTTGTTCTATCTCATTATCGTGCATTGAGCGGGTGAGCACCATGATGAGATTCAACTGGAATTTTGATAAAGCACTAATTTTTCTCTCAATGAAAGCACCAAACTGTTGACACAGTTTTTCGCCAACAGTGTATTAAGAAATAATAAGGTAGATTAGTGCTTAATAAACCGTAATGAAAAATAAATGATTTCACTCAAGAACACAGAACTCTTACGTGGTTCAGTGGTTAAAATCCACCTAGTCCACGAGTCTATATTATTTATGTTTCTCTCTCTATTTTGGCAGAGTTTCGGTACTACAGAATAATGGTCTCCTTTCCTGTCCAATATTCCCAATATTAATAAGGGAATTCCAAGGACAAGTTTGGGTAACTGCGTGAGTCAATCACACATTTACATAATTATTACATTTAATACAAATAATTTCCATTTATATTGGGATATGATCTGATCACAAGGTAAATGTACTCATAATATCTGGGATATTAAATATGACAGCTTGGTCATAAATATACGTATAAAGGGATCCCAAGTCTCTGGGGATTCGCGGATATGCAATATACTAGAACTACCATGAGCTGGATATCCCCTCCAAGCTCGTGCTTCAACAACTATTTTAATATTCTGAGCTCGCGCTTCACAGCCTTCCTGTCCGTAGCTTGGGTTAAACCGAGGACGCCTAACACCATATGTGACCACATGAAACTGGAGTTGTCTATATGGATAATAATCAGATATCATTTCCTTGGTTATTTCTTCGTATATTTATTTGCCAGCTATACCCGAGTTGAGTGATTGAACTCAGGCTAAAATTAGGGTACAACAATTACCCAATCAGTAAAAATCCAGTGTATTGATTTAATCTTTGGACAAAATGAGTTTTAACATATATTTACAATTATAATCTACTGTGACTGAGTTACTATAATTGTAACTATACATATGTTCAAGAGTTTATAAACATCTGTATTAATAATAATTAATCATGTAATAAAATATATAAACAACAAAATTTGATTGAACAAAATGATTTCTACTACTTTATTGATAATGACTGAATTATATAAAAATGTGGTTTTATAAGGGTATAAAACCCAACATCAACATCACTAACTTTTTGCAATCGGCTAGAGACTTGGGAATAGGCCCTTCAAATAAATTTTCGTTAAGATCTAAAGCCTTTAGACCACATTTAACTTTAAAACCATGAGGAATTTGTCCTGTGAAGTTGTTTCTTCGTAGGTTGTTGTAGTGAGTTCATTGCAAATGCACATTTTGGTAATTTTGTTGTTAGAAAAATCAAGTACTTTAAGAGAACTTGTGTTACATATGAATTTAGGTAGGTTTCTTTAAGACTATTGTTTGAAATGGACTAGAACCTAGCGGAAGTGAGGTTGATATTATTATTAGCATTATATGGAATGGAAAAAGTGAAGTTATTCCCAGATAAATCTACGAAGTTAATTGATAAAAGTGGAATAGGGAGCGTTTCATGGAATTGATTAAGATGCAAGTCAATGGTAGTAAGTGAATTTAGTATAGAAAAAGACTCTTGTATTGTATTCAATGAATTATAAGAGAGACACAAAGCGTCAAGATTATCTAATTTCCAAATCCAATTGGGTACCCACCCTTCTATTTCATTATTTGAAAGGTCCAAAGAGGATATCTTTGACAACTTTTATAAATTGGGAGATTTGTTAGAAATAATATAGCGGAGAAGAATGAAATATATATTGATATATTTAATTAAAGAACAGAAATGAAAAAAATACAATAGAAAGAATAAACCAAAGTCGAGACACACGAAACACGCTTTCCTTAAAGCAGATTTTCCCCCTCTGCCTGAACGGTGCTAGAGGATTTGTGAGCAACCACCCAGAATACAATAGTTATCAAGCAGGACGAAAGCACCACTGTGTCTGCTTAGGTGAACTCGAAACACACATTCCCTCTATCACCAGAAAATACTACAAGACAGAAGAGAGAAAGAGACCAAGACAATTGTGTGTGATACTTTGCATCTGAGTGTCTTAGAATGAGAGGAGAAACCTATTTTTATAGGCTTCATGGAGGATTGAAAATGTGTGTGAAATCAAGTGCATTAATGCCGAAATATCCCACAAATCTGGAATCTTAATTTTTGAAAATCAATCCGAATTAATCACACTTATTCTGGTAATATCAGTAGTTACCCAAAGTGATTTTTTGACAATCAATCAGAATTATTCACTCAATATTTTGATATCTCAATTTTGACTAAAGTGATTTGCTAAAATCAATCAGAATAAATCCAATATTATGATAATCTCATCTTTAATCAAAGTGATTTGCTGAATCATTACCATTTTAGGCATCAATTTTCCATTCACTCAATTTTTCCAACAATCCCCATCATGAATTAAATCGATCAACATCAAGAAACAATGACTCAACACGACTCAACGCAACAAGGTAATAGAGTTCTATGATTGATACCTGCGTAGGATAGACGGATGTTAGCCTTTGAATCTTCCCTTGTGAGAACATATTTACTTTACTAACTAATCAGTAGACACGATGTCTTTGAATTGTTCTGTTGTTTGTGTAAACGATGATATGTCTCACACATATATATATTTCCGGCATATTTTCGGTTCTCATGGTTATGTTCATTTTTGGCCGTGAACATCTGCCAGGTTCTGCGAGAGGTTTAGAGAATTGAGCCCCCCACAATTCTCCTTCGAAGTTACCCCACTTCTCTCTTACATAGGTGACCTCTTATCTAAGAGCACTCCCGCATTACTCTGCTCAGACTTTCGATGCATAAGGGTCAATAAAAGCTTGTGCTTAACCTCTTTTACAATGAACATCATTGTTTCACCATTGGAACCACTAGGGGTAATCCCCCACAGTGATCCTACTCGGTCTCAATAACTAGGTTGTCCCATTGAACCTAGATTTTGGGATCTCCAGTCAACTAGGTTGGGTTTCCTTTATATCGACCTTAATTTCCTTTGGGCTTAAGTCCCATTCCTTCTGATGTCTTTTCAACTTGAACTGTTTCACCCTTTAATTAGAAAATTCACAATGTTATCTTTTGACTTCACATAATCAATCGAGATAACTCAAATTGAGATCAATTGTCTAACGGTATTATGTCATCAACGTATGTCTCCAGACTTACCGTTATACAAAACATTTTGTGCTCGAACAATTTTTGCTTGGTTATCACAATATATGCATATTGCAGGCACATGTTTAGACCATTCTAGAATATCCTCCATGAAATTATGCAGCCATTTTGCTTCTTCACTACATTTATCCAGAGCTACAAACTCGGATTCCATCGTGGATCTAGTGATTACAATTTGTTTTGAGGATTTCCATAAAATAGCTGTGCCACCAAGAAGGATGTAGTGTCTCAGAATTTTACTTATCTAGATAGTAGTTGTAGTAGCTTGTAGTATGTTAGTTTTCGTGGATATTGGTTCAAGCTGGGACGTAGTTGGAAACTCATAACAACAGTTATGGATTTTATAAGTTTAACCTATAGTCTAAAAATATTAATTATAACATAAGGTTTGATTAATATTGCTGGTCCTAGAAATATGGTTTATTATAACCTAAGATTTAGATAGAATTATTAAGAGCGTGACACTTGTCACAACATGTTTATTAAGGAATTAAGTATTTTTGATGAATAGTTTAATTAAAAGAAAGATCTAGAAGCTCTAGAACCTTCCAGCAGCTGTTAGGATCACATTTTATTCAGTCAAAGTTGTTTAATCAATTCAAAATATGCTGAAAAAGTGCAAATATGTGTTTGATATATCAACATATGCTGATATATCGCAGCTATAGCAGCCGATATATCGCCTACGAGACATACGGAAAACACATCGACTTCGCTTGAATGAAAGCACGAAGGCTCGGGGTAAAGGTCCAGGCGATATATCGCCCATGGTAGGCAATATAGTGCCTATGGAAGCATTTTTTTGAAACTTGAGGATTTAAATTTAAAAATAGCCTTAACAACTTGGACTTGCTCTTGAACGATTTTGACTGAGTTCTGGGCATCTGTTGAACCAAAATTCAAATCTTTTTCACTTTATATTCATTTAAGTATTCATCTTAAAAAGGGGTTAGTTTCACTCCTTGAACTCTATAAATAGGACCTAGTACTCAGCCATTTCACTCATCATTCAAGCATTCATCAGAGCATCCACGCTACTAAGAATACTATAGAGAGAAAGACTTGGGTTTTGGGTTAAAAGCTTTTCCAATCTAAGCTTTTCTAAACACTTGGGAAGTAAGATAGAGTGTTATTTCGATTTTGAGGTGTAGATCAAAGTCATAGTTCATCCAAGGTATTCTTATCCTTAAGTTCAGTTCTTCATGATTCTTTAGTTTTCATTCAGATCCTAACTCTTTGCTATGATTCTTGGTTAGGTGTTTAAGTTCTTTGAAACTTAATGTTTTCGGTAAGTTTTCACTTTGATGGTTTAGTTCTCTTTTTCATCTCCTTTTTCTTTAGAAACTCATGGTATACTGTTGATTTTAGGAGTATTCCAAATCCCGTTCTTGTCTCCATATCCTGGTTTTTGGTAAGGAAAATAGGTTAGATTATATGTGTTTATATGTTTATGTTATGATATGTTTTATGCTATGATATGATGTGTGATATGGTATATGTTTTGTCATCACTTGGGCATATGACTTGCTTAGATAGCAAGCCTCAAGAATATTATCACTTTTGTGGTTTAGCGTTATGATTTACCCTACCTCGATTAGTAGACAAAGGACTTAGATGGGTTATCATATACTATAGTTGTGATCTAACCTACCTCGATTAGTAGACTGATGACCTAGATGGTTTTATCACATGCCACGTTAATGAGTTAATGGCCATTAATATTGTAGTCCTATATGATGTACATTTTTACGTCATATGTTTTATGATATAGTCTTATGATTTATGATATATGTTTGTAGTAGATTTTCCTTGCTGGGCATTAGGCTCATTCCTTTTATTTTAGATGGTGTAGGAAAATGAACTTAGAAGGCGGGATAGATTCGTGGATGCTTGGCATGTGTATTAGGGATGGATGGATTGAATGGACTGTTGGAAGATCGAGGATGACGTTATTTCAAAGTCTTTTAATGATTTTATGTATTTCCGCACTTAGTATTTAAACAGTTAATTAAAGTTTATGTTTTTTTTTTTATGTTTTATGTACTAAACAATGGGTACCCATACCTTATTTTGTATTTTGTACACTATTTTGGATTTTAAATAAAGTTATGTTATTTCTTATGTATGTGTTCCAAAATAGTAGCTATGTTTAGTAGTTTTTTTTATGGTCCGAGGTCTAGAATTAGTCGGGGCCTTACAGTTGGTATCAGAGCCACATTTCATATGCATGAAGTTCTCCTTGATACACATGCACAAGCTCCAAATCTAACCGCCAATGTAAGTGTTTATGTTATGGTTATTATGCTTATGTTATTAGATAACATTTTAGCCCTTATGTTTTAGTTAAGAATGGATGGAGCTTCAACTTATCAGGATTTTCGAGCCATTAAGGAATTGAAAAGGATTAGAGAGCCAAGGAATAGAATATGAGTGTTAGAAAGAATCACTCAGAGATTGATCTTATTCCACAAGGAGATAGTTCACCTTCAGACTACTAAGCAAATTATGATGAGAGCTACGGAACAATATGTCCTAGTAACTAGGTTTTTTTTAAAGATTTTCCTTCTGCAATTTCAACATTAGAAGAAATATGGGAGACTATAGATGATGATGATGATTTACCAGTAGCCATGAGATATTATTTTCTCATACTTAGGTTCACCTCTAAGTTGGAATTTTAATTCACTAATGAGCAAAAGCATAGCCTCTTCATGAATCTTCCCCGAGGTAATTTTGAGGCTCAAGATAATTATGATCATAAAGAAATAGATGATGATATGTTAGATGAAGGTTCAGACGTAGAAAATCCTGATTTTTAGATTTACCCTAGTTATTTTTCAGTTTAGTTTGTTTATTTATTTCTTTATTTAATTATTTTTGCATTTATGATTGTACTTAGTGAAAATCTTTTTCCAAATGAATATTATTGTTATTTTTGAATGAAATGTATGAGTTTGATTTTTTTTTTCTACAATCATAATAAATTTGTAATGAATAAATTGTAACGCCCTACTTCCTTAGAGCCGTTACTAAGTGAGTTTTAAACGTGCAATTAACTCGCTAATCGAGGTTTTAGGTTAAAAGTGTAGCTAAACTATAATAACAGTCATATAATTTGAAAATGTAATCATTCATTGAAATTATAAAGCGTTATACATTTGGGGATCCAAAATTACTGTTTAGAAATATTTACAACTCAAAAATATGATTATAGTCGACTAAACAATTTTTTTTTTGCATAACATCTCCCAATAATACCCCTGGCCATGGAAGCAAGGCAGACCGAACATGTACACGTCGTTTCATGCTCTCCATACTCATGGTTGGTCGACCTTTCCCTTGCCCT
This sequence comes from Humulus lupulus, assembly GCF_963169125.1. Taxonomy (NCBI): domain Eukaryota; kingdom Viridiplantae; phylum Streptophyta; class Magnoliopsida; order Rosales; family Cannabaceae; genus Humulus; species Humulus lupulus. The sequence goes on along the minus strand of NC_084801.1, from coordinate 167,200,053 downwards.
TACTTGCACCATAGAACACTCGTGCACTAAAGCCCATCAAGAAAACTCCACACAAGCAATCAACATATGCGTAACTATCAATCAGCATATAACAAGGCAGCCAACAGGCTAAACACATAGCGACCATGCCGTCTCAGGCGCTTTACCAGGCCCTGGGTTCACGATCTACACCGTGAGGATGACTCAATCATCCGAGAAGGGTCTCACCCTAGCGACTTGCACTCCGCATGCTCAAACGTCGCTCCTGACCCTTACCGTACTCGGCCTTGCACTCCATGTGCTTAACGCCATTCCTGGCCCCTTGTCGTACTCGGCTTCCTACCGTTCTCAGCCTTCGCTATTCCCGGCCTTCGCTGTTCATTCACAAATATGCAACACATAGCATATATTCAACAAATACAAACATAAATAATAGGGCTACGTCCTGCAACACAATCACATAGGGCCGTGCGCTGCAATACAAACTATAGAGCCATGCCCTGCTCTACGGGTACAACAATTTTCTTACCTGTGTCCCAAGCTTCTCGAGCACCGATATCCTGAGCACAGTCCCCTAGTCCGAGCCTCGCTGAAAACCTAGTCACAACATATCAACAACATCCATCCATCAAGTTCTAATCCATTAAATTACTTTGGGTTATAATTCTAGTCTCTGGGACCTTGAATTTTATCACTCTGGGTGATAAAATCCATCTCGAGCCTTAACTTTTGGGTTCCCGAGCCAAAAACCTTCTCGGGGTCCAAAAATCCCCTAAGAGTCGTGGCCCCAAGGCCTTGTGCCGCGGCCTGCCTCAACTAGAGGCTCAGCTTCCCCATTCTATAGACATGCGCCGCAACCCAACCTAAGGGGTGCCGTGGCTCGCCCTTCATCTTGGCCTCCCATTTGTTCTAGAGGGTTGCGATTCACCAAGAACAATGTCGTGGCCCGACCCCTTCGAACCCATAAAATCCCCCATTTTAACAACCAAAACGTAGCCAATTTAACTCAAAATCCATCCAATAATACAATTTAACTATCACAATAGTTCTAGAATGGTCCCAACAATAAAACCTAACAAAAAGCTAGCTTAAAACCTCATCAAATCCCTAATTCAATCTTCAAATTCAAAGACTCAAGAAAGCTAAAACTCAGCCAAGAACTACAGAGTTTAATGGCTAAAATCACAATTCAAAGCTGACCTTAACCTATATTGAAATCCACAAGCTAAAACAAGAGGGAGAGAGAAGGTAGATAGGGTCGGTTTAGGCCAAGTTTTCTTAGTGTTTCTATGTTTTGTCTTACTTAGCTTAAGTCACTTAAGTTACCTCCAAGGCTCGGGGTACCAAAAACGTCCCCGAGGGCAAAATGGTAAATTTCCCTTATATTCCCTCATAAACGTTATAACTTCAAATATATCTCCAAATATTTATTTTCATAACCCGATAACTCAATTAAATGTCTAATGCCCAAAATACCCCTGACTTGCCCCGAGTCGGGTATCAGGTCTTGTTGTGACTTCCTAGCTAAACCGCTCCCTAGGACTATCTCGGATCATGCATCACAAATATATCACCACTCACATGTGGTAAAGATCACAATATTCACAAATATTGCATTTATGCCCTCAACGGGCTAAAAATTACAAACATGCCCCTAATAACCTAATGGGGCCCACATGCATATTTAATTCACCTAAACATGCATTTCTAATCACATACTCATCAAATTCACACATAAAGATAATAAATCACTTATTGCCCTCTAGACACGCTAATCAAGGCCCTAAGCCTTACTAGAAAATTTGGGACGCTACATTAATAATGACTAAGTTTGGTGAGGGTGGATACAAATCAATGAACTGGGTTTTGTATTGAGAGTTTAGGGGGCCATAGTAGTGGGAACGATTTTACTGATCCCAACCCTCCCTCAATATGGTTAACTTTGGAACAACAAGGAGTTTCGAGCCTGAGAATTAGGTCATATAGGATGATTAGAAACAGACTTAGAAATAATAAAGGAGACTAATTTTCTAAGTATAGAAACACACCCTAATTATAAAGTAGGCTTACATAATTCTTCATAAGAAATCATAACTAATAGGTTCGAGTTATGTTTGCTTAGACGAAGTTTTGCTTTAGAATCTATTAGGGTAAGTTCTAACATGTTTTTCTCGACTGTTAGAACTTTGCTAAAGATGTAGCTCAGAAGATCTGCACGCACAGCCGTCAATGCCTCCAGCGCCGCCAACGAGACTAATGAAGCCCCTCCAGTCCGAAGAAGGGGAATGCGTGCTACCAATGCTGCTGCTAACAGAAGTGCACCGCCACCTCTGGTTGACAACACCACTGAAATTGTCCGGCTACGACAACAAGTGAAAGAGCTGCTACAGCAACAATGACAACAGGACTCAGCCTCAGACTTAGCCTCAGCTACAATTACAGCCTCTACAAAGTGGCTCAAGCACCACAACAAGTAGGTCCGTATGGGGGATGGCCAATGGCGAACTATGCACCTTACCCAGCTCAGTACATAGAGCCAGTCTATGAGCGATTTCATAAGCAACAAACTCCAAACTTTGAAGGGACAACTGACCCCTTCGAGGTGGAAGAATGGCTCAGGAATGTAGAGCCGATCCTAGCACACATGAACCTGTGGAACGCGAATCGTATATCTTGTGTTTCGTTTGTTCTAAAGAAGGATGCCAGAATGTGGTGGGATTTCGTACAACAAACTCACGACGTCGCCACCATGACATGGACTAGATTTGTGGAGCTCTTTCACAAGAAGTACTACAACTCGGCAGTCATCACCACAAGGGTGGAAGAGTTCTCCAGTCTCAAGCAGGGCAATCTAACGGTAGTAGAGTATGCTTGACAGTTCGACCGACTAGCCAAGTTTCCACCAGAGTTGGTCCCAATCAGATTTTTGAGGGTCACCAAGTTCGTTAGGGAACTCAGACCTAAAATTGAGCTAGGAGTCAAGCTAGCAAACCCTGGAACCACTTCTTATGCCGATGCTCTAGAAACGACTATAGAGGTGGAGAAGCTCTAGGCGAATGTTAGTAAGGAGGAGGGCAGCAAGCCTGAACCTACGCAGCAGAATCAACCTCAGATGGTCAGAACCACAACAACAACCATTAGCATAGCCACAATAATGGCTAGAAGAGAAGGCATCCTGATAGTAAGCATGCCGACAATGAAAAAAGAGCACATTCTAGCAATGGAAATAATAGGTCGAGTTATGTCGAATACTTGCAGTGCTCCAAATGCCAAAAGAAACATCTTGGGGAGTGTCGTGTAAACACATAAGGATGTTACAATTGTGGCCAGGAAGGTCATCGGAAGAGGGAATGTCCACAACTCAAGCAAGAAGAGAAAAGGGACAACAAGATCGTTCCAGCCAGAGTCTTTGCCTTGACCCAGGGAGAAGCTAAAGCTAGTAACATAGTGGTCACAGGTCAGATTCCTATCCTTGATAATATATGTTCAGTATTATTTGATTCGGGAGCAACACACTCGTATATCTCGTGAGAAATGATAGAGAAATTAGACAAACCTTGTGAAAGATTTAGAACTAGGATTGTGACAGAATTGCCTTCGGGCGAAGTAGTCTTATCATCACGAATAGTATGAGGTGTACCAATCAAAATCGAGGACATAGAACTAGAAGGAGACCTGATAGAGCTAGAGATCAAAGACTTTGACGTAATAATGGGCATGGATTAGCTAGCAAGGCATGGTGCAACCATCGACTGTAGATGCAAGCAAGTGACGTTCAAAACTCCTGATGGTCAAAAACTATGCTTTATGGGAAAGGTTTCACGACTACAGACACCACTTATCTCATCTCTCAAAGCTCAGAGGATGATAGAGAAAGGATGATAATTGCAAGAACTCTTAGACTTGGGTTTCAGTAGACCAAGCCATTTGACATGGGGAGCACCAGTTCTATTTATGAAGAAGAAGGATGGAAGTATGCGAATGTGTATAGATTACTGCGAGCTGAACAAGGCGACAATTAAGAACAAGTACCCGCTACCCCGGATCGACAACTTGTTTGATCAACTTCGAGGAGCGACCATATTTTCTAAGATTGATCTACGGTCCGGGTATCACCAGTTCAAGGTACGGGAAGAAGATATTCCCAAGACAACTTTTAGAACTCGATATGGACATTACCTTATTTTTAGTTATGTATTTTGGTCTTACCAATGCTCTAGCCAATTTATGGATTTAATGAACCGAGTCTTCAAGAATTACTTGGACAAATTCATCGTAGTGTTCATTGACGATATTTTGGTGTACTCCAAGGATGAGGTCGAGCATGAGGAACATTTCAGACTGACCATGCTGCGACTGAAGGAGCATTAACTCTACGCCAAGTTCAAGAAGTGCGAATTTTGGCTATCGCAAGTAGCGTTCATCGGTCTTATAGTATCCAAAGATGGAGTTGTTGTAGACCCAGCTAAGGTAGAGGCTGTGAAGGATTGGCCAAGACTTAAGAATGTGTTAGAAGTTAGAAGTTTTCTCGGGCTAGCAGGCTATTATCAAGGGTTTGTAGAAGGCTTTTCTAAGATAGCCACTCCACTTACCAACCTGACCCGGAAACAACAAAAGTTCAACTGGACGGATATATGTGAAGAGAGCTTCCAGTTGCTCAAGGATAAGCTATGCTCAGCACCAGTACTTTGTGTACCGACACCCAATGACAAGTTTGTAGTATATTGTGATGCGTCGAAGCAAGGTTTGGGTTGCGTGCTGATGCAAGATGCAAAGTGATAGCCTACGCGTCAAGGCATCTAAAGGAATACGAGCAACGCTATCCAACGCATGATATGGAGTTGGCAGTGGTGGTCTTCACATTGAAAATCTAGCACCACTATCTTTATGGAGAACAGTGTGAGATTTATACGGACCACAAGAGCTTAAGTATTTCTTCACACAAAAAGAGATCAACATGAGGCAACACAGGTGGTTAGAACTAGTAAAGGATTATGGCTGTGAAATCCTATACCATCCAGGGAAAGCGAATGTAGTTGCAGATGCGCTAAGTCAAAAAAGTTATGGAAATTTAGCAGCATTATCCAGAATAAACAAGCCGCTCCAGCAAGAGCTAATTAATGCCGGAATAGAAGTAGTCATTGGTCAACTGGCTAACTTGTCCATCCAGTCAAATCTATTAGAAGATATACGGATCGGGCAAGGGCATGCGGACATGTTAGTAACACATATGGCTGCAGTCAACGATGGCAAGGCCACAAATTTCTCTATATCATGACAGAGGTTCTTGAGATATAAAGGATGGGTGTGCGTGCCAAATGATCATGGAATTAAGATGAAGATTTTAGAAGAGGCACACACTACCCCATACTCAGTTCACCCGGGGTCGACCAAGATGACTCACGACCTTAAGGCACTGTATTGGTGGTTGGGAATGAAGAAAGACATAGTAGAATATGTGTCCAAATGCCTAGTATGTGATCAAGTAAAAGTGGAACATCAGTGACTTGCGGGCTTATTGCAACCGCTTAGTATTCTAGAATGGAAGTGGGACGATATAGCCACGGACTTCGTGACAGGATTACCACGAACAAATAAGTAGCACGACTCGGCTTGTGTAGTGGTAGATAGACTAACCAAGTCAGCTCACTTCCTACCTGTCAAGACTACGCACTCTGCTGACTAGTACACAGACATTTATGTTCAAGAAATAGTACGACTGCATGGAATCCCTAAGACTATTGTATCAGATAGAGGTTCGATGTTTACATCGAGATTTTGGGGAAGCTTGCAGCAAGCCATGGGTACCAAGTTAAGCCTTAGCACGACATTTCATCCTCAGACCGACGGTCAGTTCGAGCGTACCATACAGATTTTAGAAGATATGTTGCGTGCTTGTGTACTAGACTTCAGAGGATTGTGGGGGTAAGTATTTGCCACTTATAGAAATCTTCTACAATAATAGCTACCAGTCAAGGATCAGTATGGCACCCTATGAGTTACTTTAAGGAAGGAAGTGTTGATCGCGGTTACATTGGGATGAGGTAGGAGAAAGACAACTTCTTGGACCCGAAGCTGTTAGAGAGGCTCAGGATGCAGTGGCGCTAATTAGAAAGCGTATGCTCGCTGCTCAGAGTTGACAGAAAAGTTATGCGGATGCCAAGCGGTGAGATGTGGAATTCAAAGTCGGAGATCAAGTCTTCTTAAAGATATCTCCTATGAATGGAGTGAAGCGGTTTGGGAAGAAAGGCAAACTTAGTCCCCGGTTTATAGGTACTTTTGAGATATTGCAAGGTGGGAACAGTTGCATATAGATTAGCCCTACCGCCAGCTCTAGCAGATAGCCACAATGTGTTTCACATCTCGATGCTGCGTAGATAGGTGTCAGACCCATCTCACGTCCTCAAGTATGATACGATAGCACTCCAGAAAGAATTGAGTTACGAGGAACAACCGGTTAGCATCCTAGAGAAGGGGATGAAAGAATTACGGTCTAAGAGTATTCCGATAGTCAAGGTCCTATGGAGTAATAGTTCAGAACGGGTGGTAACGTGAGAGTTGGAGGAAGACATCCTAGCACAGTATCCGAAATTGTTTGGTAAGTAAATTTCGAGGATGAAATTCTTTTAAGTAGGGGAGAATTGTAGTGTCTCGAAATTTTACTTAGCTAGATAGTAGCTAGTAGTAGGTTGTAGTATGTTAGTTTCCATGGGTATTGGTTTAAGCCGAGACTTAGTTGGAAACTTATAGCAATAGTTATGGATTTTATAAGTTTAACCTATAGTTTAGAAATATTAATTATAGCATAAGGTTTGATTAATATTGCTGGTGCTAGAAATATTGTTTATTGTAACCTAAGGTTTAGATATAATTATTAAGAGCGTGACACTTGTCAAAAGCATGTTTATTAAGGGATTAAGTATTTTTGATGAATAGTTTAATTAAAAGAAAGATCTAGAAGCTCTAGAACCTTCCAGCAGCTGTTAGGATCATGTTTTACTCAGTCAAAGACGTTTAATCAATTCGAAATATGCTGAAAAAGTGCAAATACATGTTTGATATATCAACGTATGCCGATATATCACAGCTATAGGCGCCGATATATCGCCTACGGTAGATACGGAAAACACGTTGACTTCGCACAAACGAAAGCACGAAGACTTGGGGTAAAGGTCCAGGCGATATATCGCCCATGGTAGGCGATATAGCGCCTCTTGAACGATTTTGACTGAGTTCTGGGCATCTGTTGAACGAAAATTTAAATATTTTTCATTTTATATTAATTTATTTATTCATCTTAAAAATGGGTTAGTTTCACTCCTTGAACTCTATAAATAGGACCTAGTACTCAGCCATTTCACTCATCAATCAAGCATTCATCAGAGCATCCAAGATGCTAAGATTACTATAGAGAGAAACACTTGGGTTTTGGGTTAAAAGCTTTTCCAATCTAAGCTTTTCTAAACACTTGGGAAGTAAGATAGAGTGTTATTTTGGTATCGAGGTGTAGATCAAAGTCATAGTTCATCCAAGGTATTCTTATCCTTAAGTTTAGTTCTTCATGTTTTTTTTAGTTTTCTTTTGTTTTCATTCAGATCCTAACTCTTTGTTATGATTCTTGGTTAGGTGTTTAAGTTCTTTGAAACTTAAGGTTTTCGGTAAGTTTTCACTTTGATGGTTTAGTTCTCTTTTTCATCTCCCTTTTCTTTATAAACTCATGGTTTACTGTTGATTTTAGGAGTATTCAAAATCTTGTTCTTGTCTCCATATCCCAGTTTTTGGTAAGGAAAATAGGTTAGATTATATGTGTTTATATGTTTATGTTATGATATGTTTTATGCTATGATATGATATGTGATATGGTATATGTTTTGTCGTCACTTGGGCATATGACTTGCTTAGATAGCAAGCCCCAAGAATTTTTATCATTTTCGTGGTTTAGAGTTATGATTTACCCTACCTCGATTAGTAGACTGAGGACTTAGATGGGTTATCATATACTATAGTTGTGACTAACCTACCTCGATTAGTAGACTGAGGACCTAGATGGTTTTATCACATGCCACGTTAATGAGTTAATGGCCATTAATATTGTAGTCTTATATGATATACGTTTTTACGTCATATGTTTGATGATATAGTCTTATAATTTATGATATATGTTTTTAGTAGATTTTCCTTGCTGGGCATTAGACTCATTCCTTTTATTTTAGATGGTGCAGGAAAATGAAATTAGAAGGCGGGACAAATTTGTGGAAGCTTGGCATGTGTATTAGGGATGGATGGATTGAATGGACTGCTGGAAGATCGAAGATGACGGTATTTCAAAGTCTTTTAATGATTTTATGTATTTTCGCACTTAGTATTTAAAAAATTAATTAAAGTTTTGTTTTTTTTATGTTTTATGTACTAAACAATTGGTACCCATACCTTATTTTGTATTTCGTACACTATTTTGGATTTTAAATAAAGTTATGTTATTTCTTATGTATGTCTTCCAAAATAGTAGCTATGTTTAGTAGTTTTTTTTATGGTCTGAGGTGTAGAGTTTGTCGGGGCCTTACAAGGGAACACATATCTACTAGTACCTTTCAAGTCTTGGATATCAGATATCCAGCTTGCGTAAGTGTATCCTTCAAGAATAGCTGGATCTCTGGTATACTTCAACCCATAGTTATGAGTATACTGCATGTACCTAAGTTGTAACGACCCAAATTCGCTAATAAGGCTTAAGGGCCTTGATTAGTGTGCCGGGAGGGCATAAATGGGATTTGAGTGAATAATACTTATTTGAATGTGATATTATGTGATTAATAGTGCTTGAATGACATTATATGATAATTGGTGATATTATGTGATAATATGAAATAGACATGTTGTATATGTGAGAACCACATTATTATGTGGATAACTCCGCAGCCGGCAACTCGAGGCGATCCTAGGGCTAGATAGCGGGAAAAGTCACAACGGGGTATTATAATTGACTTTGGACAAGTCAAGGAGTATTTCAGGTATCGGGTAGTGATTTAGACTATCGGGTGATGAAAATAAATAATTGGAGATATATTTGAGGTTAGGATGTCTAGGCAGGATTATTGGGGGATTTTACCGTTTTGCCCTCGGGGACGTTTCTGGCACCCCGAGCTTTGGGATTAGTTTAATCATCTAAGGATATACTTGGAAAACTTAGAAAATACTAGACAGAAAGTGTAAACCGACCCTGTCTCTCCTTCTCTCTCTTAGCAAAGGAAAAAAACTACTGAAACTTGAGAGGGAACTGTTGGAATTAAGCTGTGTCTTTGAGAATTGAAGGGAATAATATGGAGGATTAGCTCAGGAACTGATCAAGGTCTGAGATAGAGCCAAGGTAAGCTTTGAATTTTCGTTTCTGAGGTTAGGAATTTAGAGAAATGGTTGAGTTTTAAATATCTGTGGTTTTGGCATTTAAGGTGGAAATTGAGGCTTGAAACTTTGAAGATAGGTCAGGGGACTCTTGGAGAAACGATTCTACAGCTGAGGTAAGGTTTAATTTAAAGTTTGATGGTTGAATTTGAGAGTTTTCATGGCTGGTTTTGAGTTCTGTGGGTTTGAAATCACAGAAATTGGAATTGGGATTTTGGTGAGTGTTAGGTTGGATTTTTGGTGGATTTGTGTTGTTTAAATCATTCTAATTTTGTTATTATTAATTGGTTTTGAGTTGGGGGCTTTGGGATATCTTAAGGTGAGGTTCAGAGATTGAAAATGGTGGATTTTCTGGGTTCGAAGGGTCGGGCCGCAGCATGGTTCTTGGTGAGCCGCGACCCTTCGAGGCTGTTGCATGCTGAGGAAGGAGGTCGGGCCGCGGCATGGTCCAAGCAATGCTGCGGCCCTTACCTATTTTTGTGCCTTAGATGGTTCTGTTTGGGGGCCATGTCGCGGCATGGGTGGCCTATGCCGGGGCACTTAAGGGATTTTGAGATTTTAGGCTTGGTAATTTAACCTAGGGTGCTCGGGATTGAATCTTTTACCATATTTGGTGAAGTTCAATGATCCGGGGACTAGAATTTGGTTTGGAAACTCATTTAAGATTTTTAATGGTATCTTTCATCATGGTTGTGACTAGGTGCTAAGCTAGGGCTCAGGGATCGGATCGCGCTCAATAAACAATTTACATGGCTAAAGCTAAAGGCATGTTTATTAGCATCGCCGCGCATGTGGATGAATATTTGAATGATTAATTGTTTATTGTGCATGTATCAATGCCTGTTTCATAGCTTTTGTGCAATTGGATTGGAGGCATGCTTATTAGCAGCCAGTGTATGAGAATGGATGCTTATATGTGGATTGTTTGTGGTTGGTGATATTCCATTGGTGGATCTTAGAGAAATTTTACCCTGTCATCATGGTCTGATTGCCGAGTCGTTATTTGCAGATTGACTTGGATAGCTATGCGTCCAAGAAAATCTTCACGACTAGCCGGCACTAGGTCCAGGACCAGGGGTGATGACCAGGGCCAGACTCCTCCGCCAGTGCCTGAGAACTGGCAGCAGTTAATGGCTGAGATGCAGGCTCAATTACAGAGTCAAGACGAGCAAATCCGTATTCTGCAACAGCAGGCTCCATCAGGGAGTGTTGCCCCTGCTTTACCACCTGCAGTGGTACCAGTTGTGCAGTCTGGGGAGATTGGTAACAAATGGGAGCCGTTATATGAACGGTTCAGGAAGCAACAACCCCCAATCTTTGAGGGTGGACCAGATCCACTGAAAGCCGAGCAGTGGCTAACTATGATTACAATAATTATGGATTTTATGAGGATTGAGTGGCATGATAAAGTGGCCTGCGCCACTTATATGTTGAGGGAGGATGCCCGTATCTGGTGGGAGGTGGCATCGCAGACTAGGGATGTGACTACATTGAGTTGGGAAGGTTTCAAAGATTTATTCAGTCAGAAGTATTATAATGTTACTGTCAGAGCAGCAAATGTTAATGAGTTTGTGAGTTTGGTTCAGGGCAGTATGACCGTTACTGAGTATGCCCTGAAATTTGATAGGTTTGTAAAGTTTGCTCTAGATCTTGTGCCTACCGATGCAGCTAGGCAGGATAGCTTTATTAGAGGGCTGAATGCTATGATAGCCCGGGATGTTAGGATTACAACGGTACCTGGAGGAACAACTTATGCCCAGGCCGTTGAGAAGACTCTTACTGCTGAGGAAGCGTAGAATACGATATGGAGGGATAGTGTAGCAAGAAGGGAGGGCCGCAGGGCGGTGCCTCCATATTCTGGGTCTGGTAGGGGCGGAGGCCCCAGTGATTTCAAGAGGAAGACTCTTGACACTTCGACCGCTGCTGGTCCTGATAAGAGGGGTCGGGGTGGTCAGGGTGGCCGTCAGGGTGGCGGCGAGTATTATCAAGAGATTGAACTAGATCAGCAACACAATCTTCATCACCAAGCCTTTGATCAACCTAGAACTAGTGTGGGCTGGTTCTCAACACATGAGATAGAGATCTAGAAGAGAAGAAGAAGAGAGAGTGGCCAAGTAAGGGTTAGGTTGTCTAGGTTTTCACTTACCCAATGAATCAATTGAGACTGATTTCCTTATGAAAACCCTAGATATCATATTCCTTATATATGCATCTTAATGGACTTTATTTAAATTTAAATTTAAATTAATTAAACATAATAAACAAAAAATAAAAGCATTGGGCTGCCATAAATGGACTTGGGCCCAATCTCTTTGTTTTGAATTTAAATCTTAATTGGGCCTAAATTTAAAACATTTTATTTATTTATTTTTCAATTAATTAATTAATTAAATCCTTATTCAAATTAACTAATTATAATTTGTAACTTGATTTAATATTATTTATTTATATTGATACCAATTCATCAATATTAATAAATTTACCCAAAGATTCTCTTTTATTCTCTAAATCTCATATCTCTGCAAATTTTCCAAAATTGACCTAGTCAACTTTAAAAATCCTAATTGATAATTAAATCAATTAATTGATACATTCTAGATGATTCACTCAAAGGTGATGCAGAGACCATGGATCCATGAAATCAAGCTCCAATAAGTTACCGTGAATTTATTTACGAATAATTTCACTACCTTATTAATTTCTCATGACTCCACTATAGACTCGTAATTGGACTCTTGAATTCATAGAACATATTTTTCAAACCATAAATACATTATCCATTGTTATAACCATTACAGTCAGTTAATCCTCTATCAATGACTTACTAATGAGATGAGTTTAAATTACTGTTTTACCCCTCATCAATATTTTATCCTTAACTCCCACTAAGTTCCTTATAAATGATATTTCCGTGAACTTAATCACAGTAATGAGATCTCAATCATGTAACATTTTGAACAAAGCAATTAAGGAAATCATCTTTTCGCTTCTCATACAGAAGTTATCGATTTCATATCTATGAATAATACTCCCACTCAATTACACTACTAAATCTCCAAGATGTAAGTATGGGCTAGACCATAGGGTAAGCTGGTAATGAACAAGTCAAGTGATTTAACTAATATAATTAGCAGAATATTATCACTCAGAATTAAGATTGACTTAACCTATGGTCAACGTTGTGACATTGATTAAATTTGATAACAACGATACTTATTTATCAATCAATAATTAATATCGGTCCTAGTCCGATGTAACTAAATACATCTGATCTTATCTACTTGGTCAATGCCTTGGATAAGACGCACACCCCGAATGTGTAAGTAGATCATATCGTAGATTGCCTAATCAGTGAAAATCCAATGCACTGATCTAATCTTAGGACTCGTTCTTTTGAACATATAATTACAACTATAATCCACTATGACCTAGTCACTATACTTGTAACTAAATATATGTTCGGGATTTTATAAATGTTTGTATTATTTCAATAATCATGTAATAAAACAAGCAAGCAACATGGTTGTCAAACTAAATGATTTCTACTACTTTTATTGACAATATAAAATCGCGTTACATGTCCGACATGGTTTCACAAGAGCATATAACCCAATAGTTCCATGTAGATTTCTTCCTCAAGATCCCCATTTAGAAAGGCAGTTTTTACGTACATTTGGTGGACTTCAAGATTTTGCGATGCGACAATTGCCAAAATCATCCTTATGGAATTTATTCTCGTCACAGGAGAATACGTGTCAAAGTAGTCATGGCCTTCTTTTTGTTTGTAACCTTTATTACAAGTCTAGCCTTATACTTATCAATTGTTCCATCTTTTTTCATTTTCCATTTGAAAATCCACTTGGACTCTAGAGGTTTACATTTGGGAGGTTGGTCAACAAGTTTCCAAGTGTGATTTTGCATGATAGAATCAATTTCGCTTCTAATGCCTGCCTTCCATAAAGGACCCTTAGTAGAGCTCACAACTTCTTTATATGTTCGAGGTTCTGCCTCTACCATATAAGTTAGAAAATCTGGTCCAAAATAATTTTTTATCATTGCCCTTTTGCTTCGTCTTGGCTCTACTTGGACTTCTTCACTCTCTTGTTCTATTTCTTGATCATGGATATTGTATTCCATAGTCTCAAATAAGACCAAAATGGCCTTAAATTAAAATAATTAACAATTAAAAATATATTTTAATAGATTTTAAAATAGGAAATAAATTGAAAACAAAAATTTAATATTAAAAAAATATTAAAATATTTTCTTTACTCTCTCTCCTCCCTCTCTTTCCTCTCCCTACCCAGCTGACACTAGAGAATCCTTCATTTCTTCTTTGCAATGCCTTTATGGTGGAGCCAAACCTAGCTTTGTTTCTTCTCCCATTCATGGTGGAGCTTTGGATAAGGTCTGTTGGGACTTGGTTGCAGATTTGGGCATCAGCGAGCCGCGATGATGAGGATGGCAACAATAGATCTAGGCGTCAGCCGTGATGAGGGGTGGGCGGCGACAAGGAGGATGACAACAACAAATCTGGGTTGATGGAAGGCAAGATCAACGAGTTTTGGAGTTGGATCTGTGCTATAGTGAAGAGAGAGGACGATGTCAACAGATCTGGGTTGATGGATGGCAAGCTCAACGAGGTTTTGGAGTTGGATCTAGGCTAATGACACACTATTTGAGGACGAGCTTGGAGGTTCAGAGATTTTTTTGATGTTGCAGAAGGATGAGGAAATGTTTCAGGTCGACCTAGGCTTATGGAGGTCACGTCGATGATGATGTAGACACAACACATCTTCATGAATTTCACATTTTGGTTGTGAGATGCTCATCTTGAATTTTATTGGGTTTATTAACTTTGTCATTGTTGATCTTGGTTATACTATTTTTTCAGGCTTCAATTTTTGTTGAAGAATGTTATATTGATGCTTGAATCTAGATTTAAGGATGAATTGAAGAACATGTTTTGATTTGACTCTAGGTTTAAAATTTGGGTTTCAAGGATGAACTCAAGAGAATGTTTTGTTTTATTTTTTTTCTTTCTAAATTTTGGATATGGGTTTTATGGATGAACTAAAGTTTGGTTTTAGTTTAGATATTATTCAATAATAATTATTTTAAAGTTATAATGAATAAAAAAATGTTCTTTTATTATTATTATTTTTAATTTTTTTTTAATGTAATATTGATTTATTTAATACAATTTAATTCATTGATTAATAAAGCTGAGGGAATTTTGGTCTTATTGAAAAAATATTTGACCAAAATTGAGCTCATGGTACTATTTTGATCCGTTTTTCAAAACACGGGGTCCAAAATGTCATTTAACAAAACAAGGGGCTGATTGAGTATTTGAGCAAAATAAAGGGGCCAAATTGGTATTTTATGTAACGCCCTACTAATCAGGGATCGTTACACTGTGTATTTGAAATAGTGTTTAACTCGCTAAACGAGTCATTTGGACTTAGAAAGTGTAATTAAAATAACTCAAAAGTTAGGTATTAATTTTTTTTTTTGGCTAAAAGGGTAATACTTTTCATTAAAAGAGTTTAACATAAACATGGGATCCCAGAAAATAGTTTATAAATAGACAAAAGACAAGTACATTACAAAATAGTCGTCCTAGGCAGTAAAACAGGGCTCAACCCCTAGTTCTTCCCAAGAAATCCCAGCCGTGACGGTTGAGCAAGCTACATATGTACACATTGCCCTTCAAGCTCTCCAACTCATGGCTAGTCCAACTTATCCTTGCCCTTACATGCACCATAAAGCACCCGTGAACCAAGGCTCAGCAAGAAAACCTCACAAGGTATAACAATATACTCAGATATTCGAAAGCAATAAACACACGCTTCACAGATATCAGATACATTCATTCCCATCATATAACCTGTAAATACATTCCACAATTTACGAAGAGAGTGTTTATCTCAATCATATAACTTGTAAACACATTCCACAGTTTACGAAGAGAGTGTTTATCTCAATCATATAACCTGTAAACACATTCTATAGTGTACAAATAAAATATTCATTTGAATCATTCAATCGAATATTCGACCCAAAAGATCAGTCTTGCCGAGCAGCCCAACCGAGCGAGGTCCATACTCAGGTACCCAGCCTGCGGTTCATGCCGAGTAACGGGGATTCCACCCTCATATTAGACTTCTCCTCAGTCACATGGTCCAGGAAACAATCCTTCTGGACGACCCAACCGAGTGAGTGCGTACCCAGGCGCTGAATTCTTAGCTCATGCTGGGCAAGTGGGGACCACACCCTTAGATTGCGCTTGCCTTTCATCCTACGTTCCACATGCATTGTCGAGCGCCCAAACTGAGCGACATGTGTACTTAGGCATTTAGGTCACGGTTCCTTCTAGGCAAGTAGGGACTGCATCCTTATCTAGGACTCGCATTTACGACCTGCGTTCCACACGCATTGCCGAACGGCCTAATCGAGCGACATGCGTACTCAGGCATTTAGCTCATGGTTCTCGCTGAAATAGGAACCGAAGTCTATCCATGCGAAGTTAAAAGCCATACAATAACCGAAGTTAAAAATTAAGAATAGACTTTGGTTATCACATAAAAACCGAAGTCTATTCATACCCTTTAACTTTTGTTTTTATGTATTAACCGAAGTTAAAGGGTTCCAACGTGAATATTTAAACCCTTTGACTTCGATTATTACATAAAAACCAAAGTTAAAAGGTATGAATAAACTTCAGTTTTTATTTAATAGCTAAAGTTAAAGGTTATTTAAAAAAAATATTTATTTTGCTTTGTAATAATTGAATTATGTATATTTTTGTTTTGTAATAATCGAAATATATATATTTTTGTTTCATATTATATAACCAAAATTTTATTTTAGATTTAATATTTAAAAATCCAATTTAGTGTAATGTAAAAAATGTTTTATTTCCTTTACTAACATTATTATGATTTAATTTATCATTTGCATAAATAAAATTCATCAAGTTTGTAAACTTATAAAAACATTCATATACTAAACATTCATTCTTTTGTCTAAAAAAAGACATAGTATTCATACCAATTGACATAATTATAAGTAGCTATAAAAATAAATTCACCTAATAATAAATAAAAACTGTCAATCTTGTTGACCATTCATGTTGTATTGGGAGGAGGTCATCGATCTCATTATTCACATTTTTCCCATCAAGCTGTAAAATTGAAAAATAAAACTAATGAGCATACTAATTATTTTATAGTTTATCATAAGCATAAATAAGTTATAAAATTATAAACAAACCTACTTTATTTTTTAGGAATCCTACAACATTTGATGCCCTTACAAGATCCCGAATGTATTTTAATATATAAAAGCCACATTAACTCTTTGGTTGTTTTGGGCACTGAATATTGAAGATCTTTGTAAACTTCCCAAGCATGGAATTTGAAGAAGCCTTTTCGTATGCACTATATTAAGAAATTAAATATGTAAAAAATTCAATAATTTAAACTTGAAAATTTAAGAAACATCATTTATCTCATCATCAATGCATCAGTTTGTGGAGGTCGTTCATGTACTTTTAATGGGCCCAGAAATACGACCTTTCCTTGTGGCATAGCAAACACTAGCATCCAATGTTTTCTAAAATAATAATTAAATTAAATTAATTAAATAATTATATGAAAAGAGTAGTTAAAGTAGTTTTAGGTAGTTCTTACCTCACATTCCAAAGAATAAAGTACATTTTGTCTTGGTCTATCCATTTTCATTAACCAATTGGCCATAATTGAAGTTGAACACTCCACATCTTGTGCATTGTTAGTACTAAGAATCTCAGTATAAAAAAACTTGAAATAGACACATGTATTTTCGTAAAGGCTCTCCCAAATGCATCTGTAAAAAAATTTCAAGTATTAAATGTTTTTTAAAAAAATTCGGCAGAGTTTTCCCTATAAATAAGACTACCCAAATCTATTAACATTCAATTTATAGTTAAAATATTCCACAGTTCACAAATGAGATAAGTAGAATCATGTCAAGTTTATCTTAAATTAAAGATTAAGTTGAAGTTGAAGGGATACCTCATGCCAAAAAGCATGGCTGAGCCTCCAATATTATCCAAAGTTGATACTTGCTCTACCTCTTCTGAAGTGATGAAGATGGACTCGCGACTCATAAATGATTGGTCAATGAGAATTACTATGACTCCTGTTGTTCCTTTAATCGAACAGTATTCCTTCACAATAAATCTAAGACTAATGTGGATGCGATTCATTATATGAGCATTGAATAGTTGGGGTTCTATTTCATCTTCTCCTAGATTGATGGGAGATCCAATTGATAACACATGTGGGCTAGGCATGGATTTGTGTTTCGCCTTGGACACACTTCTTGACATTGCAAGGTTCATTTGTAGGGGGCCATGTATAATATCATTTAAATCATTAATACTATATACATATATAACAAATGAATAAAGTGATGAATTATTTTATACATGATGAGTCATAATTAAATGCTTGGGCCAAGGAAGGAATGTATTGGCTGTATCACGAACATATCGTACTTCACCAACTGTAATTGAGATTTCAACATCCTCTTGTATATAATTGATGACCAAAACTCGCGTGACCGAATCATCCAGTTGAACTGTATGAATTGTGACAGGGCCCACTGAATCAATTATTACACCCTCAACCATTACATTGTGTATGTTATCTCAACATAGTTTCACAATGTTGTTATGTTGTGGAGGGAACTGATACATAACATGTTGAAATTGTTCTTCAATGTTTTCTTCATTATTGTATTCTACTTCAGTGTCCATATTCTCATCTTCATTGTAGAATTGTTCTTCATTATCCTTCTCCTCTAATTGTCTAGCTCTTTCCCTCTTCAGCTCTTCAATTTCTTTTGTGAGTCTAGCAATCTCGTTTTCTTTCTAAGAAACAACATCTGACACTTTCCTTTTTTTTCTTCCAAATAATGCAGAAATTTTAGCACTAAACCTACAAAATAATCAACCAAGTTAATTATTTTAGTTAATTAAATACAAAGCTAACACGAATTAAGAAGTATCATACCCAATAGCTCGAACATGACCTGAGTGCTCAGGTGTCCCTAATGCTTGAGTCAAGATGTCATCCCGACCCTTAGCTACAATTTCACCACAACTAGCTTTTTCTTTCAATTCCTCCTATTCAACACAACATTAATCAATAAAATTAATAATGTATACAAATTGAAGTTAGTTTAATCATTGTTACATTACTTTAGATCACTTACTATCTTCTCTTTAATTTGTATGTCCAATTCTGTGACAAGAACTTTTTTTTTCTCGAGCTCTTAGCGAAACTTCATGGCGTTCTACATTTTGCACACCTCGTTCTTTTTTCTACAACATACAAGGTAATTGAAGTTATTTGGTGATACTCAATATATGCTAAACCACTAACGTGAATTACTTACCAAATCCTCTCTAATATTCACCATGCCTCGAGATGTGCAATCCTCGACATATTTTGTAGAGCTCATATTGTTTGTGCTTTCCTGAATTCCTACAAAAAATATTTAAATTAAAGTTACTAAACACTTACTCATATTTTGAAACTGAGTTTGCACAGAAAATAGTAGCTGAAACTCTAGAGATAGACAATGTTGGACAAACTGTAGTCAGTCCTCGTGGTTGATTTCGGGATACGCTAATGGGACATGTGAGAGTTGTTCCATCATGTTCGCATTTGCCAATGGGTTGATGTATTTGGTAGTGATATAAGTCTTAAAATCCTTCATCATTCTTCCAGCAATTTTTAGAATCTTGAGGATATTTTAGTCATACTGAAAAATAGTTTGACCAAAATCAGTCTAAGGGTATCATTTTGTTCCATTTTACAAACACACAAGGTCCGATTTGTCATTTAACAAAACACATGTGTCGATCGAGTATTCGAGCAAAATACAGTGACCAAACTGGTATTTTCCCTATATATTTGAAATAAATGTGTCTGGAAACAATAATAAAGTGGTGACCAATCGAATATATATGGAGAGAGGTCCTCTATTTTAGATTTGAACAACATAGGCGATGTTTGACAACACTTAAAAAATATTTTTTTATTTAATTAACTAAAAATTTGACAATTAAAAATAAAACAGTGTTTAATAACTCTATTTTTATTTATTATTTTTAATTAAAATTCATTAAATTTTGGAAATAAATTTTTTTACTTTCAATTTTTTTAAACCATTTTTGACTTTTTGTTTCTTTTTTTTATTCTCTTCTTCAAATTAACATTTCATTTTATATTGTTAAACAAAAAATAAAATTAAAGTTATCAATAAATTAATTATTTTTTGTTTTTAAAAACAGAAAACAAAAATAGTTACCAAACATATTTTTATTTGTTAAAATAAAGAATTCAAAAATAAAAATAATATTCCTATTTTTGTGTTTAAAAAATTCAAAAGCAAAAATGCCCACCTAATATTTATATATATCTTTATATTACACTAAATAGCTTCCTATTAGTATGCAATTCACTAGTTCACAAAGTTGTCAATTTACGGCTCCACTCAACTCCTTGAATTGAGGATCCACTTCATAAATTAATTATTGTCCTTTATTTAATCTTAGTTGTTTTATGTTTATCTATAGCATGGTAGTTATTTATAAATAAGTGCCAAGGCACTCTTTTTTTGTTTTTTTTTGAAAAAAACTAAGACACTTGAATCTTTGAAGCCAATATGGGCACTTTTATTTCCTTTTCTATTTTATCTCCTCCCAAACCCAAAATCAACCTCATTCTTGTAAAATCCTTTATTGGCATATTTGACAATATTGACAAAATTAATTAAAGGAGTATTTTCGAAATGGGTAGTTTCCTGTTTTGTAAAATTGAGTGGTAATTTTCGAAAAATAGGTAGTTTCCTGTTTTGTTGAAATGTGTCTTTTTATAAATCAGATTATTCTATATATGATTATAAAATAAATATATAATTTCCTATAAAAGAATATCTTTTCTTGAAATTGGTTTATATGGAAATTATTAGTATTTATTTTCATTTATCTGATTTGGTTGCCCAGAAATCGTGTACAGCTTGCAATCATAAAGGATATATTGTTTCCTTATTTATTTAAGGAAACTGGGTTGAAAAACTGTCCAGGTTCAATGAATCTGTTTGAACGGATTGCCAGTCTGTTTGAACAGATTCTGACTTTCTTGTTTTGGAAGATTTTCCATTTATTGGCTGTTTGATTTCTGATTTGTTTTCCACGACCTAAAGGGATTCTAAAATGTATATAATCATCCTTAGGTCGCTGGTTTCTGCTTATCTCTCTTGGTGTATTATTTTCCAAATATTTTTCAAGTTTTAGAGAGACTTTTTATTATGTGAAGAACTTGAGTCCAGCAAGTTCTTAGTGGTTTATTACAGTGTACTTCTGTATTGTTTTCTTTGTGTTAATTGTCCAGGTTGAACACACTTGAACATTGGTCATCAAGCTTCGGGAGAAGTCTTGTTCGTGAGTCACTTTTCGGGAGGAAAAGTGCAAGTGTTATGATTTGAAGGGAGTTCAAGATCTTAGCACTTCAAAAATTTGATTAGGAGTTTAGATTACAACAGTTGCGACAAATTCAAGAGGGAGTCTTTATTTGTATAAGTCAATTTGGTTTTGTAATCGTTTAGATATTCTTCTAATAAATTTCATTCTCTGGGCGTGGCCTCGTGGACTAGTAGCAATCTGCAAAGATTGCTGATACCACGTAAAAATTCGTGTGTTCTTTACTTTATGTTCGTTTTTATCTTCTGGTCACAAACTGTTTAAACATATCTGGTTGCTGTTCAAACAGTCTTTGTATTTGTTTAAATATTTCTGTAACAGTTCAACAATTAATTATTTAATTTGAATAATTAAGTTGGTAATCATAAAAAATGGAATTTCAATTGGTATCAGAGCAGTTCACTAAACTCTTAGTGAGATCTTGTGGTTATTTTCCGTTTGATTTGTTTTGTGTGAAATGTCTTTCTTTGCAGAAGGTAGTTCAGTGTCTCGACCTCCATTGCTTAATGACTCAAACTATCCATATTGGAAAGTTAGGATGAGAGCTTTCATAAAAGCTCAAGATGAGAAAGCATGGAGAGCAATTTTGTCTGGATGGTCACCTCCTACCGAAAAAGGTGAAGATGGAGGCACAAAGGTAAAATCTGAACTTGTTTGGGATACAGAAGAAGAAAAATTATCCAGTTATAATAATAAAGCTCTTCACGCCATTTTCAATGGTGTTGGAGAAAGTTTTATTAAACTTGTTTCCACATGTGTCTCAGCTAAAGATGCTTGGACAATTCTTCAAACTCAGTTTGAAGGAACTGTAGATGTCAAAAGATCTAGATTTATTATGTTACAAACTAGGTTTGATGACCTTAGGATGTCTGATTCTGAAACACTTTCTGAATTTTATGAGAGATTATCTGATATTTCTAATGAGTATTTTGCACTTGGTGAGAAACTTGATGATTATGTTCTTGTTAGAAAAATTGTTCGAGTTCTTCCTGACAGGTTCAATGTTAAGCTCACTGCTATGGAAGAGGCAAAAAACTTCAGTACTATGAAAGTAGAAGAATTGATGGGGTCACTTCGTACCTTTGAGTTAAATCAAAAGATTCGTCAAAAAGACAAGCCAAGTACTTCCAAAGAGAAAGAGAAGACCATAGCTTTCAAAAGTACTGAAATAGAAGCATCAGATGATGAAGATGGTGATAATGAAATGGCAATGCTTGCAAAGAATTTTCAAAAATATATGAAAAAGATAGGAAATAAGAAGTTCAATGGCAAGCCGTCAAAAGGTAATCATTCTTCTCTTAATCATTTTCAAACTAATAAAAAGGGTATTCAGTGTAGGGAATGTGATGGATTTGGCCACATCCAGTCTGAATGTGCAAACACTTTGAAAAAGAACAAAAAAGGTATGATTACTACTTGGAGTGATAATGACTCAGAAAGTAGTGAAGATGAGGAAGGTAATGTCGCTTTCACTTCTATTTTACCTGTTTCTAAATCTGAAAATGAAAAAATTGTTTGCTTGAATAATGTTTCAAAAGATGAAGAAAATTTTGATAGTGATGAATCTGAATTGAATGATGATTCTTTGAGTGAGTCTTACAAAAAGATGTATGGTTCATGGGTGAAAGTGTGTTCTGAAAATCGGTCATTGGTAAGCAAAAATAAAGAATTATCCTTTGAAATTAAACAACTTACTGACTTAAATGAAAATTTTGAAAAAGAAATAATTTCAAAAAATGTTGAAATTAATAAGTTGTCTAAAGATTTGGAAACTCTTGAGAAAAATGTTAGAATGCTTAACCCCGGTTCAACTGTTTTTGAGAATATACAGAATGCAGGTCAAAGAAGTCATGTGGGACTTGGTGCTTCAAGTTCTCAAAAATCAAAGAAAACTGTCTTTATCTCGGCTGGGATGCTATCGTCTAATGTTCCTATGTCATCCTCACTGAAATCTGTTGTTCCAATAGAAAGGACACAGTCAGCAGGTAAATCTAATGGTAAGTTTGAAAAATTCATTCCAATCTGTCATTTTTGTGGTAGGAAGGGTCATATTCGACCTAAGTGTTTTACTCTTATGAATTTTTCCAAAAATGAATATTTTGAGAAATACAATTATTTTGATAATTTCAAAAGAGTAAAAAATAAAAATATTCAACCAAGGAAAATATAGATAAAAAAGAATAATTGTTTTGCTGGTTTTACTAGTAAATATGATAGATCTGCTTCTTCATATTTTTGGTATTTTGACAGTGGTTGTTCAAGACATATGACAGGTGACAGGTCTATTCTTACAAACATAAAACCTATGCATTGTGGATCTGTTACTTTTGGGAATGGAATTGAAGGTAATGTTCTTGGAATGGGTACTCTTAACTTTGAAGGGTTACCTAAAATCAAAAGAGTGTTACTTGTGGAAGGACTTAAAGCTAACTTGTTTAGCATAAGTCAAATTTGTGATCAAGGTTATACTGTTAACTTTGATAAAGAGAATTGTTTTGTTTTAAACAAGAATGGTGAGAATGTTCTTGAAGGTTTTAGATCTAATGACAATTGCTATACTCTTTTGCCTTCTATTATGTGTCAATCTGTTGTGAGAAATAACACTGATGTGTGGCATGCTAAACTTGGTCACATAAATTTCAAAGCCTTGAAAAAATTGTCACATGCAGGGATTGTTCGTGGTTTACCTAAGCTAGGTAAAGAATCTGATGGTAAGTGCAAGAGTTGTCAACTTGGCAAGCAATTAAAAATTACACATAAAAGTGTTTCTGACATAAACACTTCGAAAGTTTTAGAATTGCTTCACATGGATCTTATGGGTCCAATTCAAATTGAGAGTTTAAATGGGAAAAGGTATATTTTTGTTTGTGTGGATGATTTTTCTAGATATACTTGGGTGGATTTCTTGAAAGAAAAATCTGATACTTTTGATGCATTTAAAACTCTTTGCTTGAAATTAAAAGTTGAAAAAGATTGCAACATTGGAAAAATTGTTCGTATAAGAAGTGATCATGGTAAAGAGTTTGAGAATTCTGTCTATGATGATTTTTGTAAGTCTGCAGGTATTTCTCATGAGTTTTCAGCTCCCAAAACTCCTCAACAGAATGGAGTTGTAGAAAGGAAAAACCGCACTCTTCAAGAAATGGATAGAGTGATGCAAAATAGCAAAAAATTGACCAAACGGTTATGGGCAGAAGCAATTAACACTGCTTGCTATATCATAAACCGTGTTTTTCTTCGTCCAGGTACATCTAAAACATCTTATGAAATTTGGAAAGGTAAGAAACCAAGTGTGGCTTATTTTCATGTTTTTGGATGTGTTTGTTACATTTTGAGAGATAGAGAAAATCTTGGTAAGTTTGATGCTAAGAGTGATGAATGTGTTTTTATTGGATACTCCACTAACAGTAGGGCTTATCGTGTGTATAACATGAGAACCCAAACTGTAATGGAGTCGGTTAACGTTGTTATTGATGATGCCAGGGATTTTTCTGAGTTTTCTACTGAGGAATAAATTGATAGGTTTACTGATGAACCTACTGAAAAACACGAAGAAGTTTCTGTCAGTGATACTACTATTGCAACATCTGGTCCATCTGTTCCAACAGATTGCGAATCCGATGAAACAGATGCTGGACAGACAGAAAAGAAATTTCCAGATATTATTTTGGATGAAGTCCAAAAGGAGCCATCAACCAGAGTTAAGTTAAATCATCCAACAGATTTAATACTTGGAAATCCAAAAGACAGTATGGTAACACGAAGAAGGTTTAGTAATGTTGTTCAATTTTTTTGTTTCTTATCTCTAATTGAGCCTAAAAATGTGAAAGAAGCTTTAACTGATGAAAATTGGATTAAAGCTATGCAGGAGGAATTGGAACAATTTTTTAGAAACAAAGTGTGGATTCTTGTGCCAAGACCGTTAAATACCAATATTATTGGTACAAAATGGATTTTCAAGAATAAATCTGATGAATTTGGTACAATTGTGCGAAATAAAGCAAGATTAGTGGCACAAGGGTACACACTAGTGGAAGGTATAGACTTTGATGAAACATTTGCACCTGTTGCAAGACTTGAATCAATTAGATTATTATTGTCTATTGCTTGTTTGATTGGTTTCAGGTTGTTCCAAATGGATGTCAAATCCGCATTTCTCAATGGGATCTTGAATGAAGAGGTATATGTTGAACAACCCAAAGGGTTTGAAGATCCTCATGCACCTGATCATGTTTACAAATTGGAGAAAGCTCTTTATGGTTTGAAGCAAGCCCCTCGGGCTTGGTATGAGAGACTCACTCAATTTCTTGTTTCTCATGGATACAAAAGGGGTGGAGTAGATTGTTTAACGCCCAAAATGTGACTACACTAAGCGGTAGTTGTAGTAAGATCGGGCGGTCGATCCACAAGGAGGTAACCTAAAATCAAAAGGTTAGTAGAAAATAGCACAAAAAGTTAGTACAAGAAGTAAATAAAATTGTAAATGGAAGGATGTTTGAGGTTTTAGTATTGTATTTTGATAAAGTGATGAAATGAGATAAGTGAAATAAAGGTAAGATGTAATCAAGAGTTTGAGAAAATGAAAGGTTTCAAGAATCATCCATATGCTTGTTTAGTTACTTGGTTACTTGATTTACAAAAATACATAAGTAAATAGTTCACATCCCAACATTTACTTAGAAAATCTAACATTAAAGTCCATAGTTTTTCTAACAAAAGTTCATTTGAGTTATAAAGTTCTTTACTTTAAAAGCATAATGTTAATCTTATGAAAAATCTAAAAATGACAAAATACCCAAGGGCAATAATGCAATAGAAGATTAGACATAAAATTATGTATCAATATTACTTTAACTAATTAGAAGCACATAGAAAGAGCATGACTAATCCTATATACTATTAGCATAAGTAAATAGAGATAACAAAATAAAGATAGAGATGAAAGAACATAAATAACTCAAATATATTACATTAAGAACATAGTAAATCAAAGTAGCAAAATAACATCACTTGCATATGGAATCATCCCTAACCTTCCTAGGAAGATTAGGCCATTATGCTCATGATTCTCACAAAATTCTAAGAAGAAAATATGAGAAGAAAGTGAGTGGAAATTTTGCTATAGTTTCTCTACTCTAAAAATTACATACCAAATGTGAAGAAAGTGTCCCTATTTATAGATGGGGAAAAGGACTAAAAAGAAATTAAACAACAAAATGGGGTTTACAAAATAAATCTGAAATATTAATAATAAGATATGATTTTGAAAAATCAAATCTTATTATTAATATTACCCTAGCTATTTTTGTGTATAGTCAAAATGCTCATTTTCTAAAATACCACAAAAACATGAGCTTTAAAGCTCAAAATGGCAATTTTACAAACCCAATACCCACAAAATATGGCTGGTGACACAAGAGGGTTTTGACCCACTTTCATCCAATGAGGGTGTGCCACGTAGGCAGCTGTTGGGAGATGTCGGATTGGGCTTGCTGAGCCTTTGGGTCACGTTGGGAGCTAGACCTGCTGGAGATAAGATGCTGAAGGAGGCTTTGGAGGTCACATTGGAGTGAGGCTGCTGAAGCTATGTTGAAGATGGGCCTTGGTATTGGGCCACTGTGATGCTGAAAGTTGGCTTTGGATGGATGGTCACGTTGGAGTGAGGCTTAATTGATGGAGAGAAGTTAAATTGATGGCATTGCTGAACATGCTATGTGGTGTATGGCATATGATATGGCTCATGGTCACATTGCATAATTGAAGCTTGGGTGGCTGAATGGAATTGAGAATAGCCTGGGACACGTGGCGCGAGGGTGGAGAAAGAGGCTGGTGGGCCTGGGCCTAGTTTGGGCTTCAAGTTACAAAATTATCAACTTTTCATCATTTCTTCAGTTTTATTTATTTATTTCTTCTTTCTTTTTCTCTATGCCAAAATGCACTTTAATTCCTACAAAACAACAATAAATTAAATTCTAATCAAATATTTTCATTTATAAAATAAATCATATTAATTCTATGAAAATATTAATTAAAACTTAATTTATTTTGACAATTAAAATCAACAAAAGTGCATTTTTCACCACTAATCATAGATAAAACTTTATTTATCAAAAATATTAAATCTAACATAATTATTGCTCAGATTTATGTTGATGATATTGTGTTTGGTTCTACTTCTGACAATGAGGTGCAGGTATTTGTGAAACAAATGAAAGAGGAATTTGAAATGAGCATGGTCGGAGAATTGACTTATTTCTTAGGTTTGCAAGTCAAGCAGTTAGATGAAGGTACATTTGTTTCTCAAAGCAAATATGCTAAGAACTTGGTGAAAAAGTTTGGACTTGAAAGTTCAAAGATTGCCAAAACACCAATGGGAACGACTGTGAAGCTATCCAAAGATGAAAATGGTGTCAAAGTGGATCCTACACTGTATAGGAGCATGATTGGTAGTCTTCTTTATCTCACTGCTAGTCGACCTGATTTGAGTTATAGTGTTGGTGTGTGTGCCAGGTACCAAGGAAATCCCATGGAGTCTCATGTTGCAGCTGTCAAAAGAATCATTCGATATGTTCATGGGACTGTTGATTATGGTATTTGGTATTCAAAAGAAACTAACCCTAATCTAGTGTGTTTTAGTGATGCTGATTGGGCAGGTAACACTGATGACAGAAAAAGCACTAGTGGAGGATGTTTCTTCTTGGGAAATAATCTTGTTTCTTGGCACAGCAAGAAACGGAATTCTATTTCTCTCTCAACAGCTGAGGCCGAATACATTGCAGCGGGAAGTTGTTGTGCACAACTTTTGTGGATGAAGCAAATGATGATGGATTATGAGTTTGATCTTGACACTTTAACTATTTTTTGTGATAATACAAGTGCAATTAATATTTCAAAAAATCCTGTGCAACATTCTCGTACTAAACATATTGATATTCGTCATCATTTCATAAGAGCATTAGTTGAAAATAAAGTTCTTGTCTTGGAATATATTGAAACACATAAACAAATTGCAGATATTTTCACTAAAGCTCTTGATTCGGTTCGCTTTGATTTCCTCCGAAAATCTTTGGGGGTTTGTTCTCTTTAAATTCTCTTGTCATGGTGTTGTCCGCTTGATCTATTGTGTGTTATTCTTGGTTAAGAAAAATGTCAATCAATTTGAAAATTTGGTTGTGTGTCAAGCTGGATAATCTGTCTTGTGTTTATGAATCTTTGGTTGTATATTCTTGAGAGAAAATTAATCAATTCCTCCTAGGCATATTCGAGTAAATTAATCAATGTTTAATGCTTGAGCTTCCTTTTGTGTAGCATTGTTTCAAGCTCCTGTGCAAGAATAGAGCTACCTGCATCAGTGTGTGAAAGCCGTCTTTTGAGTAAGTTGGAATTTTGTAATTCGGAGTTATGAAGAGGATACGCTACCATAGAAAAGGGCTACCACTGGTGTAGTGTGACAGCGTCTTCATGGGTTACAATTATTTTAATTTCGAAAAAGACTTATTTGCCATTGGGCAATGTTCCCTTGCATACACTGTCACACACTTATGCTTGAAACAATGGAATAAAAATTGTACACAGTTTATAAAAAAAAAAAAAAAAATGTGTGTAAGACTCATACATGTTGATTGATTCACTTAAGAATATGTGCTTGTGACTGAATTGTGCTTTATTTCTCTCGAATATTCTTTCTAATTTTTCATTTTCACAAGTGTTCTTATCTTTGGTTTACACTAACACTTATTTTCATTTGCTTGATTTTATTCTTATCAGGTTGACTCTCTTTGATCAAAGCATTTTTTTTTGGTTGAGTTTTTTATTTTTGTGCATATATATAAAATTAAAAAAAAAATGATAATCAAGGAAAATACATGGTGGACCGAATCATTGTGGTGATTATGAGAAATTATGCATTTAATTGTGTGATTTAATATATTCTTTGTCTCCAAAGAATTTATTTTTGTCTTCTTTCTCATTTTTGGAATATCATGATTTGTATCTTTATTGTCTTGTACTTTATTTAGGATATTTAAAAAAAAAAAAAAAGAAAAAGTCAATAAGGAGATCGTGTGGGGTATTTTTTTTGTTACTTTTTTTTTGGTTTGGGATTTTATGAATAAACTGAAATTAAAAAAAAAAAAAAAAAGGTAAGTTGTATGAAGATCGTGTGTCTTCAAGATTGTTTCCTTTTCTTGTTTAAATAAAACATTTTTTTAATAAAAAAGGGAAACCTCTTTTTGCCGTGGGTATTCATTTTGGGTAAGTAATATATTTAAAAAGGCATGCCATTACCCTATTTCCTCTCACCCACGATTTCACTCAGTTATCTCTTCTTCTTCTATTTTTTTTTCTTTCTCACATTTTTCTGTAAGTGTTTGCTGTTTTACAGAGAAGAAAATGGTGAAAACTCGTGGAGCTTCCTCTAAGAAGACCCCTGCTACTCAATCTCTGAAGTTTGCCTCATATGACATTCCCCCTGAATTCTCATCTGTTCCCCCAGATTCAAGAACTGTTGCTTCAGAACTAGCTGGTGTTCGAGCCTCTCGTGTTTCTTTGGCTTCTTTGAAAGACACAAAGGGGGAGAGTATATACTTTCCAAAACCTGCTTGTTTGCTGTTTTGTTTAACTCTGGACCTTCTTATTTTGAGGGGGAGTTAAGTCCAGTTTCTTTATATGTTTGTTATAAGTTCATGCATGTTTGCAGGGGGAGTTCTTTCTCTTTACTTATCACTAACATTTGTGTTGCAGGTTTTTGAATTAATTTTGTGTATCAAATTGCCAAAGGGGGAGATTGTAAAATCCTTTATTGGCATATTTGACAATATTGACAAAATTAATTAAAAGAGTATTTTCGAAATGGGTAGTTTCCTGTTTTGTAAAATTGAGTGGCAATTTTCGAAAAATAGGTAGTTTCCTGTTTTGTTGAAATGTGTCTTTTTATAAATCAGATTATTCTATATATGATTATAAAATAAATATATAATTTCCTATAAAAGAATATCTTTTCTTGAAATTGGTTTATATGGAAATTATTAGTATTTATTTTCATTTATCTGATTTGGTTGCCCAGAAATCGTGTACAGCTTGTAATCATAAATGATATATTGTTTCCTTATTTATTTAAGGAAACTGGGTTGAAAAATTGTCCAGGTTCAATAAATCTGTTTGAACGGATTGCCAGTCTGTTTGAACAGATTCTGACTTTCTTGTTTTGGAAGATTTTCCATTTATTGGCTGTTTGATTTCTGATTTGTTTTCCACGACCTAAAGGGATTCTAAAATGTATATAATCATCCTTAGGTCGCTGGTTTCTGCTTATCTCTCTTGGTGTATTATTTTCCAAATATTTTTCAAGTTTTAGAGAGACTTTTTATTATGTGAAGAACTTGAGTCCAGCAAGTTCTTAGTGGTTTATTACAGTGTACTTCTGTATTGTTTTCTTTGTGTTAATTGTGCAGGTTGAACACACTTGGACATTGGTCATCAAGCTTCGGGAGAAGTCTTGTTCGTGAGTCACTTTTCGGGAGGAAAAGTGCAAGTGTTATGATTTGAAGGGAGTTCAAGATCTTAGCACTTCAGAAATTTGATTAGGAGTTTAGATTACAACAGTTGCGACAAATTCAAGAGGGAGTCTTTATTTGTATAAGTCAATTTGGTTTTGTAATCGTTTAGATATTCTTCTAATAAATTTCATTCTCTGGGCGTGGCCTCGTGGACTAGTAGCAATCTGCAAAGATTGCTGATACCACGTAAAAATTCGTGTGTTCTTTACTTTATGTTCGTTTTTATCTTCTGGTCACAAACTGTTTAAACATATCTGGTTGCTGTTCAAACAGTCTTTGTATTTGTTTAAACATTTCTGTAACAGTTCAACAATTAATTATTTAATTTGAATAATTAAGTTGGTAATGATAAAAAATGGAATTTCAATTCTAATAACCCTTCCAACTCGAAAACATATGAAAAGTCAGGCTTTGCCAATGGGATGGAGCATATATACTTTAGCTGGTTCAGAATCTCAGCCAATCCCTTTTTATTGCAGGTCGTCACTTTAGGAATGAAATCTCCAACGAAGAATCCTAACGTTGCATCATTCATCTGCACCACTAATTCACTTAGCTCTACATCACTGCTATACTCTCAATGTTAGAATCTTCAGGATCAAACACTGCCAGTCATAAAAATGAAATTAAAAGACATAAACAGTTAAAAAATAAAATGATCGTGTAATAGTTTATATGTAATCTTTTTTATTAAAACAGTGGTTATTGTAAATATTCCTACACATATTCTGCAGTGGTTGTCATTCTTCCAATCTATTCGTATTAGCTAGGATTTTTTAGTAATATTATACATGTAAGTACGTATTTAAAATTAAAAAAAAAAAACGGTAAAATTTAACTGAAACTCCGAAGAAGTTTTAAAGATCTGGCTTAAGTCTCACATATCAGGGTGTAATTTGTTATGTTGAAATAAGCTTGAATATCATAGAAGACAAGGCCATTCTTATAAAGTCCTAAACTCAGCTGTTTCATTAATATAGTTTTATGGTAAAAAGAACAATCGATCATATATAAAAATTAATAATAGAGAGCATTTCAATAAATTTTATATCAGAATTATATTATTTAATTTCAAATTAGATAAAAAAATGTTTAACAACAAACAGAACATAGTAATTGCAAAAATTATGTTCAACAACTCATGGTCTTGAACAATACTGCAAAATTTATAAATTTAAGCGCATGTACTTCTTTTTTTATAATTCTCTTCAGCTGATTAACAAATAACATGTCTACTAATTAATTAAGCTACTAGAAAATATTATGGCTAGAGAAATGAATAACTTTGTAAAGTCCTAAATTGACATTCTTTTTATTTAATATATTTTATAATTTTTCATTGGTATTTTTGAAATTGTATTTTGGGTAAGTGTCTCTTTTTGGTAAGAATAATTTTCTCTATTAAAGTGCATTCGATTCATAGTTAGGTTTCCTAATTTATTTATGGTAACTTGTTTATATTAAGAAGACCTTTTATAGAATTATTCTCTGAATATTTTACTTGATTCTAATCTATTTAAAAAGAGGAAATTGAGTGAGTCTTGATGCCTAAGGAAGGAAATTTCGAAATGAACCTGGCTGGGATTTACGACCAGGTTCATCCATTTCCTGATGCTACAGAATGGTTGTCTGTCACATCTTGAAATTCCTGCAGTAAATGAAATGAGAAGTTATTTTGAGTAACTTCTCGATTTGGTTTGATTTAGGCCATTAACGAGATTGGCTGACTTAGAATTTTTTTTAAACTCTATAAATACTAGGCCTAAGCAGCAACAATTCTTAACATCTTCACAATTTCTAACGCTTTATGCTTTTGAAGAATTATTTTATTTGCAAAGAGTAATTTTTTGTATACTATCTCTTTGTTTGTTTGTGCTTTGTCTTGTTTATTCTTGAACATGTCATAAAGCTTGTGTACGTGACATACAAGTCTTCGGGAGAAAATTTCCATAAGTCTTACTTCAGGAGGAAGTAAGCACTCAACAAAATCAGAAGGGATTTTGTGCTCTTGGTGATTATAAAATCAGATTATTAAAGTGGAGTACTTCAAGGTTGCGACAAAGTTTTAGAGGGAGTCTAAACTTGTATAAGTCAATTGCTTTTTTGTACTTTTAAGACTTTACTAATTGATTTTATCTTTGGGCGTGGCCCCGTGGACTAGGTTTTCCGAACCATGTAAAAAACTTCTTGTGTCACGTTACTTTATGTTTATTTACTATCTGTTCGTATATTCTGGTCTATCAACATTCTGTTATGATATATCAAAATATGTGTTTGATCAAACAATTATTCAACAGTTCTGCATTAATTAAATTGATTATTTAAATTTAGTTTGTAATCTTAAAAAACAGAACTTCATTTAGTATCAGAGCGGTTCACTAAACTCTTAGTGAGATCTTGTGTTTTTCCTTCTGTTTGTTTGTATTTCTGTTTGTAACATGTTGTTTTTTGCATAAGGAAGTTCTATAACTCGACTACCATTGCTTAATGATTCAAATTATCCTTACCGGAAAGTTAGGATGAAAGCCTTCATCAAATATCAAGATGAGAAGGCATGGAGAATTGTTTTTACAGGTTGGTCAGCACCAATAGAAGTTGACGAAAAAGCTGGAGAAACAACGGTAAAATCTGAGTTAAATTGGTCAACAACTGATGATTTACTGTCAAGTTACAATAACAAGGCCTTACAAGCCTTATTCAATGGTGTTGGCGAATGATATATTAAACTCATATCCTCTTGTGATTCAGCCAAAGAAGCTTGGCAAATTCTTCAAACTCAAGTTGAAGGAACTGCTGATGTCAAGCGTTCTAGGTCCATTATGTTGCAAACAAAATTTGAGGATCTTAGGATGTCTGAGACTGAAACTCTTACTGAATTTTACGAAAGATTATCTGATATTGCTAACGAATTTTTTGCCTTAGGAGAAAAATTAGAAGAATCTGTTTTAGTTCGAAAAATTGTTCGTGTCTTACTTGACAGGTTTAGCACTAAGCTAACGACTATGGAGGAGGCCAAAGATTTGAATACCATGAAGGTAGAAGAACTAATGGGTTCTCTTCGAACCTTTGAACTAAATCAACAGATAAGACAAAAAGAAAAACCGACCCAAGTAATAGAAAAAGAAAAATCTATTGCCTTGAAAAGTTTTGAGAAGGTAAGTTCTGAGGACGAAGATGATAATGAGTTGGCCTTATTGACAAGAAATTTTAAAAAATATATGAAAAAATTGGGCAACAAAAACAATTTCTCTAAAGGTAATACATCTTCAAAACCCTCTCTTCCTAATAATAAAAAGGGTATTCAATGCAGGGAATGTGAATGATTTGGTGACATTCAATTAGAATGTGCAAATACCTTGAAAATAAATAAAAAAGGTTTGAATGCTACTTGGAGTGACAATGAATCTGAAAGTAGTGATGAAGAGAGAGAAAATGTTCCCTTAACATCTCTACTCTCAAATTTTCCGTGTTTCTTGCAAAAAAAAAAAAAAAAAATAGACAATTTATTTGCATAAACAATACTGTTTCGGTAAATCAGGCTATTGATAATACGACAGGTACTGTTGATGTTGTTGACACTGATTCTGATGAATTAGAAGTCAATGAAGATTCATTAGAAGAATCTTACAAAAAAATGTATGATGAATGGATTAAGTTGTGTGCTGTGAATAGATCAAATGCAAATAACATTAAATCTCTTTCTTATAGAAATGATGAACTTGAAACAAATGTTAAAATTCTTGAAACTGAGATTTTTGATAAAGATGCTGAAATTAATCATCTGAAAAAGAGCTTGATCTTATATAAAGAAATGTTTAAATGCTTAATCCAGGCTCTACTATTTTTGAGGAGGTCCAGAATGCAGGTAAATGAAACAATGCTGGATTGGGATCTAAAGGGTTTCAATAAAAGGGAAACCCTGTGTTTGTTCCAGCTCACTCATTACCTGTTGTTTTTTTCTGATCTATCACTACAGGTTTCTGATCCATCAACCTCATAGACTGTCTCATCAGCCAAGAGATAGATAGGTAAGAATCTGACGTCCAATGAAAGGACTAAGAAATTTATTCCCACTTGTCATTTTTGTGGTGTCAAAGGTCACATTCGACCAAAATGTTTTACTATGATGAATGTTTTTAATACAAATTATTTTCATCATGAAAAATTCAAGGTACAAAAGAAACACCATGCGCCTAAACAAAAATGGGTCAAAAATAATGTGAATACTTGTCTTGCTACATTTACATGTCATATGACATATGGTATTTTGATAATGGATGTTCTAGACATATGACAGATGACAAAAATATACTTACTATTTTTAAAATTGAAAATTGTGGTGCAGTCACTTTTGGTGATGGTAAGGCAGGTAAAGTACTTGGAAAGAGAACCCTAAATGTGGAAGGGTTACCTAAACTGAAAAATGTCCTGTTGGTTGATGGATAGAAAGCTAATCTAATTAGCATAAGTCTGATTTGTGATCATGGATTTATTGTTAATTTTTCTTGTGATGATTGTAGTGTGATTGATAAAAATGGAAATTATGTTTTAAAATGGTTCAGATCAGTTGACAATTGTTATACTCTTTCTCAAATTTGTCACGTCACTCATCCATAAATAATTCAACTAATCCGTGGCATGAAAAACTTGGTCACATTAATTTCAAAAACTTGAAAAATTAGTCAAATGCAGGTTTTGTTCAAGGATTACCCAAACTGTGTAAATAGTCTGTTGGTAAGTGTGAGCCATGCCAACTTGGCAAGCAATTAAAAATCACTCGCGAATGTATTATGGATGTAAATACCTGAAAAGTTTTAGAATTTCTTCACATGGATCTCATGGGTTCGATTAGGGTTGAGAGTTTAAATGGAAAAAGATACATTTTTGTATGTGTAGATGATTTCTCTTGTTTTACTTGGGTTGATTTGTTAAGAGAAAAATCTGACACATTTGAAGCTTTAAAAAATCTGTGTTTAAAATTGAGAGTTAGAAAGATTGTAATATTGGAAAAATTGTAAGAATTCATAGTGATCATGGTAAAAAAAATTGAAAACACTGTGTATGATGAATTTTCAGCACCCAAAACTCCTGAACAAAATGAAGTTGTTGAGGAAAGAATCGTACTCTTCAAGAAATGACAAGAGTAATGTTGAATAGCAAGAAATTGTCCAAACGATTGTGGGTTGAAGCTATTAATACTGCTTGCTACACAATAAACAGAGTGTTCTTACATCTAGGTACAACCAAAACACCTTATGAGATCTGGAAAGTTAAATGTCCAAATGTAAGTTACTTCCACATTTTTGGTTGTGTCTGATACATATTGAGAGATCGCAAAAATATTGGAAAATTTGATGCTAAAAGTGATGTTGGCGTCTTTCTTGGTTATTCCATAAATAGTAGGGCATATCGTGTGTACAACATGAGAACCCAAATTGTTATGGAATCTGCTAACATTGTTGTTGATGATATGAAGGATTTTTCAGAATTTTCTATAGAAGCAGAGATAGAAAAATTCATAGAAAACACACCTGTTGCCTCAGATGCACAAAATAATGTATCATAAATGTTGCCTGCTGCGTCAGACACATCAATTGAACCATCACCCTTGGTGTCTGATATATAACCAGCTGAACAGACAGAGACACAAATGCCAAAAATCATCACTGATTTCGTGCGTAGAGAACCCTCAACCAGGGCGAAAAAGAATCATCCTGCTGATCTCATTATGGGTGATTTGGAGGAGAGCATGGTCATCTCGTTCAATATGTGTGTTTCACTTCTTCAATTTAACCAAAAAATGTGAAAGAAGCTTTAACTGATGAATATTGGATTAAAGCTATGCAAGAAGAATTGAACAGTTTACGAGAGATGATGTGTGGACTCTTGTGCCCAAACGACATCACACTAATGTCATTGGAGCAAAATGGATTTTTAAAAATAAAAGTGATGAATTTGGCACAATAGTAAGAAACAAAGCTTGATTGGTAGCACAAGGGTACACTCAAGTGGAAGGTATGGACTTTGATGAAACATTTGCACCTGTTGCTAGACTTGAATCGATTAGATTGTCATTAGCTATTGCATTCATCGTGGGTTTCAAATTGCATCAAATGGATGTTAAATCCACCTTTTTGAATGGAATTTTAAATGAAGAGGCTTTTGTTGAACAATCGAAGGGGTTTGAAGATCCACATTTTCCAAATCATGTTTTCAAATTAAAAAAGGCTTTGTATGATTTGAAACAAGCCCCACGGGCATGGTATGAAAGATTGACACAATTTTTGGTGTCTCATGGTTATCGTAGAGGTGGAGTAGATAAAACAATTTTTATTAAAAGAATCAAGAAAGACATAATTATTGCACAAATATATGTTGATGATATTGTGTTTAGTTCTACATCTAACTTTGAAGTGTAGGAATTTGTTCATCAAATGAAGGACGAATTTGAAATGAGTATGGTGGGTGAATTAACATATTTTTTTAGGTTTTCAGGTGAAGCAATCAGAAGATGGTACATTCATATCTCAAAGTAAGTATGCCAAAAACTTGCTAAAAAAGTTTGGGCTTAATACTGCAAAACATACCAAAACTCCCATGGGAACAATAGTTAAATTAACAAAAGATGAGAATGGAGTTAAGGTTGATCCCACTTTATACCCCAGTATGATTTGTAGTCTTTTGTATCACACTGCTAGTCGTCCCGATATAGGTTATAGTGTCGGGGTATGCGCTAGGTACCAAGGAAATCCCATGGAGTCACACATGACTGTTGTTAAAAGAATTATTAGATATGTTCACAGTACTTTAGAATATGGGATTTGGTACTCTGAAGAAACAAATTCTAATCTTGTGTGTTTTAGTGATGCCGATTGGACAGGTAATGCAGATGACAGGAAAAACACAAGTGGGGGGTGTTTCAATCTAGGGAACAACTTGGTGTCATGGCATAGCAAAATGAAGAATTCCACATCTCTTTCTATAGCTGAGGCCGAGTACATTGCAACTAGCAGTTGTTGTACTCAATTACTATGGATGGAAACAAATGATGTCTCACTATGGGTTTGAATTAGACACTTTAACCATTTTTTGTGACAATATTAGTGCAATAAATATTTCTAAATATCCTGTCCAACATTCACGCACAAAACACATTGATATTAGACACCCATTTCATTAGAGAGCTTGTTGAAAAAAAGACTCTAATCTTGGAATACATTGAAACAGGACAAGCAAATTGCTGATATTTTCACTAAGTCCCTTGATTGAATTCAGTTTGATTCCCTTAGAAAATCCTTGGCGGTTTGTAGTATGTAATTATTTATTGATTCGTGACCATTCCAGGTGTTTATCTCTTATGTGTTTTTACCTGTTAAACGATTCTTAAACAATTGCAAAACATTGTGATTACTTTCTGTTAGATTAATTATTTTTGAATATATGACATGGTAAGTTTATTGATTTCAAAATAAAAATTCTACACAATTTATTTTTGGGAAAAATGCCTACTAAGAGGGCATTGAGCTAAGTTATCAAATCTTCTTTAGTTTTCAGGTTCCTCTATGAGAATAGAGCTACCTATGCCAGTGTGTGAAAGCCAGCCTTGAGTAAGTTTAGACTATGTAATTAGACCTATGTAGAGGACACACTACCATTGAAAAGGGATACCACTGGTGTAGTGTGACAACGTCTCCTTTGGGTACTGCAGAAAAAGGCCAAAAATTGCCAACATGGGCAATGACCCCATTGTTTACACTTCACACAAAAATACATGTTTTGTATGAAGAAAAAGAAAAAAAAAACGTAAGTATCATCCTCTATGTTATTGTTTTTCCTAAAAATACTTTGTGCTCTAGAAAAATTTATTTTTATTCCAACACTCTCAAGCATGTTATATGGATCAAATAATTTTTCTAACATTATCAGTACTCACTTAATTTTTGTATTGGTTGATTATTTTTTTTCAGGTCTCACATTTTTTGATAACAGTAGAAGGAAATATTTTGGTCATTTATAAAAAAAAAATAAAAAAAAGAGGAACATCGAAAATATATAAAAAAATAATAATATTTTTTAAAAAAATTGATTGAATCTCGTGGGGTATGGTGAATTTCGGTGCTTATGGTTTTTTTTTATCCAATATGTGTTATCCAAAAAATTAGCATTGATGACGTGGCAAGTGATCCCTGGACACGTGGCTGACGCCTGGAGGAACTCTGCTAGGGTATCGACCAGAGGACGCACTAGAAGCAGTAAGCAGCCCAGTCTTACATGCGACCAGTCTGGTGGATGGTTTCGCATACAAAGTAACATTACTGTAAAGATCTTTGTAGATCCCGAATTTAATTCACACAATCTCCTGAGTATCCGATTATTCAGGAGAGAATATCTGTAAAAATCTTTTGTAATCCCCCTTGAGCCTATAAATAGGAAAAGATAGCTCAAGGAAGGGACTTTTGGCTTTGGAATTATTTGAGATTAGAGTAATTCTCCTTGGAATATTGTATTGTTCTTCAGAGGTTAGTGAAACTCATTGAACCCTTGTTCTTTGATCACTCCTTTGATTCTTATATCAATATCAGTCTAAGTGGATGTAGGTTATTACCAGATCCTGGGGCTGAACCACTATAAAAATATCGTGTTCTTATTACTTTTTGTCATTACGTTCTTCTCAACACATTCATTCATATCAAGCATATTCTGACTCCGTGTCAGTTGACCAAATTTTGGGTCAATAATATGATTTTGTGTTATTTTTATCATCCTTTTCTCTATAGTTAAGGTTGTCTAATTATTAATTGTGTAATATGTGAAGAAAAAGGAAAGTTTGAAAATTTTCCTTTTAAAAAATTATTTGTTTCCTTTTTTGGTTTGGTCACAATTAAGACAAACGTTTCTTTTTTTTATCTCTCATAATAAAATACGGGTAACTACCCATTTTATCATGTTCAAGCAAATAAAATAAATAAATAAATGCGGGTTGGGTGCTTGGGGTATTTCTAGAAAATTACAGCACTTGCAAAAAATACGCAAAAATAATTAAACTAACTAGGGCCTAATAAAGAGCAACTCCTTTGATCATAGACCTTCTCTTTTAGTATTTGGGTCATTACCATTTTAATTATCCATTATGAATCAAATAACCTTTTAATTATTTTAAAAAAATTTAAAATAATCAAACTTTGAGTTTTAATACCCAACAAGTTATTGAGGCCCAATTGAAATTTGGACTCACCACAATTAACTCAAAAATTATAATTAAAACATCTTTAAATATATTGGGCTCAAACAAGCCCAAATGGATAATTACACATCCATTAGGGTTTGCATGACACAAACCCTAATGGGTGTGTCAATGATGGGCGGCGGCGAAAAAAGGCGCGAGGTGCAGGCAGCGAGGCGCGCAGGGGCCGCGGGGAGCAGGCACATAAGGGTGCTGGGTCTAGGGGTGCACAGGCACGAAGGGCCGAGGGGTGCGCAGTGCTGCAGGGGCAGCGGCTTGGGGCTTAGGCCATTACATTGTTTTTCCATAATTTTAAAAAAGAAATTACAAAATTCATATGCCCCAAAATGGTTTACAATTTTTGTAGATCTAGAAAAATTAAGAACTTTTCCTAACCCAAAAACACCATGAAAACCAACCCTTAAGAACATAAACGATTCATACATAAAAATCCATCCATTCATATATTACACATAATATAAAAAATGCATATGATACCCACACAGTAATTAACATATGCAGGGATTAAAGATGGCTCTGTCACCAATTGTTAGGAACCGTTCCTAGTGCGCATCGGAAATTGCGGTAATGGTAGTATTGTATACAACGAAATTTTTTCATATAAAAATCTTTATATAAAGATCCTTTAATATGCAATATGTTAATCAATATATAATATGTATATTTAAAAAATAATATGAAATGATTTACCTCTTGTAGCCTATCAAGAATCGTTGAATCTTTTCGTATATATTTCGATCTTCCTATCCTCGCTAGAGTACTCACACCTAGATCTTCCAAGATGTTCTCTACACCTCAAGATGTGGGTGGGCACATAGAGAAAAATATTCAATTTGTGAATCAAATGTATTCTCAACACATGAGACTTTTGATTATAGGCTAGAGAGAAATGATTTTTCTTTTGTGAAAAAGATGATAGTTTTTCTTCTCTGTAAAAACTTTTTGTTTCTATTTTCCATTATATAGAATATATAGACATTATTATCATAATAAAAAAAATCAATCTTCTTTAATAATAATAATAATAATAATAATAATAATAATAATGATGATGATGATGATGATGATGATGATGATGATGATGATAAAAGGCAAAGTCTAACATTCCATTTTAAAACCCCTTTTAAAATATTTTATTAATTAATTAAAAGTAAAAATAAAAATAAAAAACCAATAAATGATTACATCAAAAGTGCTACACGCATAGAGCAGTCGAAGCCCTATGCGTGTGCCACATTCCTGAAAATGGGAATTGATTTTTCATGTGTTTTTTTTAATTAATTAATAATTAGAAATTTAAAATCTTAAAAATGTATCATCTTTTTAAGGAAAAGATAACAACTTAAATTTCACAGTTCAAAATTCAAAATTTGAATTTCCATTATCATTTTATTATTAATAAAATAAATATAATAATCAAAACCAATTTTGACTATCCATATTTATCTATTCACATATAAATAAAATAATAGATTAAAATCAATTTCTTCTATTTCTACAC
Organism: Humulus lupulus; assembly: GCF_963169125.1. Taxonomy (NCBI): domain Eukaryota; kingdom Viridiplantae; phylum Streptophyta; class Magnoliopsida; order Rosales; family Cannabaceae; genus Humulus; species Humulus lupulus. Next base: position 167,158,834 of record NC_084801.1, on the reverse strand, counting down.
AATTTCAAAAATTGCACAAATGCAATAATAAATTGTGCAACTTCAATAATCACATAATTGCACATTTATCCCGAAGAATTAATATGATCTCAAATAGGCCATTCACAGTTTGATCATTGTATTGTAGTATGCCAGAATTTTACTTAGCTAGATAGTAGTAGTAGTTAGCAGTAGTTTGTAGTATGTTAGATTCCGTGAATTTTGGTTCAAGCCGTGTAGAGTCTAAGAACTTTACTTAGCTAGTTATATAGTAGTAGTAGTAGTAATAGCTAGTAGTAGTTATAGTATGTTTGTTACTGTGGATTTTGGTTTAAGCCGGGACTTAGTTGGACACTCGTAGTAACACTTGTAGATTTTATAAGTTTAACCTATAGTTTAAGAATATTAATTATAACCTAAGGTTTGATTAATATGACTGGTTATGGAAATGATATTTATTATACTATAAGGTTTAGATAGACCCAATAAGATAATAACACTTGTCATGAGTATGTTAATGAGAAATTAAGTATTTTTGAGGAATAAGTTCATTAATAGTAATATTTGAAAATCCTAGAGTCTGCCAGCAGCTTTAAAATCGTTAAAGGACTTAGTCAAGGATGTTTACTCAATTCAAATTAGGCTGAAAAAGTGTAATTACGTGTATAATATTTCAGCGTATGCCGATATATCGCAGCACTAGGGGGCGATATATCGCCACACGGGGATACGAAAAACACGTAACTTCGCACGACCACCTCGACGAGCCTCGGGCATATGAGCCCAGGCGATATATCACCTATGGTAGGCGATATATCGGCCATAGGGCATAAATTTTGAATGATTTTGAAACCAAGCTCATTTTAATCCTTAACATCTTGATAAGCGCAGAATCTTTTTGACCAAGTCTTCAGCCTCTGCTGAACGATTATTCAAATGTTTTTCAATTAAAAAGCCATTATTTTATTCAAGATAAATGAAGATCTTTTCATTTTTTGAACTCTATAAATAGGACCTAGTACCCAGCCATTTATTCATTCATCAAGTTGAGTTCAGAAGGCTACAAGCTGCTAGGTTTACTTTGGAGTGCTAAACACTTGGGTTGGGGTTATAAGCTTTATCATTATAAGCTCATCAAACACTTGGGAAGTAAGATTTATAGTGTATTTTGGTTTTGAGGTGTAGTTCGTGTATAGAAATTTCAAAGGTATTCCTATTCTTAGTCCCTTGCTGTATTGTTTCATTAAGTCCTTATAGTTTTTCTCTACTCAATTTCCTAACTCAGTATTCTTTATTCTTGATTAGGCATCTAAGTTCTTTGAACTTGAGGTTCTCGTTGGTAAGTATTTTTCCGATGGTTTAGTTCATTCATTTCATCTCTTTTCTTTTAGAATACTCACCTCTCTATTAATGGTTTTAGGAGTTTTCCAAAATCCTGACCTTGTTCTCATCATCCCGGTATTTTGGTAAGGAAAATAGGGTAGTTCTTATGTGATATGTGCTATGTTTATATAAAGATGTTATGCTATAGTATGACTTTATGTGTTATGATATATGTATGTTTGGGGCTTATAGTTGTTATATAGCAAACCTTATCACTTTTATGTTTTGGCGCTTATAGTTGCTATATAGCAAACCCCAACCCTTTTATGTTTTTGGGGCTTATAGTTGCTCATGCACATGGGTTAGAATTATATATGTTATAGTATATGATATATGTTCATAGTTTATGTATGATTATATTTCATGCTTGTAGTAGATTTTCCTTGCTGGGCATTTGGCTCATTCCTTTATGTTTTATATGTGTAGGAAAATAGTATGGCGGCGGGAAGATTTCTGGCAGGTTTGGATTGTGTATTGAGGAAGAATGGATTCGGCGGACTGCGTGAACGATTCAAGGATGAAGTTGTTTCTAGTCATTTAAAATTATGCTTTACATGTATTTTCCGCACTTAATTTTGTAACCAATTTATTTAAGTTATGTTCTATTTTGTTTTCAAATAATGGGATCCCATATCCTAAATGAATTTTATGTATTTTAACCCTAGTTTTACAGTTTTAATAAAGTTACGACTATTTTGTATGTGAGTTTTCTTAAGATTAGTATCTATGAGTAGTAGTTATTAATGGTCCAAAGTCTAGAATAAGTTGGGTCCTTACAGTTGGTATCAAAACAACGATTCATTCGCATGAAGTTCTCCTCGATACACACACTCAAAGCTCTAAATCTGACCGCCAAGTAAGTGTTTATGATTATAGTTACTATGTTTATATGTATAGCTAACGATTTTAGTCTTTATGTTTTCAGTTAAGAATGAACGGAGCATTAACTTATGAGGATATTCGAGCCATTAAGGCTTTAAAAAGAATTAGAGAACCGAGAAACACCGTAGGAGTGCTAGAAAGAATCACTCGGAGGCTGGTTTTGTTCCACAGAGAAATAGGTCACCTCCAAGAATCTAAGCAGATCATGATGAGAGCAACGGAGCAATACGTTTTAGTAATTAGATTATTTAGAGATTATCATACGGTAACAGCAGCCTTAGAGGAAATATGGGAAACAATGGATAATGAAGATGAATTACCGATAGCAATGAGATATTATTTTCTCTTAATTAGGTTCACTTCAAAAATGGAATTTCAGTTTACAAATGAGCAAAAGCGTATAATTTTTACGAACCTTCCTCGAGGGAATTTTGAGGCACATGATAATGAGGACTATGAGGAGTTAAATGATGATGTGCTAGATGAAGGATCGGATATAGAAGACCCCGATTTTTAGAATAAGATTTGTTACATTGTTTGTTTTAATTTATTATTTGTTTTCTTTTATGGTTATAAATAGTGAAAACTTTCTTTTCCAATTTAATATCATGGTTATTTTGTTATCATGTATGAGTTTGATTTTCTTTCGCAATCATAACAAATAATAAATAAATAAATAAATAATGACTCAGTTCTGTGAGGGTGGATACAAATCAATGAACCAAGTTTCTATATTGAGAGTTAGGGGGCCATAGTAGTGGGAACGATTTTACTGATCCCAATCCTCCCTCAATATGGTTAACTTTGGAACAAAGATGAGTTTCGAGCCTGAGAATTTAGTCATATAGGATGATTAGAAACAGACTTAGAAAATAATAAAGATGACTTGTTTTTCTAAGTATAGAAACCCAATCTAAAGATAAAGAAGACTTATATAATTTTCATAAGAAGTCATAATAAATAGGTTCGAGATATGTTTGTTTAGATTAAGTTTTTCCTTAAAGCCTATTAGGGTAAAGTTCTAACACGTTTCTCTCAACTGTTAGAACTCTGCTGTGATGTCGCTTCGAAGATCTGCTCACACCAACGGAAACGCCCCCAACGCTACTCCGGTGAACAATGAAGCCCCTCTAGTTCGCAGAAGGGGAGTACGTGCTACTGCCAGCCACAACGCGCTGCCGTCGCCAGTTGAATATACTGCAGAGATCGCCAGATTGTGACAACAAGTCGAGGAACTATTGCAACAATAGTGACAACAGGCTCAGCCCCAGACCCACCTCCGTCTCCGTCTCCGCCGCAGCCACAACCACTGCAAATGGCCTCAGCACCCCAACAAGTTGGTCCATATGGGGGATGGCCAGTGGCCAATTATGCGCCGTATCAAGTACAACACATGGAGCTAGTTTATGAGCGGTTCCATAAGCAAAACTCTCCGAACTTTGAAGGGACTATAGACCCCTTCAAGGCAGAAGAGTGGTGAAGAAACGTGGAGCCAATATTGACGCACATGAACCTCAGCAACGTGGACCGCATAACCTGCATTTCTTCCTTGCTTAAGAAAGATGCCAGGATATGGTCGGACTTAGTCCAGCAGACGCATGATGTTGCCACCATGACTTGGACTCGATTTGTGGAGCTGTTCCAAAAAAAAGTACTATAATTCGGCTGTATTCGCTTCAAGAGTTGAGGAGTTCGCTGGCCTGAAGAAAGGAAGTTTATCAGTGGTAGAGTATGCTCGGCAGTTCGACCATTTGGCTAAGTTCGCATCGGAAATGGTTCCGACTGACTATCTGAGGGTGTCTAAGTTTGTTAGAGGACTTCGACCGAAGATCGAGCTAGGGGTTAAGTTAGCAAACCTAGGAAATACTACTTATGTCGACGTTCTAGAGATGGCAATAGAAGTAGAAAGGCTGCAGGATAACATTAGTAAAGAAGAAGCCAGTAAGCTTGAGCCTAGACAGCAGGGTCAATCTCAGACAAGTCGGAACAACAACCACAACAACAACAATCAGTCCAACAACAACAACAACAACAACGGTCAGAAAAGAAGGCATCCTGACAATAAACAACCCGACAGCAATAAAAGGGCACAGACAAATAATGGAGGTAATAAGTCGGGTTATGTAGAATACCCACCATGTGCTAAGTGCCAAAGGAAACATCCTGAGGAATGCCGGGCAAACACCAAAGGATGTTACAACTGTGGTCAAGAGGGACACCGAAAGAAAGAATGTCCTCAACTCAAGACAGAAGGGAAAAAGGAACTATGGCTCGAAGCCATGAAACAGGAAATGGAGTCCATGTACTCAAATTCCGTATAGGATCTTGTGGAAGCACCTAGTGACTTTAGGGCCATTGGGTGCAAGTGGATCTACAAGAAGAAACGAGGTGTTGATGGAAATATCGAGACTTATAAAGCTTAATTAGTGGCAAAGGGTTATACCCAAAGAGAAGGCGTGGACTATGAGGAAACTTTTAGTCTGGTAGCCATGCTCAAATCCACTCGCATCCTCCTATCCATAGCAGCCGCTCTCGACTATGAGATCTGGAAAATGGGTGTCAAGACAACTTTTCTTAATGGAAAGCTTGACGAAGTCATTTATATGGATCAACCAGAAGGATTTAAAGTATCTGGACAAGAAGGAAAAGTTTGTAAGTTAAATAGGTCCATCTATGGACTTAAGCAAGCTTCTCGTTCCTGGAATCTTAGGTTTGATGAAATAATCAAAACCTATGGCTTTGAACAAAATATTGATGAGCCCTGTGTTTACCAATTGAAGGCAAATAAAATAGTGGTATTCCTGGTTCTTTATGTAGATGATATCTTACTCATTGGAAACAATGTTAAGAAATTATCAGATGTGAAGAATTGGCTGAGCACTCAATTCCAGATGAAGGATTTGGGTGAAGCAAGTTATGTTCTAGGTATCCAGATCATCAGGGATAGAAAGAACAAACTTTTAGCTCAATCTCAAGCAGCTTACATTGATAAAGTGCTTAAACGTTTCTCAATGACAAATTCCAAGAAAGGGCATCTATCGTCCCGCCATGAAATTCATCTTCCAAAGAAGCAGTCTCCCCAGACTCCTGAAGAGGAAGATGCAATGAGAAAAATTCCTTACGCATCTGTAGTTGGAAGTCTGATGTATGCCATGTTGTGTACTAGACCAGATATCTGCTATGCAGTGGGAGTAGTGAGCAGGTATTAGTCAAACCCAAGATTGGAACATTGGATAGCAGTTAAGCATATCCTGAAGTATTTGAGACAGACTAGGGATTATATGTTAGTCTACAAGGGTGGTGTTTTGAACCCTGTAGGCTACACCGATCCAGATTTTCAGACTGATGTCGATGACAGAAAGTCTACTTCTGGAATGGTGTTTCCTTTTGGGGGTGGAGCTGTGATTTGGAGAAGCGTAAAGCAGTCTGCAATATCAGATTCCACCATGGAGGCTGAGTACATAGCCGCGTTAGAAGCAGCTAAGGAAATAGTCTGGCTAAAGAAGTTCTATTCGGATCTTGGTGTTATTCCAGAAATGGATAAACCGCTTGTGTTGTTTTGTGACAATACAGGGGCGATAGCCAACTCGAAAGAACCTTGAAGTCACAAGAAGAGTAAGCATATAGAGAGGAAGTATCACATTATTCGAGAATATGTGGCCAGGGGAGATGTGAAGGTTATGAAGATTGCAACTGAAGACAATCTGGAGGATTCGTTTCCAAAGACACTACCATAAGCTACATTTGATAAGCATATCAAGGAGATGGGATTAGTAGAATTAAGGTATTAGTTTAAATTAGTGCAAGTGGGAGTTTGTTGGGGTTTTATGCCCTAATTAAAACCCAAATTCTTTGTAATCTCATTTTATTATCAATAAAAGAATAGAAATCATATTTTGACTTGGTTAATCACTTTGCTCACATGTTTTATTTTCATGATTATTTGTTTAATATAAACTTCTATTAAATCCCGAGCATATAGCTAATCTTATTTATAGTGACGTAATCACAGTGGAATATAAATATGATTATATGTTCAAAATAAGTTAGTCCTAAGATTAGTCAGTGCACATGATTTACCCTGACTTGCCAATCTACGATATGATCTACTTACACATTACAGTGTTATGTTCTTTCCAGAACATTAGCAAAGTAGATAAGATCGGATGTATTTGTTACATCGGACTGGACCGATATTGACAGTTGATAAGATAAGTAAACATACCGTTATTATCTATTCTAGTCATATCATATAGTTGACAATAGGTCAATTCAATCTCAATTCTGAGTGGTTAGTATTCTAACTAATATTATTATTTGAGTTCTTTGACTTGTTCGTTACCAGCTTACCCTACGGACTAGCCCATACTTACATCTTGGGAACTCGGTAGTATAATTGAGTGGGAGTGTTAATCATAGATATGAACATCTATAGCTTCTGATGAAGAAGTGAAACGATGGTTTCCTTTTAGTTTGGTTCAAGGTGTTAAATGATAGAGATCTCATTTCAGTAATTAAATTAGTTTACTGAAATATCATTTACAAGGAACAAAGTGTTTTAAGGATAAAATACAATGAGGGGTAAAACGGTATTTTAGTCCTATCTCATTGTAGACCTTCTATAGAGGATTGAGTGACAATTATGGTTGTAACAATGGATAATTAATAGCATATCTATATTTGTTATAGAGCGTTCTATGAATTCAAGAGTGCAATTCCAAGTCTATAATGGAGTCACGAGGAATTAATAAGTTAGTAAATTTATTTGTTAGATTTATGACAACTTATTGGAGCTTGATTTCATAGGCCCATGGTCCCCATTGTACCTTGGATAAAATCATCTAGGTAGTCTCAATTAATTGATTTAATCATCAATTAGAATTATCAAAGTTGACTAGGTCAATTTTGGATAGTTTCACAGAGTTGTGTAATTTTGAGAAGAAAAGAGAAATTATGGCAGATTTATTAATTAAGATAAATTGGTATCTAAATTAATAAATAAGTTTAAATCAAGGTTCAAATTCTAAATAATTAATTTGATAAACGATTTAAATGATTATTTAATTAATTGAATCAATAGAAAATAATACAGGCCTTGATTTTAAGTCTAATGGGCTTATAATCAAATGGGAAATTTCACGGGCCTATAGCCCATGATAATTTCAACCTCGGGCTTCAAAATGGCTATTATTTTATTGATTTTTTAATTAAATTAATTGGCCTAATTGAATCTATAAAAGGAGTGCTTAGAGAGAAGTCATAAGTTCAGATCTGTGACGACAGATAAGTCACAAGTAAGATTTTTTGATAGTTTTAGATTCTCTCTAAACACAAGTCCTTTCCTAAGCCACTTTGTTATTTTCTCTTCTTCTCTCTATATCTTTCTCATGTGTTGAGAATTGCCCACACTAGTCTAGGTGGTTCTAAGGATACATTGGAAGATTGTGAAGAAAATAGAAGATCGGTTTAGTTTCTTGATAATACTCTGCGAGAGAGAGGATACAAGAGTTAGAGAAACTGAAGGAAGGAATCTTTAATTCCGCTGCGTATACTGTAAGTATTCTATTCTTTGTTTCTCTTTGAATTCAATTTTAGAAACATGTTTTAGGCTATCTTGTATTAATTTGTTTAATATTATATATACATGAAAATAAATAAAGATCCTGTATAAGCTAATCCAATACATACCGGATGGCACCTACAGAACTCAAGGAGTTAAAGACGCAACTGTAAGAACTCCTATACTTGGGTTTTATAAGGCCAAGCCATTCGCCATGTGGAGCACCGGTTCTATTTGTGAAGAAAAATGATGGAAGTATGCGGATATGCATAAACTACCGCGAGCTGAATAAGGTAACGGTTAAGAATAAGTACCAACTGCCTCGGATTGATGAATTGTTTGATCAACTCTGAGGTGCGACTGTATTTTCAAAGATTGATTTACGGTCCGGGTACCATCAGCTCAAGGTGTGGGGAGAAGATATTCCTAAGACAGCTTTTAGAACTCGTTATGGGCATTACGAGTTCTTGGTTATGTCTTTTGGTCTTACCAATGCACCAGCTGCGTTTATGGACTTGATGAATATGGTCTTCCAGGACTACCTAGATAAATTCATTGTAGTGTTCATGGACAACATATTAGCATACTCCAAGGATGAAGTTGAGTACGAGGAACATTTGAGGTTGATTTTGTCACGACTAAAGGAGAATCAACTCTACGCCAAGTTCAAGAAATGCGAGTTTTGGCTTTCGCAAGTGGCGTTCCTCGGGCACATTATATCCAAGGACGGAGTTGCAGTAGACCCATCAAAGGTAGAGGCCGTGAAGTATTGGCCAAGACCGAAGAACGCATCCAAAGTAAGAAGCTTTCTGAGATGAGCAGGATATTATAGGAGATTTGTAGAGGGCTTTTCTAAGATAGCCACTCCACTCACCAACCTGACCCAGAAACAGCAAAGATTTAACTGGAATGATAGATGTGAAGAAAGCTTCCAGTTGCTTAAGGACAAGCTATTCTCAACACCAGTACTCTGTGTACCGACACCCAAAGACAAGTTTGTAGTTTATTGCGATGTGTCGAAGCAAGGGTTGGGTTACGTGCTGATGCAGAATGACAAGGTGATAGCCTACACCTCAAGGCCGCTGAAGGAGTACGAGCAACGCTACCCAACTCACGATATGGAGTTGGTAGCGGTGGTCTTTGCGTTGAAAATCTGGTGCCATTATCTTTACGGAGAATGGTGCGAGATTTATACGGACCACAAAAGTTTAAAGTACTTCTTCACTCAGAAGGAGCTCAATATGAGGCAGCGTAGGTGGTTAGGGTTAGTAAAGGATTACGACTGCGAAATCCTATACCACCCGGGAAAGGCAAATGTAGTTGCCGATGCGCTAAGTAGGAAGAGTTATGGAAGTTTAGCAGCACTAGCAGGAATAGAAAAGCTGCTGCAGCAAGAGCTGATCAATGCCGGAATAGAAGTAGTTGTTGGCAAGCTGGCTAACTTGTCTATCCAGTCAAATCTGCTAGAAGATATACGGATTAGGAAAAGGCATGACGACACACTAGTGGCACATATGGATACAGTCAGAGAAGGGAAGGCCACAAATTTCTTAATATCAGGTCAAGGATTATTGAGATATAAGGATCGGGTATGCGTGCCAAGTGATCAAAGGATTAAGATGACAGTTCTAGAAGAAGCGCACAATACCCCGTACTCAGTTCACCCAGGGTCAACCAAGATGACTCACGACGTCAAGGCAATCTATTGGTGGCCAGGGATGAAGAAGGACATAGCAGAATTCGTGTCTAAGTGTTTAATATGCCAGCAAGTGAAAGCAGAGCATCAGTGGCCTGCAGGCTTATTGCAACTGCTTAGCGTACCAGAATGGAAGTGGGACGATATAGCTATGGATTTCGTGACAGGTTTGCCAGGAACAAACAGGCAGCATGACTCAGCTTGGGTAGTAATAGATATACTAACCAAGTCCGCTCATTTCCTGCCTGTTAAGATTTCATACAGGGCGGACCAATATGCAGACATCTATGTCCAAGAGATAGTAAGGTTGCATGGAATCCCCAAGACAATAGTGTCGGATAGAGGATCGGTGTTTACATCAAGATTTTGGGGAAGTTTACAGCAAGCCATGGGTACTAAGTTAAGTCTTAGTATAGCTTTTCATCCTTAGACAGACGGTCAGTCCGAGCATACGATTCAAATTTTAGAAGATATGTTGCGCGCTTGTGTACTTGATTTTGGAGGATCATGGAATAAGTACTTGCCGCTGATAGAGTTCTCCTACAACAATAGCTACCAGTCAACGATCGGGATGACACCTTATGAGTTGCTTTATGGAAGAAGGTGCCGATCACCATTGCATTGGGACGAAGTAGGACAAAGGCAGCTTCTCGGTCCCGAAGCTGTTAGAAAAGCTCAAGAAGCAGTAGCGCTAATTAGACAGCGTATGCTTGCTGGTCAAAGCCATCAGAAAAGCTATGCGGATGCCAAGCGATGCGATGTGGAATTCAAAGTCAGAGATCAAGTCTTCCTAAAGATATCTCCTATGAAAGGTGTGAAGCGGTTTGGGAAGAAAGGCAAGCTTATTCCCCGTTTTATAGGTCCTTTTGAGATATTGGACAAAGTGGGAGCAGTTGCGTATAGATTAACCCTACTCTAGCCCTAGCAGATAGTCACAACATGTTCCACATCTCAATGCTACGCAAGTATGTGTCAGATCCATCTCATGTCCTAAAGTACGATACGATAGCACTCCAGAAAGACTTGACTTATGAGGAACGACCGGTTAGCATCCTAGATTGTGGGATGAAGCAGTTACGGTTCAAGAGTATTCCAATAGTCAAAGTCCTATGGAGTAATAGTTCTGATCAGGAGGCAACGTGGGAGTTGGAGGAAGACATGCAAGGCCGGTATCCGGAATTATTTGGTAAGTAAATTTTGAGGACGAAATTCTTTTTAGTAGGGGAGAATTGTAGAGTCCAAGAACTTTACTTAGCTAGTTAGTTAGTAGTAGTAATAGTAATAGCTAGTAGTAGTTATAGTATGTTTGTTACTGTGGATTTTGGTTTAAGCCGGGACTTAGTTGGACACTCGTAGTAACACTTGTAGATTTTATAAGTTTAACCTATAGTTTAAGAATATTAATTATAACCTAAGGTTTGATTAATATGACTGGTTATGGAAATGATATTTATTATACTATAAGGTTTAGATAGACCCAATAAGATAATAACACTTGTCATGAGTATGTTAATGAGAAATAAGTATTTTTGAGGAATAAGTTTATTAAGAGTAATATTTAAAAATCCTAGAGTCTGCCAGTAGCTTTGAAATCGTTAAAGGACTTAGTCAAGGTTGTTTAATCAATTCAAATTAGGCTGAAAAAGTGTAATTACGTGTATAATATTTCAGCGTATGCCGATATATCGTAGCACTAGGGGGCGATATATCGCCACACGGGGATACGAAAAACACGTAACTTCGCATGACCACCTCGACAAGCCTCGGGCATATGAGCCCAGGCGATATATCGGCCCTAGGGCATAAATTTTGAATGATTTTGAAACTGAGCTCATTTTAATCCTTAACATCTTGATAAGTCCAGAATCTTTTTGACCGAGTCTTCAGCCTCTGCTGAACGATTATTCAAATGTTTTTCAATTAAACAGCCATTATTTTATTCAAGCTAAATGAAGATCTTTTCATTTTTTGAACTCTATAAATAGGACCTAGTACCCAGCCATTTATTCATTCATCAAGTTGAGTTCAGAAGGCTAAAAGCTGCTAGGTTTACTTTGGAGTGCTAAACACTTGGGTTGGGGTTATAAGCTTTATCATTATAAGCTTATCAAACACTTGGGAAGTAAGATTTATAGTATATTTCGGTTTCGAGGTGTAGTTTAGGTATAACAATTTCAAAGGTATTCCTATTCTTAGTCCCTTGTTGTATTGTTTAATTAAGTTCTTATAGTTTTTCTCAACTCAATTTCCTAACTCAGTATTCTTTATTCTTGATTAGGCATCTAAGTTCTTTGAACTTGAGGTTCTCCTTGGTAAGTATCTTTCCGATGGTTTAGTTCATTCTTTTCATCTCTTTTCTTTTAGAATACTCACCTCTCTATTAATGGTTTTAGGAGTGTTCCAAAATCCCGACCTTGTTCTCATCATCCCGGTATTTTGGTAAGGAAAATCGGGTAGTTCTTATGTGATATGTGTTATGTTTATATAAAGGTGTTATGCTATAGTATGACTTTATGTGTTATGATATATGTATGTTTGGGGCTTATAGTTGTTATATAGCAAACCCTATTACTTTTATGTTTTGGGGCTTATAGTTGCTATATAGCAAACCCCAACCCTTTTATGTTTTTGGGGCTTATAGTTGCTTAACTAGCAAACCTCATTATAGTACGGGGCTTATAGTTGCTTAGTTAGCAAACCCCAATAGTCACCATGTACATGGGTTAGAATTATATGTGTTATAGTATATGATATATGTTCATAGTTTATGTATGATTATGTTTCATGCTTGTAGTAGATTTTCCTTGCTGGACATTAGGCTCATTCCTTTATGTTTTTTATATGTGCAGGAAAATAGTATGGCGGTGGGAAGATTTCTAGCAGCTTGGGATTGTGTATTGAGGAAGAATGGATTCGGTGGACTGCGTGAACGATTCGAGGATGTAGTTGTTTCTAGTCATTTAAAATTATGCTTTACATGTATTTTCCGCACTTAATTTTGTAACCAATTTATTTAAGTTATGTTCTATTTTATTTTCAAACAATGGGATCCCATATCCTAAAGAATTTTATGTATTTTAACCCTAGTTTTACAGTTTTAATAAAGTTACGACTATTTTGTATGTGAGTTTTCTTAAGATTAGTATCTATGAGTAGTAGTAATTAATGGTTCAAAGTCTAGAATAAGGTTGGTCCTTACAAGCTGGGACTTAGTTGGAAACTCATAGCAACAATTATGGATTTTATAAGTTTAACCTATAGTTTAGAAATATTAATTATAACATAAGGTTTGATTAATATTGCTGGTCCTAGAAATATTATTTATTATAACCTAAGGTTAAGATAGAATTAATAAGAGCATGACACTTGTCATAATCGTGTTTATTAAGGATTTAAGTATTTTTGATGAATAGTTTAAATAAAAGAAAGATCTAGAAGCTCTAGAACCTTCCAGAAACTGTTAGGATCACGTTTAGACTTAGTCAAAGCTGTTTTATCAATTCAAAATATGCTGAAAAAGTGCAAATACGTTTTTGATATATCAACGTATGTCGATATATCGCAGCTATAGGGGCCGATATATCGCCTACGGAAGATATGGAAAACACGTCGACTTCGAACGAACGATCAAACAGGGCTCGGGAAAATCGTCTAGGTGATATATCGCCCAGGGTAGGCGATATATCGCCCCTGGTGCATCATTTTTGAATCTTGAGGATTTTTAAATTTAAAATTAGCCTTAACCACTTAGACATGCCTTTGAACGATTTCGACCGATTTCTGGGCGTCTGTTGAACGAAAATTCAAATCTTTTTCATTTTATATTCATTTATTTATTCAAATTTAAAGGGGTTAGTTTCACTTCTTGAACTCTATAAATAGGACCTAGTTCTCAGCCCTTTCCTTCATTCATTCAAGCCTTATTCAGAGCCTCCAAGTTGCTAAGGTTACTATAGAGAGAAACACTTGGGTTTTGGGATAAAAGCTTTTCCAATCTAAGCTTTTCTAAACACTTGGGAAGTGAGATATAGTGTTATTTCAGTATCGAGGTATAGATAATGTCGTAAGATCATTCAATGTATTTTTATCCTTAAGTTCAATTTTTCATGGTTCTGTAGTTTTCTTTTATTTTCTTTCAGATCCTAACTCTTGTTTATGATTCTTGATTAGGTGTTAAGTTCTTGGAACTTAAGGTTATTTTCGGTTAGTTTCTACTTGGATGGTTTAGTTTTCTTCTAATCTCTTTTCTTTAGAAACTCACCATTCTTACTGTTGGTTTAAGGAGTGTTTCGAATCCCGTTCTTGTCTCCATATCCCAATTTTTGGTAAGGAAAATAGGTTAGATTATATGTGTTTATATGTTCATGTTATGATATGTTTTATGCTATGATATGTATATGTATAAATTTGTTTTGTAGTCCTTGGGCATATGACTTGCTTAGATAGCAAGCTCCAAGAATATGTTTTGTAGTCACTTAGGCATATGACTTGCTTAGATAGCAAGCCCCAAGAATTTTTATCATTTTCATGGTTTAGAGTTATGATTTACCCTACCTTGATTAGTAGACAAAGGACCTAGAAGGGTTATCATATACCACCATGTGATCTAACCTACCTCGATTAGTAGATAGAGGACCTAGATGGTTTTATCACATGCCATGTTAATGAGTTAATGGTCATTAATATTGTAGTCCTATATGATATACATTTTTATAGTCATATGTTTTATAGTATATGTATATGATATAATTTTATGTTTACGATTTATGATATATGTTGTTAGTAGATTTTCCTTGCGGGGCATTAGGCTCATTCCTTTATTTTTAGCTTGATGCAGGAAAATGAATATGGAAGGCAGAAAGATTCATGGCAGGTTCGCTTGTGTGTTGAGGATGAATGGACTGCGTGAACGATCGAGGATGACGTTATTTTTAAGTCTTTTGAATTATGTTTTGATGTATTTCTACAATTAGTATTTAATTAATTTAAGTTTTTTTTTTATGTATTAAACAATGGGTACCCATACCATATTTTATATTTCATATTTTACTTTGTATTTTGCACAATATTTATTTTGGGGTTTTAAATAAAGTTATGTTATTTCCTATGTATCTCTTCCCAAAATAGTAGCTATGTCTAGTAGTTTTAATGGTCCAAGGTCTTAGAAATAGTTGGGTCATTACATGTATCAACTCTTACCTTGATTAGTGTTGATAGAGCTGCCCTGGGGACCTATGGACCAATAATTCCAAGCTCCAACAAATAAAAGATTATTAACCAAAACTCTTTGATTCAATAATCATATTTATTAATCCCATGTTTATTCCACTATAAATATGAGACTTAACTCTTGAGAATTAAAGACTTATATTTACTGAGTACTTTATTGTAACCATAAAGTGTCCATTGATATAATCATTATGTACAAATTAATCCTCTATTGATAATTCAAAATTAAGTGGGAATAAAATTACCGTTTTACCTTTTTAATTATATCTTGATTCCTAATGTACCATCGACTTTACAAGTGAAGGTTAATTCATAATTTGATTATGAATTTGACGTCAATTATCTTTTCAGTTCCAAAAGCCAACTCAATAGGGAATCATCATTCAATCTATAAGAAGGTATAAATTCCATGTCTGTTAAGCTATGTCCCCAACTATATACATCATTGAGTCCCCAAAACAATAGTTCTTAGCGTGATCATTCTAATAGAACCGTAACACATGGATCAAAAGATCAAACGACATATATAGGAGTTCATGGTAACTTCAGGATTAAGATCAATTTGTATATGATCATAAGTTGATGTGTTTTATAATACTATGAAACGATATTTAAACAAGTATTATTAAATCACATCTGGTCCAGTTCTACACACTCTCAGCATGCAAAGTACCTCCATTAAAGTGTCATACTACACTAGTAACACTGATCTAGGTCACATGTATACATAATATTAGTGGACCGTACTAGCAGTAATTAATCTAAAGATTCCATAACTTTATTTTACTGTGAACTATTTAAGTTCATTATCTCAATCTCGATCCTCTCATACCAATATAAGATTGAGACCACATAGATGAACTTGAGAATTTCTAATATTTACTTAATATTATTAACAATAATATAGTACATAAGCTACATATATACAATACTTCAATTCATTCATTTATTTCATTAAAATCATTGTCAACTACAATTGCTTTAAGGGCACAATTCCCAACAATGAGATCTAGAGAGGTTTGATAGAGAGAAGAGGAATTGAATAGTTTTAAGGTTTAGGAGAATTATCGCTTTTGTCTCAGAGAGAGAGAGTCTGGCAGTCTATGAAAAATAATAACTTGAAAATTATTGCTTCTTTTCAGGTTTATAAAGATAATTAACTAATTTAATTAATCTTTATTTTATTAAAATAAAATAGATTAGTTATAACCTTATTTAATTTAAATCATATTTAAAAAAGAATAATAAAATAAAACAAATTATTTGAAATTCAAAATTCAAATCCCAGAGACAGGAAATCCCTGTGTGTGGCGCCCCTCACACTGTACAGTGAGTGTGTCGACCACACCATTAGGGTTATCCCTAATTTTCTCATTTGTTTATTTAATCAATATTTAAGACATTATATTTATCCCAAAAGAAATATGAGTTAATTCAAAATTTACTTTATCTTAAAATATCAGTTTTAAATAAATAAATAAATAAGTATCTTATTCTAAATAAGATAAATATTAATCTCTCTTTATATATTAATCCAAATAAGATTAATATTTATTTTAACTAATAGATTTTTAAAATAAAAGCTATATAGTTAAATAATTAATTTATTCACAATTAATAATTGCCTATAATTATCACAGAATTATTTTCTTGCCCTAGAAAATTAAATCATTTGCAATTAAGTCCTTCTCTCTACCAATCTTTCTGTTGACATCCTTACCCTTGACAGTGTAGGAATGAGGTGATCTGGGAACCGTGGACCTATAATACGAAGCTCCAATAAACTAGATTATTAATTAAACTCTTAAGTCCAATAATTTTATTTATTAATTTCATGATTACTCCACTATAAATATGAAATTCCACTCTAAGTATTTAGAGAATAATATTAACAGAATTTTCTCTTGTAGTCCAATGATATAATCAATAAATGTAGTTATGTCCTCCATTTATTGGTTCGTTAATTAAAGTTGATCAAGGTTACCGTTTTACCCTTCTAATTACCTCTTGAATAGTAAGTACCATTAATTCACTAGCGAATAATTAATCTATAATAAAATTATAGTTTTGAGCTCAATATGTTCAAGAATTAACCCTTAAGGGAACCAATATTCGATCCTTTAGGAAAGTATGTATTTCATTATTGTAATTCATGTTCCCATCCATTTATGATATTGAATCTGGAAAACAAAAGTCATTTGCCTCATTATACTAAGAAACCTTAGCGAGTGAATCAAAAGATCTAATAAACATAAATAGGAGTTCATGAATACTCAGGATTTAGACAATTCTACAAATGATCATCTATTATGATAAGAATCAAATCTTTATGTCAAACGACAAGTATATAAAGATAATTAATTCTTAACAGTCTTGATATATGATCTTAATTCTCTCGTACTAATACAAGATCATATTCCCATTAACGAATAAGGAATTTTCTTGATATTATCATATAATTAATTCAAACAATAATTATAATATTCAAATATAATAAAATTGTTCTTTTATTTAACTCAATAAAACGTCTTTACATGCTTTTAGGGCATTATTACAAACAATCTCCCTCTTTCCCTCAGAGCAAGTGAGGCATATCCCTTAATCCCATGTTGTAGACATGACACATGAACGACTTTATAGGAAGTGTCTTGGTAAACGGGTCAACCAGGTTTTGTTCTAACAATATCTTCATATTAGTCACATCACCTCGGTGCACAATCTCTCTAACAAGATGGTATTTCCTTTTTATATGCTTTCCTCTCTTGTGACATCTTGGTTCCTTGGAGTTAGCTACTTCTCCACTGTTGTCACAGTATATGATTAGTTTCTTATCCATATCTGGAACTACTTCCAGATCAGTGTAGAAATTTCTCAACCAAACCGTCTCCTTAGCTGCTTCACAAGGCACTATGTATTCTACTTCCATGGTTGAATTTGCTATGCTGGATTGTTTAATACACCTACAGACCACAACTCCTCTACCAAGAGTGAACACCAGATGATGACTTACAACTGTCTTTGTCTGATTCAATTCACCCCCTGAATATACAAGCATATAATCTCACGTTCTCCTAAGATACTTGAGAATGTGCTTTATTGCAATACAATGTTCCAAACCTGGATTTGATTAATAACGAATCACAATCCTTACTGCATAACATATGTTGGGTCTAGTACACAATGGGCGTACATTAGACTCCCAACTACTGAAGCATAGGGATACTTTCTCATAACCTCTTCCTCCTAAGGTGTCTTAGGACATTGTTCCTTGGAGAGAGTAATTCCATGCCGGGCCTATAACTGACCTTTCTTGGAATTCTCCTAAGATAATCTTTCTAGCACCTTATCGATATAATTAGTTTGAGAAAGTGCCAAGATCTTGTTCTTCCTATCCCTTAGGATTTTAATTCCCAGAACATAGCTCGCCTTGCCTAAGTCTTTTATTTGGAACTTTTCAGCTAACCATTTCTTCACGTTTGACAATGTCTCTACATTGTTGCCAATGAGGAGAGTGTCATCCACGTAAAGAACTAGGAAAACCACCACTTTTCCTTTGATGTATTTGTACACACATGCTTTGTCGACATTCTGTTCGAAGCCATATGTTTTAATTGTTTCATCAAAGGTGATATTGCACGATCTAGAAGCTTGCTTTAATCCATAAATAGATTTAAGCAACTTACACACCTTTTGATCTTCCCCATTCTTGATGAATCCTTCTGGTTGTACCATATAGATACTTTCATCAAGATAGTCATAGGTGGTAGCTATGGATAAGAGGATGCGAATGGATTTAAGCATGGCCACAAGAGAACATGTTTCTTCATAATCAAAACCTTCTCTCAAGGTGTAGCCTTTGGATACTAGCCTTGCTTTGAAAGTCACCACTTTCTCATCTACACCTCTTTTCTTCCTGTATATCTAGTTGCACCCAATGGGCCTGATATCTTTAGGTGGATCTACAAGTTCCCAGACAGAATTGGAATACATAGGTTCCATTTCTTGGTTCATGGCTTCTTGCCATTTCTCCTTTTTCAGGATCATCCATTGCCTCTTTGAAGGTTAATGGATCATCCTTGTCTGTCTTAGAAACAAGGACATGTGCCTATTATTTGTAGCGAACAGGTTTTCTCACAATCCTCTCACTACAACGTTGCATTGGGGTTTCCTTTTCAGGAATAATGGTTTCCTTGATTTTTTCGTTTACCATTTAGTGATGGAGATGATGGTGATGGAATATTATCAGTTGTGAGTTCCTCCAATACTACCTTGCTCCGAGGTTTATAGTTATTCATATAGTCGTGTTCAAGGAAGGTTGCAGTTGTTGAAGAAAATACCTTTTGATCCTTGGGACTATAGAAGTTATCGCCTCTTGTCTCTGGAGCGTAGCCCACAAAAATGCACACTTCAGACCTTGAATCAAGTTTCCTTGATTTAGGTCTAAAAACATGAGTAGGATAGCCCCAAATGCGAAAATGGTGCAAACTAGGTTTGTTTCCATTCCACAGTTCTAGTGGCGTTTTTCTTATGGTCTTAGATGAGACTACATTCAAAATGTATGTCGCCGTTTGAAGTGCATATCCCTAGAATGAGAGAGGAAGTAAAGAGTAATTTAACATAGACCTGACCATGTCAAATAAAGTCCTGTTTCTTCTTTTAGAAACACCATTTTTCTGTGGCGTTCCTAGTGCTGTGAGTTGGGATAGAATACCATGCTCCAGCAAGATATCTTTGATTCCTAAATCCAAATATTCTCCACCTTGATTAGATTGAAGTGTATTAAGAGTCTTACCTAATTACTTCTCAGCCTCAGCTTTGAATTCTTGAAACTTGCTAAAGGTTTCAGATTTCCTAAGCATTAAGTAAGTATGACCATATCTTGAGTAATCGTTAATAAAAGTGACGAAGTACTTATACCCACCTCTTGCTTGTACATTGACTAGACCACAGACGCTGTCTACAAGCTCCAAAGGTTCTTTAGCTCTATTTCCCTTCGCTGAGAAATGATGTTTTGTCATTTTGTCTTATAGACAAGATTCACGAACCGGAAGAGTTCCAACTCTTTGTTCTCTCAAAGGTCAAACTTTTGTGAACCGGTTTATCATGTCTAGTCCTATATGACCAAGTCTAAGATGCCAAAGATATGTGTCATCCTCATTTGAAACTTTTTGTCTTTTGTTTCCTTGCGGTTTTGCTACTTTAAATAATTCTGAGTTATTAATCGTTTGTTCATTAGGTTTGAGCATATACAACTCGTTTGTATGTTCTGCTTGATAAATTTTGAAACCATTCTTCGAAATAACAATCACTTTATTATTAAAAGAAATATTAAAAGATTGTTCATGCAACATAGAAAATCCAGGAATAAAATAAACATTGTTCAAAACAAGATAATTTTTCCCAAAATGTAAAGGAACTATTCCTTTTGCTTTAGCTAAAATGATCGCTCCACTTCCAACTCGCATGGTCACCTCGCCATCAGCTAGCTCCCTTGATGACTCAAGTATTTGCATAGAAGAAAAAACATGGTTAATGGCTCCTGAATCTAAAACCCAAGATGACATATCGTCTTCCACTACACAAGCTTCAAGTACAAGTAAATCAGATTTACCTTTCTTTTTCAGCTCCGAGAGATACTTTTTACAGTTTCTCTTCCTGTGACCTTCAGCTCCACAGTGGAAACATTTTACTTTTGGTTTTTTCTTCTTGGAGTTATTGTCATTCTTGTTCTCCTTTTCTTTTGGTGCCTTCTTGCTTTTCTTGGACTTCTTGCCCTTTCCTTTGTCCTTATCATTGTTCTTCTTCCTTTTCTTGGATTTATCCTCAGAGGTTGAAGGTTTCTCCTACACCATATTTGCCTCAGCCTCTTTTGTAATGGGTATGTTAAGAGACTCAAATGTTTGAAGTTCTTTCAACAGCTGGGTCATGCTGAATTCCAACTTATTCATAATATAGTTGGTGGTGAACGCAGAAAAGGCAGGAGTGAGTGATTCAAGTATGATGCTTACTTGTGTACGATCATCAATGATTGCCCCATATATTTCTGCTTCATGCATCACGTTAATCATGTTCAAGACATGTTCACGTACAAAAACACCTTTCTTCATCATAGTAGTCATGTAGGTTCTAGTAGCCTCATGTCTACTTTGATCAAATTGCTTCCCAAACATGGCCTGCAGAGAATCCATTATCTCAAATGCAATTTCCATGGGTTCATGCTTTGTTCTCTGAACATCATTCATGCTCACAAGCATGTAACACTTTGTCTTGTTGTTGGATTAAATCCAGTTATTGTTGGAAATGTGCCCTGAAAGCATATGTAGTAGACATTGTTTTTATGAAATAAATAAATGAATTGAATTTGTTATGCATATATTTTATGGACTATACTATTCTGTGATAATATTAAGTAAATATTAGGAAAATTCCTAAGTTCATATATGTAATCTCAAACACGTATTGGTACGGGAGGATTGTGTTTGAGATAAATGAACTTGAATAGTTCGCAGTAAGATAAAGTTGTGGAATCTTTATATTAATTACTGCAAGCACGGTCCACTAGTATTATGAATACATGTGATCTAGATCCGGATCACTAGTGTGGTAGGACACTTTAGTGGAGGTGCTTTATATATTAGAGAATATATAGAACTGGACCAGATATGTTTATTAATACTTTGTTAAATACCGTTTCGAAGTATTAATTAAATATATCAACTGATGATCATATACAAATAGATCTTAATCCTGAAGTTACTATGAACTCCTGTTTATGTTATATGAGTTCTTTGATTCACTGGTTAGGGTCTGTCAGAATGATCAGGCTAGAAACTTTTGTTTCGGGAACTCATTAATGTACATGTCAGGGGGCATAGTATACAGATATGGAATCTATGCCTTCTCGCAAGAGATTGAATGATGGTTCTCTTAAGGGTTGACTTTTGGGACTGAAAGGTTATTGAGCTCAAATTCATAATTTAGTTATGAATTAACCTTAACTAGTAGAGTCATGGTACTTAAGGAAACAAGAGATAATTAAATGGGTAAAACGGTAATTTTATTCCCGATTAATTATGAACCATCATTAGAGGGTCAAGTTGTATGAAATGATTATATCAATGGACGCTTTATGATTATAAAGTACTCAGTAAATGAAATGTCTATAATTACAAGAGTGCAATCTCATATTTAGTGGAATAATAATGAGATTGATAAATTAAGATTATTTAATTAAAGAGTTTAATTAATAATCTCAAATTTATTGGAGCTTGGAATTATAGGTCCATAGGTCCCCATAGCGACTCTATCAACATTGTTCAAGGTAAGAGTTGATATGAAGGGAAAATAGTTTAAAGACATATTTAAGAAGAAATTTGTTCTTCAGGCCAAATATGCAATTATATGATAATATCGATTAATTAATTAATTACAAATTAGTTGTAGTTAACAAAATTAATTAATATTTAATTATTGTATGATTTTTGAAATTATATTGAATAATTAAATTAATTTCAAAATTTAATTAAATAAATAATTAATTATAATTTTTGAAATTATAATAAATTAAATATTTATTTTCGAAAATTTTGGATTTAATTAATTGGTAGAATGAATTAAATATCTTTATTTGAGTGGGAGATAATAATCTGATAAGTTCAAATTGGATTTGAATTTAAAAGATTAATATTTATTCAAATAAATAATTAAAAAGATAATTAATTTAAATTTGAATTAGTTATCAGGTTGTTAGATCTTATCTGACAAAACAGTTTGAATAAATAATTAAATAAAAATTGAAAAAACAACATCCCTAAAATTAGGGAGGCTACACGTGCACACACAGTGGACTGTGTGTGGCGTTTAGGGCAATTTTCAGGGATGAGATTTTTATTTTTATTTAATTAATTAATTAATGGATAATTCAAAAATTAGTTTTTGGATTTTTTCATTAATAGAATAATTAATTAATTAAAAAGTAAATTGTAAAATGGTTATAGATTTATTTTTAAAATTTGAATATTTTCTTTTAAGTATGACTAATCATAAAAATATTCAGAGAAGTGAGACAACTCAGACTATTCGCTCTGTGAGAAATAGAACGATAGTTTTCTCTCCCTGAAATTAAAGAACCAATTCTCAGGCCTATTCTCTTGATCTCATGAGTTGAGTACATCAAGTAGAATCACAAACAAACTATCCTTCATTCTCTAAGTGCCCACACATTTCTTGAGGTGTAGAGAACGCTTTGGAAGATCTTGGTGTGAGTACGTGGGAGCGGCTTGGATATGAAGATCGTTCTAAATACGAAAAGATAGCAAGGACACTTGATAGGCTTCAAGAGGTATGATTTATATTATTATCTAGCTTATGATTGATGTATGTATATTAATGGATTCGCATATTTAAAGGTAGTTTAAATATGTTACAAAATTTTTGTTGTACACTGGGCCAACCCCACCACCATTCTGCTACGTATTAGGAAACTCGTTCCTAACAATTGGTACCGGAGCGGTCATTAATCTCTGCATACATTAATTACTGTGTGGGCATAATATGCATTCTTATGTTATTGTAATATACGTGAATGGATGGATGTATGTATGATTATAGTTTGTTCTTAAGGGTCGTTAATTATATGGTGTTTTGGGTTTTGGAAATGTTCTTAAAATTCTAGATGAAAAATGTAAGTCATTTTGGGGCATAGGAATTTTTGTAATTTTAAATTTTCTGCGTTAAAATTATTTGAAAAATTCTGTAAGACTCGAGCCCCAGGTTCAGAGCCCTGAAGCCCGAGCCTCACCCAGCCGAATTGCTGCATGCCCAGCCCCGGCGTGCTGCCTGCCCAGGCGTCCCGCACACCTCGCCTAACCAATTTCCCGCGCCCCTGCGCACCTGGCCTACACGCCCTTGCGCGTCCCTGTGC
Organism: Humulus lupulus; assembly: GCF_963169125.1. NCBI lineage: Eukaryota > Viridiplantae > Streptophyta > Magnoliopsida > Rosales > Cannabaceae > Humulus > Humulus lupulus. Next base: position 167,135,182 of record NC_084801.1, on the reverse strand, counting down.
ATCTGGCCACGCACCCCTGCGCCTTGCCCAGCTGCACACCTGCGCGCCCCTGCGCCAGCTGCTACCGCTCCCAGCCGTGCGCCCCTGTGTGCCGCACCCAACAGCAGCCCGTGCACCCCAGCCGCATGCCCCATGTTGAGCCACCATATGCAGCCGCCCCTAGGGGTTTAAAACCTAGGATTTGCATCCAAAAATTGTCCATTTAAATTTTGGGTATAATTAAGTTAACCCATAATTAAAATTGTTTTATTTTGAATTAATTGTATGAGCCCAAATTCAAATATGGGCCTAATAACTTATCAGGCATCAAACCCAAGTTAATTAAAAGTTATTTTAATTCGAAATTAAATGGATAAGTGGCTTAATGGATCAAGACTACTTGTGAAGGCCCTAAGTAATAGATAGAGATCTATTTAGGTCTTATTTAGTTTCTCACATTTTTGTGTATAGTTTTGCAAGTGTTGTAATTTTTCTAGAAATACCCAAGACACCCGACCCGCATTTATTTAGCTAGTATTTATTTAGTTAAATGTTTGAATGTGATTAAATTGTTTAATACTTTATCATGCATTTTTTGACTTTCCATACATATAACCCACACAATATTTAAAATTGTGCATGCATCTCATATGAGTAGAAACATGCCTTAGGATTGTCCTATGTAATTATATGCTGGTCCATATAATAATAAATCTTGTTTTTAACTAGTTCAAGAGCGGAAACAAATTTTAAAAGTTGTTTAATTTCTAGTATTTAATAAAATTGTTTTATTAAGTTATAAATGATATTCTTAGTAATTATAGAAAAATAAAATTGAACTAATTAGAGCATAGTTCTATAATTTTAATTTTGCTTAATTTGATTAGTAATTATTAGAATATCATTTAGTAATAATAGATCACTTTATTTTTACAACCAATTAAAAAGCATAGGATGTTTTGAGAAAACACATGCTCTAAAATAGTGAGTGGGAGAGGGAGTTATGAAAATAAGTTCCATGGTCTCCATTATTAGTTAGCACCGAGGTAACATGGAGAGGGCCTCACGGCACCATTGCTTGTGTCCCCCTAAGAAAGGCTTCCGACTGTGTTATTCTCAAGGCAAACTTCTTTTTCAAGAATAGGATTTAATGATGTATTTCAAGTTTGACTGACCCTAAGGCACACTCTCGAGTTAAGTCATTGATCTAAAATAATGGGTTACACTCACAAAGTACATTAGGCTTTCGAGCGGACTAGTGTATTCTTGACCAAACAAGCGGTTGTTTATAAGTCAAAAGAGAATTATTGATTTAAGTTTCAACTTATAAATTTGAGAACTTGTCTCAAAATTAATTTGGAATTAGTCTGACCTACCCTAAGGTTGGTCCATTAATGTTCAAATTAATTGATCGTGGAATTAGTAATTATTTTTTATGTGTTTTTTGTTGCATTCATGCATCACGCTTACTATTCCGAAAATAACTGATATTTATTATATGCATAGATTCATTTTGTTTATTTATTTATTTTCAGCAATTATGTCTGGCTCAAATCTTGTATCTTCTTTACTTGCTAATGAAAAGTTGACTGGTGAAAACTACATGAAATGGAAATCAAACTTGAACATTGCATTAATATGTGAGAAGCCTAAAAAGTCATCCAAATACAAAGAGAACAAGAACACTAAAACCTCCAAAAGGAAGACCCCAAAAGGGACTTGCTTTCATTGTGGAGAAAATGGTCACTGGATGAGAAACTATCCAAAGTATCTCGCTGACCTCAAAGAGAAAAAGACAGGTAAATTTGATTTACTTGTGTTAGAAGCTTGTTTAGTGGAAGATAATTCCTCATCCTGGACAGTAGATTCAAGAGTCACTAACCATGTCTGTTTTTCTCTTCCGATTCTTAGTTCAACGAGGAAGCTTGCTGATGGAGAGGTGACTATGAGGGTAGGCAGTGATCAGATTGTCTCTGCAGCAGTAGTTGGAATAGCCCGTTTGGAATTTGAGAATAATAAATTTCTTGTTTTAGAAAATGTTTATTATATTCCTGGATTTTCTAGAAACTTAATTACTGTTTCTATGTTGCATGAATTTTTTTTTAAAATATCTTTTAATAATAATTCGATTATTATTTCAAGATATGGTTTTAAGATATGTTCTGCAAAATCTATCGATGGGCTTTATAAACTGCAAGCTAAAGAGAAATCTGTTAATAATTCTGAATTATTTAAAACAGCAAATCCAAGATCTATTAAACGACAAAAGACTGATTCCGATAGTGATACATATCTGTGGCACTTGAGATTGGGCCATATTCGTCTAGACAGAATAAATAGGCTTGTAAAGGATGGTCCTTTAAGAGAACTATCTATTGGATCTCTCCCTGTTTGTGAATCCTGTCTAGAAGGCAAAATGACCAATAAACCTTTCTCTGCCAAAGGCTCAAGAGCCACAGAACCACTATAGCTAGTACATACGGATGTTTGCGGTCCACTTAATGTACAAGCAAGAGGAGGTTATTAATACTTCGCCACTTTTATTGACGATTATTCAAGATATGGTTACCTATATTTAATGCAAAGAAAATCTGAAACTTTTGGAAAGTTCAAAGAATTTCAAGCAGAAGCTGAAAAGCAATTAGGTAAGTCACTAAAAGCTCTTCGATCTGATCGAGGATGAGAGTACTTGGATTTTGAATTCAAGGACCATCTGTGTGAGCATGGCATTCAATCCCAACTCACATCACCTGGAAGGCCACAAAAAAATGGTGTTTCAGAAAGACGGAACAGAACGTTATTAGATATTGTTAGATCAATGATGAGTTTCTCGTCATTACCACTGTCATTTTGGGCTATGCGATATGTGCTCTATACATATTAAATATTGTTCCATCTAAGTCTATCCAAAAGACACCCATAGAATTATGGAATGGTTGTAAACCTAGTTTACACCATTTTCGAATTTGGGGGTGTCCTGCACATGTACTTAAAGGAAAGACCGGGAAGTTGGAATCACGCTCTGAAGTGTGCATGTTTGTGGGTTATTCCAAAGAGACCAGAGGTGAATTTTCTATAGTCCAAAAGAAAATAAAATATTTGTATCGACAAATGAAACTTTTCTTGAACATGACTATGTGAATAACCACAATCCTAGCAGTAAGGTTGTTTTCGAGGAGATGGTCTCAAACGAAGTTGCAAAGTCACCAACAACAACCAATGAAAAACGGCAAGAGGAAACTGCTAGTTTTAGTCATAATAGTAGTGAACCTCGTCGTAGTGGGAGGGTTAGCAAGCAACCCACACGCTATGAACATGAATTTTGAATGCTTGTGTCTTACACAAACAAAGACGATCCATTGACATTTGGAGATGCGATGAATGATTCTGACAAGGACAAATGGCAAGATGCCATGAACCAAGAAATGGAATCGATGTATTCCAATTCTGTCTGGGTTCTTGAAGATCCACCTGAGAATATCAAACCCATTGGTTGCAAGTGGATATTCAAGAAGAAAAGAGGAGCGGATGGGAAAGTAGAGACTTTCAAAGCAAGGCTTGTAGCCAAAGGTTACACAAAGAAAGAAGGGGTTGACTATGAAGAAACTTTTTCTCCTGTAGCCATGCTAAAATCCATTCGTATACTCTTATCCATAGCTGCGTGCATGGATTATGAGATTTGGCAAATGGATGTCAAAACAACTTTTCTGAATGGCTACCTTGATGAAACCATTTACATGTATCAACCAGAAGGGTTCGAGTTAAAAGGTCAAGGGCAAAAGGTTTGCGAGCTTCTTAGATACATTTATGGACTCAAACAAGCTTCTAGATCTTGGAATCTTAGATTTGGTGACACAATCAAAACATTTGGTTTTGAATAAAACGTTGACGAACCTTGTGTCTATAAACAAATCAAAGATGGTGTAGTAGTATTCCTCGTTTTTTATGTTGATGATAAATTACTGATTGGAAATGACGTAACATCATTATTAAAAGTAAAGAACTGGTTAGCTGTACAATTCCAAATTAAAGATTTGGGAGAAGCCAAGTATGTTTTGGGCATTAAGATTCTTAGAGATAGACAGAACAAAACTTTGGCATTGTCTCAAGCAACTTATATTGATAAGGTACTAGAATGCTTTAATATGCAAAACTCCAAAAAGGGTGATATGCCAACCCGTTCTGGAGTATTCCTTTCCAAAGAGCAGTGTCCCAAAACACCTCAGGAAGAGGAAGACATGAGACAATATCCCTATGCCTCAAAAGTAGGCAGCTAATGTACGCCATGTTGTGTACAAGACCTGACATTTGTTATGCAGTAGGGATAGTCAGCCGTTATCAATCCAATCCTGGATTGAGTCATTGGAGTGCAGTAAAGAATATTCTCAAGTATCTTAGAAATACTAGAGATTATATTCTTGTATATTCAGGTGGAGACCTGAACCCCACTGGTTACACTGATTTTGATTTTCAATCAGATAGAGATAGTCAGAAATCGACTTCTGGATCAGTATTTACTCTTGGAGGAGGAGCGGTAGTCTGGTGAAGTATTAAACAAACCAGCATTACAGACTCCACCATGGAAGCTGAGTATATAGCGGCTTGTGCAGCAGCTAAGGAGGCTGTGTGGCTCAAAAAGTTCTATTCCGATCTGGAAGTTGTACCAGATGTGGATAAGCCACTAGTCCTATACTGTGACAACAATGGGGCAGTAGCTAACTCAAAGGAACCATGGAGTCACAAGAGGGGAAAGCACATCGAGAGGAGGTATCACTTGCTAAGAGAGATAGTTCATCGAGGAGATGTTGCAGTTATGAAGATAGCTTCAGAGCATAATCTTGAAGATCCTTTCACAAAGACTTTATCTATAAAATCTTTTAAGGAGCATGTAAGAAACATGGGAATGAGAGAGATGCATCATTTGCTTTAGGGCAAGTGGGAGATTGTTGGAAATGTGCCCTGAAAGCATATGTAGTAGACATTGTTTTTATGAAATAAATAAATGAATTGAATTTTTTATGCATATATTTTATGGACTATATTATTCTGTGATAATATTAAGTAAATATCAGGAAAATTCCTAAGTTCATATATGTAATCTCAAACACGTATTGGTACGGGAGGATTGTGTTTGAGATAAATGAACTTGAATAGTTCGCAGTAAAATAAAGTTGTGGAATCTTTAGATTAATTACTGCAAGCACGGTCCACTAGTATTATTAATACATGTGATCTAGACCCAGATCACTAATGTGGTAGGACACTTTAGTGGATGTGCTTTATATATTAGAGAATATATAGAACTTGACCAGATATGTTTATTAATACTTAGTTAAATACTGTTTTGAAGTATTAATTAAATATATCAACTGATGATCATATACAAATAGATCTTAATCCTGAAGTTACTATGAACTCCTGTTTATGTTATATGAGTTCTTTGATTCACTTGTTAGGGTCTGTCAGAATGATCAGGCAAGAAACTTTTGGTTTGGGAACTCATTAATGTAGATGGCTGGGGACATAGTATACAGATATGGAATCTATGCCTTCTCGCAAGAGATTGAATGATGGTTCTCTTAAGGGTTGAATTTTGGGACTGAAAGGTTATTGAGCTCAAATTCATAATTTAGTTATGAATTAACATTCACTAGCAAAGTCAATGGTACATAAGGAAACAAGAGATAATTATATGGGTAAAACGGTAATTTTATTCCCGATTAATTATGAACCATCATTAGAGGGTCAAGTTGTATGAAATGATTATATCAATGGACGCTTTATGATTATAAAGTACTCAGTAAATGAAATGTCTATAATTACAAGAGTGCAGTTGTAATGACCCAAATTCACTAATAAGGCTTAAGGGCCTAGGAGGGCATTACTGGAATAATTGTGATTTAATGAGTAATTATATGTTTAATGATGCTTATATGATAATTGATTATATTATGTGATAATATGATATGTGATATATGCGAGAACCACATTATGATGTGGATGAATCTGCAGCCGGCGACTCGAGGCGATCCTAGGCTAGATAGCGGGAAAAGTCACAACGGGGTATTATAATTGACTTTGGACAAGTCAAGGGTATTTTAAGTATCAGGTAGTGATTTGGACTATCGAGTGATGAAAATAAATAATTGGAGATATATTTGAGGTTAGGGTGTTTAGGTGGGATTATTGGGGGATTTTACCGTTTTGGCCTCGGGGACGTTTCCGGCACCCCGAGCTTTGGGATTAATCTAATAGTCTAAGGATATACTTGGAAAAACCTTAGAAGATACTAGACAGAAAAGTATAAACCGACCCTATCTCCTTCTTCTCTCTTTTCTCTCACTTAGCAAAGGAAAACTACTGAATTTGAGAGGGAACTGCTGGAATTGAGCTGTGTCTTTGGGAATTGAAGGAAGTAATCTGGAGGATTAGTTCAGGAACTGATCAAGGTCTGAGATAGAGCTAAGGTAAGTTTTGAATTTTCGTTTTTGGGGTTAGGAACTTAAAGAAATGGCTGAGTTTTAAATGGTTATGGTTTTGACATTCAAGGTGGAAATTGAGGGTTGGGACTTTGAAGATAGGTCAGAGGAATCTTGGAGAATCGATTCTACAGCTGAGGTAAGGTTTAAATTATAGTTTGCTGGTTGAATTTGGGGGTTATCATGGCTGGTTTTAAGTTCTTTGGGTTTGGATTTCAGAAGTTGGAAGGAAGAGATTGAAGTGTGTTGGGCTGTGTTTTCTGGGGAATTATATTGCTTAGATCATGTTAAAAAGGTTGGGAGTTAATTGGTTTTGGTTGGGGGCTTTGGGATAGCTTTAGGTGAGGTTTGGAGGTTGAAAATGGTGTTTTTTTCTGGGTTCGAAGGGTCGGGCCGCGGCATGGTTCTTGGAGAGCCGCGACCCTTCAAGGGTGTTGCATGCTGAGGAAGAAGGGCGGGCCGCGGCATGGTCCAAGCAATGCCGCGACCCTTACCTGTTTTTGTGCCTGGGATGGCTCTGTTTGGGGTCCATGCCGCGACATGGGTGGCCTATGCCGCGACACTTAAGGGATTTTGTGATTTTGAGATTTTAGACTTGAGAATTTAACCTAGGGTGCTCGGGGTTGAGTCTTTTACCATATTTGGTGAAGTTCAATGTTTCGAGTACTAGAACTTGGCTTGGAAGCTCATTTAAGGTTGTTAATGGTGTCTTTCTTCATGGTTGTGACTAGGTGTTGAGCTAGGGCTCGAGGATCGGATCGCGCTCAAGGAGTATCGTCCGTAACTAACTCATTTGAAAGCTAAAGGTAAGAAAACTGCACCCGAGTGTATGATTGTAATGGGACTAAGTGCTCCCGAGAGTTGTATTGTGTCAATGTTGGTATTACGCCAAGGGACACGTAAAAGCGGTCTAAGAGTACCGTACATGATTTTTGCGCACGGGGCGCGAATTGGCCACTGGGAGCCAGAAACAATAGGATAACAGAGGGAGCAGCCAGTGAGCGCTAGCCCTGGTTATCATCTGTGCATTATGTATTATGAGTTGAGATGCTTAGTATATGAAATACTTGACTGATGATATACTTGAGTTTATGAGATGCTATATGTGTAATTGACTTGTTTGCTAGTTGTTCATGCTCTGTTGTTGCTGTGTTTTCTTGCTGGGCCCTGGCTCACGGGTGCTACGTGGTGCAGGTAAGGGCAAGGGCAAGCTGGACCAGGCCTGAGGTGGAGAGCTCCGAGGTGAAATGTACATAGCCAGCTGTTTGATCACCATGGTCAAGGAGTATGTCAGGACAGGGATTACCTAACTGCTCGTTTTGCCTTAGTATGGCCTGTCGATGTATCTAAACTTTGTAACTTTTGTAAATGGCTTTTAAACTGTCATTTTTGGGATCCCATGTAAATAAACAATGTTTAGTAATGAGAACATAACTTTTGAGACCAAAACTCTTTAACCCTAGAACCTCTACTGTTTCAGTAACACGATTTTACTTTAATGACTTGATTAGCAAGTCTGGCACTTTATAAACACACAGTGTAACGGTCTTGGCTATCCAGGGCATTACAGCAGTCTCATATTTATAGTGGAATAATAATGAGATTGATAAATTAAGATTATTTAATTAAAGAGTTTAATTAATAATCTCAAATTTATTGGAGCTTGGAATTATAGATCCATAGGTCCCCATAGCAGCTCTATCAACACTGTTCAAGGTAAGAGTTGATATGAAGGGAAAATAGTTTAAAGACATATTTAAGAAGAAATTTGTTCTTCAGGCAAAATATGTAATTATATGATAATAGCGATTAATTAATTAATTACAAATTAGTTGTAGTTAACAAAATTAATTAATATTTAATTATTGTATAATTTTTGAAATTATATTGAATAATTAAATTAATTTCAAATTTTAATTAATATAATTTTCGAAATTATAATAAATTAAATATTTATTTTTGAAAATTTTGGATTTAATTAATTGGTATAATGAATTAAATATCTTTATTTGAGTGGGAGATAATAATCTGATAAGTTCAAATTGGATTTGAATTTAAAAGATTAATATTTATTCAAATAATTAATTATATTTGATAATTAGTTAAAATGATAATTAATTTAAATTTGAATTCAAAATTTGAATTAGTTATCAGGTTGTTAGATCCTATCTGACAAAACAGTTTGAATAAATAATTAAATAAAAATTGAAAAAACAACATCCCTAAAATTAGGGAGGCTACATGTGCACACACAGTCCATGGACTATGTGGCGTGTAGGGCAATTTTCAGGGATGTGATTTTCATTTTTATTTATTTATTTAATTAATCAATGGATAATTCAAAAATTGGTTTTTGGATTGTTTTCATTAATAGAATAATTAATTAATTAAAAATTAAATTGTCAAATGGTTACAAATTTATTTTTAAAATTTGAATATTTTCTTTTAAGTCTGACTAATCAGAAAAATATTCAGAGAAGTGAGACAACTCAGACTATTCGCTCTGTGAGAAATAGAACGATAGTTTTCTCTCCCTGAAAATAAGGAACCAATTCTCAGGCCTATTCTCTTGATCTCATGAGTTGAGTACATCAAGTAGAATCACAAATAAACTATCCTTCATTCTCTAAGTGCCCACACATTTCTTGAGGTGTAGAGAATGCTTTGGAAGATCTTGGTGTGAGTACGTGGGAGCGGTTGGGATAGGACGATCGTTCTAAATTCGAAAAGATAGCAAGGACACTTGATAGGCTTCAAGAGGTATGCTTTCTATTATTATCTTGCTTATGATTGATGTATGTATATTAATGGATCCGCATATTTAAAGGTAGTTTAAATATGTTACAAAATTTTTGTTGTACACTGGGCCAACCCCACTACCATTCCGCTGCGTATTAGGAAACTCGTTCCTAACAGTTATCATATTTGTCCCGAACATTCTTCGGGGCAAAGTCAGCAAGCTCTTCAGGACATTCCTTAGTTAGGACAAATTTATGGTTCTCACATATTAACATAAGATTCAAGTTTGATTTCCATCTTATAAAATTATCACCATTAAGATTCTAAAGTGAAAGTAATGCAGTTATAGGATTGCCACCGTTCGACATTACTGAAAGAAATAAAATACAATAATATTACTATTTAAAAATTATCAATTTTTTGGAAAGTAAATATGATGCATGAATGCGACAATTAAATCACATAAATACACATTTACTATTCCACGATAAAACTACGCAACATATAAAGTGTCACCTTATGGTTGGTCAAGTTAAATTCAGACAGCTTACAAGACAATCTTATCATTATTATTAAAAACTCAAAATAACTCTTTATTTTCTCTTTTAAAAATAAAGTACAACTGGTTTGGTCAATATGAAATTATCCACTACAGAAGCTTAATTGCATCTTTGTAAGTGTAACCCATTATTTCAGAATTCATGACTTAACTTAGAGAGTGTTGCCTTATGGTTGGTCAAGCCTAAAATGCATCACTCATTCCTATCTTCGTAAGAAGCTAACCTTGATATTAATATGTCTAGAAACCTTCCTTAAAGGGACGGAAACAAAGCCCCCTCGAGGCTCTATTCATATCTCATGGTGTTGTACTAAAAATGGAGACCATAGGTCACATTGAAAAGTGCACCTTCTCCCACTTACTATTTAATAAAATAATGCGTTTTATTAAACTAATCAATTAGTTTCAAATTAATTACTAGTTTATTAATAACCTATGAATGTAATTAATTACAAAATACATTTTATTATAAAAGAGTCCATTTCTACAATTAATGTGTTCTAGATAATTACCCATTACGTTCATCAAACGTCACTAAAACACTTTTTAAATAAAGTTGGTTATCCTAAAGGCCTATAATAACTATTGCCTTTAATATGATGTGAGTTACCAAGTTTTTAACTAATTTAATACTTAGTAGTGTACATGCAATTGATTTCTCCAAGACAATTCATATAAACAATTAGGGCAATCCTAAATAATCATGTTTCTAAAAGATGCATGATTAATGAAAACTGTGTGGGGTTTCATGAATGACATGTAATTCACTAATGCATGGTTATGTTATCAATCAAACATTAATTAATATTTATTTAAATAAACAATAAATGATGAACCGAGTACTATTGGGTATTTCTAAATTTACAACCTTTGAAAAAATAGAAATACAATTATAAAATAACCTTTATATGATTTTCAAGACTCCAATAATATTTCTCATATCTTTTAAGCTTTCTTGCTAATCTTTGGGAATTTTTTAGGCCAAACTATTTAATTAGAAAGTAATTTATTTAATTAAAACTGACTTTTAATTAAATAACTATTTTTGTCATCTTTTTAGTTTAGTTAAAAATTTAAATAATGAAAGAATCAAATTCAAATAATTATTTAAACTTAAGATCAAATCTTAACAAACTTAAAGATATTTTATTTCTCTAATAAAAGTAAAATATGATAATGAAACTTTTAAATTCAAACAATTAATTAAATAATAGATTAATTGCACAAAAAAAAGGATCTAGCTTTGGGCACCAAAATCGGTTCCCTATACCACTAGGGCTGGCGGCACCATGGAGCCTCAAGGGCTCGGGTTGGTGGCTGTCGCAGGCAGTGAGCACGACTCCTGGGTGCGCACGGGCTGCAGTGGCGCACGAAGTAGGGACAGGGGCGCGGGCATGCTAGTGCAAGAGTGCGGGTACGCAGGCGCACGGACTCCTGAAGGCTCGGCGTGCGTGCGGTGCACAGGGAGCTACAACTTGGGCTCGTGCGTGCAAGTAGGGCTCGGGCCATAGGCTTAGGTCCTTCTTTCTTCTTTGTGTACAAATTTTTAAAATACATATTTCAAAAATAAAATTTTACAAAAATCCTATGCTCTGTATGGCTTACACAAGATCTAGAAATTCAATTCCTAACCCAATAGAACCATATAATTAACGATCAATCATTCAACCATACATTCAAAAAACAAACCCATCAATTCAATATACATATTGAAATACATATAACAAATGCAAGAAACACACACAATATTTAATATATATATGTATAAATATATGTAGACTGCTCTGTTACCAATTGTTGGTATTAAAAGAGCAAATCAAAGATACACAGCGGGGAATGAGCCATTTTTAATAATTATTAATACCAGCCAAGATCGTACACACACACATAGATATATATATATATATTAAATCACATATAATTAGATTAGAGATTACCTAGTGTGCCTGTCAAGTATCCTCTAATCTTTTTGTATAAAATCAACGATCTTCCTATCCAAGTTCTGAAAGCTCACACCTTGATCTTTCAGACCAATCCTCAAATACCCAAGGACGTGTGTGGGCACGTATGATTCAAAAGGTTGATTTATGACTCTCTAGATGTACTCAACACATAAGATCTAGAGATGTTTGATAGAGAGAAGAGGAATTGAATAGAATTCAGGTTTAGGAGAGAGAGTCTGACAGTCTATGAAAAACAATAACTTGAAAAATATCACTTCTTTTCAGGTTTATAAAGATAATTAACTAATTTAATTAATTCTTTTTTTTTATTAAAATAAAACTAATCAGTTATAACCTTATATAATAATTTAATTTAAATCATATTTAAAAAAGAATAATTAAATATAAATAATTAAATAAAATAAATTATTTGAAATTCAAAATTCAATACCTAGGGATAGGAAATCCCTGTGTGTGGCACCACGCTCACTGTATAGTGAGTGTGTTGACCACATTATTAGGGTTATCCCTAATTTTCTCATTTGTCTATTTAATTAATATTTAAGACATTATATTTATCCAAAAATAAATATGAGTTAATTCAAAATTAATTTTATCTTAAAATATCAGTTATAAATAAATAAATATTTTATTCTAAAAGATAATTATTAATCTTACTTTATATATTGATCTAAAACAGATTAATATTTATTTTAATCTATAGTTTTCAAAATAAAAGTTGTATAGTTAAATAATTAATTGATTCATAATTAATGAATTGCCTATAATTATCACATAATTATTTCATTGCACTGGAAAATTAATTCCTTTGCAATTAAGCCGCTCTCTCTACAAATCTTTCTTTTGACATCCTTACCTTGACAGTGTAGGACAGATGTGATCTGGGGATAATGGACCTATAATACGAAACTTCAATAAACCAGATTATTAATTAAACTCTTTAATTCGATAATATTAATTATTCATTCCATGTTAATCCACTATAAATATTGAATTGCACTCTAAGTATTTATAGAATTATATTTACAGAGTTTTCTCTTGTACTTCATTGATATAATCAATAAATATAGTTATGTCCTCCATTTATTAGTTCATTAATTAGAGCTGGTCAAGATTACCATTTTACCCTTCTAATTATCTCTTGATCCTTAAGTACTATTAATTCACTAGCATATAATTAATCTATAATCAAGTTATATATTTGAGCTCAATAACTATTCAGTTCTAGAATTAACCCTTAAGTGAACCAATATTCGATCCGTTAGGAAAGTATGGATTCCATTATTGTAATTAATGTTCCCAGACATTCATGAAATTGAATCTTCAAAACAAAAGTCATTAGACTCATTATACTGAGAGACCTTAACGAGTAAATCAAAAGATTCAATAAACACAAATATGAGTTTATGAATACTCATGATTTAGACTGATCTACAAATGATCATCTATTATGATAAGAATCAAATCTTTATGTCAAATGGCAAGTTTATAAAGATAATTAATTCTGATCAGTCCTGTCATATATATTCTCTATTATGTACAACACATTTACTAAGATGTCTATCCACATCAGTAATCTGAATCTAGATCACTTGCACCTCGTATGCTTAGTAAACCGCAGTAGTAACCATTCATGAAAGATTTCATACTTTAATATGTTTCTAACTATTTTATTCATTATATATGATGTTAATTCTCTCGTACTAATACAATATAATATTCTCATGAATGAATAAGAAGTTTTCTTGATATTATGATATAATTAATTCAAACAATAATTATAATATTCAAATATACTAAAATTGTTCTATTATTTAATTCAATATAATGTCTTTACATGCTTTTAGGACATTAATCCTAACATCTTTTACCGAGATGAAGATTCAACTTTCCTCCACTCCAGTTATTTGGAAACAACAATAATCACAACGAGGGTGGCAAAAAATTCAAAAATCAATACAATAAAAATCAGCCAAGTAGAAATTTTCATTTCGGAGGCCAAATGCAGAATACATTTTGTCCTCACCAAAGTAGCAGTAACAAAAAATTATATCATCAAGGCAGCCATATCAATCAACCGTGGTCATGGCACAACAACAATTGCTCCCATTCTTTCAAACATGTGTGTCAAATATGCAACAAGCCAGGTTACATAGCCAAATTTTGCAGATCACTACCACAAGAACACTTTATTTCCAATGATAACTCGTTCTCAAATGAACTTAACTAGATTGTGGACTCTGGTGCTTCACACCATGTCACATCAAATCTTCAAAACCTATTCAATACACTTAGATTATGATGGATCGAATGGCATCATTATTGGCAATGGCTCAGGTATTCCAGTCACCTATATTTGCTCTACCACTTTCTCTTCTTGTAAATCGAACTTTAAATTAAATAATGTTTTGTGTGCTCCCATAATTAAAAGGAACCTAATCCCAGTCTCTTAACTTTGTAAACATAATAGCACATCTATCGAATTCTTTCCTAATAATTTTGTTCTTAAAGAATTAACCACGGGGGCACCTCTCATCAAAGGGCAGAATAATGGTTCATCAACTCTTCCTATCTGTTATCCCCAAAATTTCAGTTCGATGACGTGGCAATGCATGGTTAGTAAATGGCACATTAATAGTCAATAAATGTGTTGGCTCTTCGGAGTTGTGATAAAGTGATCTGACCGATCTGATAGAATTTCTATTCGACCGGTGAAGATTTTTGACCGACCAGTCAAGTGCCATGTTAGACCAGAGATGTGTCATGTTAGACCAGTCAGGTGCTTGTCCGACCAGTCAGGCGCTTGTCCGACCAGTCAGGTATTTGACCAACCAGTCAGGTGCTTGCCCGACCAGTCAGGTGCTTGTCCGACCAGTCAGGTGCTTGTCCGGCCAGTCAAGTGTTTGGCTGACCAGTCACTTGTCTTGGCCGACCAGTGAGGGTTTGGACGACCAGTGAAGTGTTTTGGCCCCTTCAGTTTTCCTTCTGGGTGTTATGTGGACTGACTAAACAGATCATTGCTATGCAAGAGATCCCAGTAACGGCTTCAGCTAGAATCGGTCATACCTGCGCGAGAATCTCTCATATTATCCCAAAGAATCGCATATTGTTGTATTTTAGATGTTATTATTAATTAAATATTGTGAGAGTAACAGAAAGGACCCAGTCAAAGGGAATATCTGATGTACGATCCATGAGCCTATAAATAAATGGCTCATGGCATCATTTTAAGGATCTTATCTTTTTAGACTGAGAAAAACTCTCTAGTTTCGAGACTTTGGGACTCTTACTTGGGGGTATTCTTGGGGTATTTTCTAAGAGAGTTTAGAGAGAGAAACTATGTATTTTTCTACTTACACTTAAGAAACTCAGTTGGCTCAAGTTCATCTGATCTTAAGTGTAGGATATATATCACATCTCAAAGTGGATTAGGCTATTACCAATAAATTGGGGCTGAACCACTATAAAATTATCTGTGTCGTATTTTTCTCTTGAAGGTTCCTTGTAGTTTTGACGTCTACTCGTCATTGGCCAAAATCGTGGTCAACACTTTCTACCAAGGGATCACATCACCAATGGCATCATCACTTGGGACATCCCTTAAATCACATTCTTCATAAATTTATCCCTCATTATGCTCTTAATATTTCTAGTACACCTTCATCTACATTTTGCAATTCTTTTTTTGTGTAATAAAAGTCATCGTTTACCTTTTGGCTTCAATAATCTATATACAATTGATATATTCTGATGTTTGGGGTTTGACTCTGATTACTGGTTTTGACCATTTTTGGTACTACATTATTTTTGTGGACCACTTTACTATGTATATCTGGTTGTACTTATTAAAATCAAAATCTGAGGTTCCTACCTTGTTTTATCATTTCAAAATATGGTTGAAAATTATTTTCAAACAAAAATTATTACGTTATACATCGATGGAGGAAAAAAATACCATGGAGTTCGTAAAATTGCTCAAAATTATGGAATACAACACCTTTCCTCACCACCATATACTCCGCATATCATAGGCACAACTGAGAGAAACCACCGTCATATTGTCGAAACCGGCCTCACATTTCATCGTCAAGCTTCCTTGCCATTATCCTTCTGGCTTTTCACCTTCCTTACATCAACATATTTCATTAATTGGCTCCCTACACCTCTCCTTGCCTTTCACTCTCCCTTCAAAAAACTTTTCAACACATCTCCCAATTATCAAAATCTCAGAGTCTTTGGATGCTTTGTTACCATTGGTTAAAGCCCTACAATAAACACAAACTGTAACCCAAATCAACTCCTTGTGTTTTCTTTGGATACTCTTCCACTCATAATTCTTACAAATGTTATGATCCAAAAACCACAAAAACTTCTCTATCTCGGCATGTTGTGTTTGTAGAAGATTAGTTTCCTTTCTCCAAATTTGCCTCCAATGACTTCTCCATCATAGATTCCCTCCTTCAATAATGGACATCCACAAATTTAAACACCTATTATGGAATTCTTGGCCCTTCACCTACGAGTTTCTTTGATCCTGAGTTAGACTCGTCGCTTCCACGCCCACCTCTAACCCAACCCATTGGCTCCGCCCCTGGCCACTCTGTCGCTATCACAAACTCGCCATCACCGCATGAGAAATGTCCCATCTCTGCTGCCACAAATACTCCTCTTTCTCATTCGTTATGGACCTCCTCATCTTTGTTTGCTAACAACCCTATCTCAAATGATGATCCTAGAACTCTCATGAACCAAAACCCAAAGCCCAACACAAATGTTCCAAATCCTCACTTATCTCAACAACATCAACCCCACGACCCAATTTCATCTAATCCCACTCAACTTCCTTTCACAACTTCTCACGACCCACCCAATCCAAGCCTATCTCCACATAACCTCCCTATCTTACCATCCAAACATACCCACCCCATGGTCACCTGATCTCAAAATAATATAGTTAGACCCAATACCCGTTTTTCTGACTATTAACTCTTTCTCACCACAAATTCCATAGAGTTGAATGAACCAACCACCTTTCGTTAAGCTCAAAAAGACCCAACTTGGAATCATGCCATGACTGATGAATTCAATGCCCGCACATATAATAATACTTGGGATTTGGTTATTTCTAATAACACACAAAATATTATTGGTTGTAAGTGGGTTTACAGGATTACGAGAAAAGCTAATGGGACAATTGACTGTTTCAAAGCCCAATTGGTTGCTAAAGGCTTTCATCAATGACCTGTTGTTGATTTTCACTCCACCTTTAGTCTAGTAGTCAAACCAGCTACTATCGCATCATACTTACCATTGCTCTTCATTATGGTTGGCCACTTCAAAAATTAGATATCAACAATGCCTTTTTTACAAGGCCATCTTCAAGAAGATGTTTACATGGCTCAACCATGATTCGTTCATTATGATTATCCCATACATGTTTGTAGGCTACGCAAAGCCATCTATGGCCTTCCCCAAGCTCCACGGGCGTGGTATATGGAATTAAGCTATTTTCTTGTTGCTCAATGGTTCAAAAATTCTAGGTCAGATACTTCACTATTCATATTGAATAAACATTGTCTCACTATTTATCTTCTTGTCTATGTCGACAATATAATTATCACACGCAAATCGAAGGCTATCATCCAAACATTCATACAACACTTGGCTGCTCATTTTTCTCTTAAAGACCTTTGCAATCTTCACCATTTCCTTGGTATTGAGCCTCATTCCACATATTCTGGCTTGTTTCTTTCTCAACGAAAATATATTCGAGATCTCATTTCCAAGAATAACATGCTCGATTGCAAGCCTGTCTCCATACCATTGTCTGCTACCGACACTCTTTCACTCCATGAAAACAATACTCCCATTGATGCTGGGCCATTTCATAAGACAATTGGTGCCTCTCCAATATTTGTCTCTTACTCGACTAGATATATGCTTTGTCGTCAAAAAACTGTCTCAATTTATGCATCGTCTCACTGAACGTCATTGGCGTGCTATGAAGTACTTCGTTATCTCAGCGGCACTATATTCCATGGACTATTTCTGTGTCTCTCTGCTCCACTCACACTTCATGCCTTCTATGATGCAGACTGGGATGGTAACCCTGACAATCGTTGTTCCACCTCTACTTATGTCAATTTCATTGGACCCAATCTGATTAGTTGGAGCTCAAAGAAACAACAAACAATTGTTTGATTGTCTACCGAGGATGAATATCACGCTGTTGCGTCTACTGCTACTGAAATCAACTGGATTCAACATCTTCTCCAAGAACTCCATATCCAACCTACTGCCACTCCCACCATCTACTTTGATAACCTTGGAGCAAAATATCGCTGCTAATCCAATTTTTCACTTTCACATGAAACATATTGCTCTTGATTATCACTTTATCAGTGATCAGGTTCTCAAGCGACACCTTCGAGTAGCCCATGTACCCTCTTCTGATCAACTGTTTGATTCTTTTACGAAATCTCTGCTGATGCCTTCTTTTTTACGACATCGTTTCAAGATTGGCATTCATTCTGCACCACCAATCTTGGGGCATAATGAGCAATCTACTCCATCATCCTAGGGTCAATTATGCATAATTCTCTATTAATGAAATTACTTAAATTATAGGGAATGTGTATATGTAAAATAGTTATTACTCTTTCTTATTACACAACATACAAGCCTTCATATGAACTAAACTGCCTTATTCAATAACCAAGCTTTTAAACTTGCAGACTTTGAGACTCTCTTCATGTTCTGGACTTAAAAAGTTTCCAAGAGGCTTTAAAAATCGGATCAATTTGTGGCATCTTGAGATCAAATAAAAGCATCAGGGGGCATTTCATAAATTCTAACTTGAGGTTTAGAAGGATGCTTCACGAGAATATATTTCCTTCCTTCAACTTCATACAGTACATGTCCACAATAGATTTCACAATGCCCCACATATTTGAACTGTTGAGGTAATTTTATTTGAACTGCAAACTATCTTTGGTTTGTATCTATAGATACATGCTCTCATCAAGCTTCCACCTTCTGTATCTACATATGGCGGAGTTGCTCGAAAAAAAAAAAGAAAAAGAAACAACATAAAATATTTGAAACTTTGTATTTATCGTTTTTGGTTACTTAACTTTGTGTTTTTGGTCAGTTATTGTCGTTTAATAAGGTAATCATGCTTTGAAGCTTATTTATTAACATTTTTATGCTTGATTTTCTAATTTTTATTTATATTTTTAGTAATGGTTACTAATTTTAGTAGTATAAGTTTCCGTTGTTTAGTAACTAGTTACTGATTTTGCTGATTTTTAGTTTTATTGCATGCTATTTTCTTGGTTACAGATTATTTCGGTTCTTAAGTAAATATTGTAATATTTCTTAAATTTTTTTTTATGGTTTTTCTTGTTTGGTTATCAACTACTGTGATATCACTGAAAATATCATGTTGGTTACTATTTTTTTATTGGTTCATTATTTTATGTGGAGTTACTCTAAAAATATGGAGCAAGAATATTATTAAAAATTAATAATAATAATAATAATAATAATAATATAACTAAGTTCGCATATAAAATTATATTTAAAAAATATGAGGTGCACACTTGCCTTCGCAACAGGCAATGTGATTTCCTAGAATGCTTCATGTGTAGCTAGGCAGTTAGATTTTAGTCATTAACATATCTACCTGTTTCTCCAGATGTGAAGTTCTTGAAATTTGTTAATATGAAAATCCTATATGTATGTGGAATAGCTATATTGATTGTACATATTAAAATATTAGGAAGTGACCGATAATGTGTACCTTTAGCCATTGATGTAATTCTCCATTGATCTATTGACCTTTAGATCTGCAAAAATAAAAAGAAAAGAATTAGTGAGGTATAAATCTTCTAAGATCTCACTTGCTCTCTTTGATGTTCTTTATGAAGGAATAAATCTGAGCAGTGAACTTGGGGACTAAAATCCTATTGATGTCAGAATATATGACAATCAATGAGGTTATGTAAATTTGGGAAACTCAATATATCTCGAGTAACTGAATTAATACTAAACATATTAAGAATACCGAGTCAATTAATCACAATATTGACTTTAACCAGAAATAATTAGAATTATGGATTTTGCTCTTGTCTAATTGATTCATAATATTCTAACATTCTCCTACTTGGTCAACATTAAAACTAATTAATGTGCCACTTAAGCCCAATGATTATCCTTGTTAGGTGATAAACACATGAATCATGACGATAATGTTAGGGTTGGTGCCCTAAAAGCATGTAATATGACATTTTTGTTTGGAATTAAAAAGAAATACATTTTCTTTATAAATAAATGTTTGAATTATTATTACATGATTACAAATTTCAGAAAATTTCATATTCATTAATGAGAGTATGATCTTGTATATATGTACAAGAGGATTAAGATTATAGATAATGAATAAAATTGTGAGCAACATATTAAAGTATGAAATCTTTAATCAATGATTGCTAGTACAGTTTACTAAGAATTTTTCGATAATGCATGTAATCTAGATCCAGATTGCTGATGTGGATAAACATCTTAGTAAATGTACTTAATATAATTAGATTATATATGACTGTAGCTGTAATGCCCTAAACTCCAGGGACCGTTACAGTGCTAAACTCGCTAATCGAGTCATTTGGCCAAAATCGTGTAACTAAGTATGATTAGCGGTTTAAGGATTACAAATTTTGGTTAAGATGCAACGTTTCATTAGAACGTCTATTATACATTGGGATCCTAAAAATATAATTTCAGAGTCTACTACAAGAAAATATTTACAACAAGCCGGTCTAAGCGACAAAACAGGGTTAAACCCAAGTTCCCCTTCAAACCTCGGCCGTGGTGGACGAGCAGCTGCATATGTACACATCATCACCTAAGCTCTCCAACTCAAGGATGGTCCAGCTTTCTTTTGCCTTTACCTGTACCACATAGCACCCGTGAGCCGAAGCCCAGCAAGAAAACTTAATATGCTCATGAACAGTTATAACATGTCATCACATCATAAGGCACACACCTAGCAGATATAGCCCTATTCCAGCAGGCAACAGATCCACGTAATGTTGAGTGTAACACATCAACCAATGACCATAATAGTCATCCAGGACTTTCAGTCCAAACAAATAGGTGACAGACGCAAAAGTCACTGAGTTGGGTATAGATCCCTTTAGCCTTGTGACGATAGGGTCACTGGGGCTTAACAGACAAGTGAACTTTTATTAGTTCAAACAGAATAGGTGCATGGTGATTAGTCATCAACATAACCTTCCTCATGACCATAGAGTCATAACCTTGGAACATCGTTCCCTAGCCATGTGACAAACAGTCACCTGGACCTTAGGCCCTGGCTCTAGTAACTAGTCTTAGACTAGGCAAGTGCTTATAAGTTCATCGACCTTAGGGTCGGTCCAGTGTTAATGCCTTAGAGCCATTCAACACTGATATCGATTAGATCTAATTTTCATTCAGCCCTGCGTTCAGGACGCTTATGTCGTTTCTGACTCTTAGGTCAGTGTCCCTGACTAGTCAGTGCCATATACAAGTAATCAACAATCACTAGCATTTAATATGCAATCCATGTCCACATATATCAATCAACATGCCTTAATAACAATCACGCATGTCATATATACACAGGGTGCAGTTTTCTTACCTTAGATTCGAGCTAGATTGAATAAAAGAATGACCCTTGAGAACGATCAACTCTTAGCCCTTTAGCGGTCACCTAGTCATAACCAAATACGGAACACCATCAATAAAATGATAATCAAGGGTTCCCAAACCAAGATATAGCCTTCGGGACATCAATCCCCATTAATCCGGGTAGTAGGAACGATCGCAAGGCCTAAAACCATGTTCCCGGGGTCAAAACGCACAAACGGGCTCAACCCTGCTCAAGGGCTGCAGCCCTAGCACCTTGGGTCACGGCCCCCAGCCATTCCAGAAGCAAGGGCCACGACGCCCAACACCAACGGCCGCGGCGCCTAAGAACAGGGTCGCGGCCCCCAACCCAGAGCCATCCCCAAACACGATTTCCAACATCCCAAAGCCTCCAAATTCATGCCTAAACATTACCAAATCATCAAATCAAAGTTCCCAATGGTCCAAAACCATCAAAACCCAAAGGTTAATCGAACCACAAACTCAACGATTCACAAAATCCAATTTAAAGCTTAGAAACTCTAAAAACTCAAAACTTAAACTTAGATTACCTTCGATTGGGTTGTTTTCCGTCAAAGCCTTTGGTTAAGAAGCTTCTAATCCTCCCTAGGATCGCTATGCCTCGATCCTTGCTTGATTCCGACTCCTAGAACTCGAGATTTCTTCAAAAAGGCTTCGAACGGTAAAATGAGCTAACGAAGGAGAGAGGAAATATTTTCTAACATACGTTCTATGTGACAAGCTACTTCAAGCTTACGTAACCTCAAATAAAATCTAGTGCTCGGGGTCCCGAAAACACCCTCGGGGACATTATAGTCAAAACTTTCAGAATTTCCTCCTGACCTCAAATCCTCCCAATTTATCATCAAATAAACATTCTTATTACCCAATAATCAACCCCGTTATGACAAAACCGCTAACTCATAATATAAGATCGTCTCATGCCTTATAGCTCGAATATATCTCCATAATGATGAAATCTCATTCACAAATTACAATATGCACCCAAATATACAAATATGCCCTCAACAGGCCAAATTACCAAAATGCCCTTATAATTAAATACACCCATATGCATGAATTTATCATCATATTATAATATAATTCACATTAACATGCATATAATCATTTAATATCATAATAAATCAATTATGGCCCTCCCGGCCTCCTAATCAAGGTCCTAGCCCTTATTAGGAAATTCGGGGCATTACAGTAGCGATGCGAATTAATTTCTTCATAAACATATTGTTTGCCATAAAGATTTAATTCAAATAAAAAATATGATCATATGTAAATCAGTCTGAATCTTGAGTAGTCATGAACTCCTGTTCATGTCTATTGGGTCTTTCGATTCACTCGTTAATGTTTTTTAGTATAATGAGGCTAGTGACTTTTGTTTTAGAGATTCAATAGTATGAATGACTAGGAACGTGATCTTACAAGAATAGTTACCAAGCATTCCTAACAAATCTAATATTGGTTCTCTTAAGGGTTAATTCTAAATAGTTATTGATCTCAAATTTATAATATGATTATAAATTAACTAGTTCACTATTTAATCATTGGTACTTAAGGAACAAGATGTAATTAGAAGGGTCAAACGGTAATTTTGACAAACTCAAATTAGCAAACCAATAAATTGGAGGACATACCTACACGAAGTCATTATATTGATAGACAAGTCGAAATAATTCTATAATTACTAAGAGTAAAATTTCATATATATATATTTGAGTAATAGTGGAATTAATAAATAAGATTATTTAATTAAAGAGTTTTGTTTAACCCATAGTTGGACATGATGATGTGGCATATGAAAATGACACGTGGTAGCAGTATGTATTAAATTTGCATATGCTGGTCGATTGAACTTGACTAATGGAGGAGAAGCTACCCTTACCAGATAAAGAGATTAAAGATTTTCACATGAAGATCATTGCTCGGAAGATAGTTGGTCGATAGAAAGAACTTGGTCGATAACATCCTGATCAGATAGGCTACTCAAAACAAGACCTGGTCGAGGGACAACTCGTTTGACCAGAATGATTCGAATCTTATGGGATATTTATGTAACTGAGTTTGAATGTATTTTATATATTCTTTTATTAGATATTCAGTTGTAACAAACCCACATGATACGTGTAGGGCCCATTTCATACTTGTAAGGCCCAAGGCCCACAAGAATCATTATAAATAGGATCACTCACTGTCATTGGGAGAATTTGAGACTTAAACTCTAGAATTTCTATCTAGATTATGCACTTACATACAACACCCTTTTTGTATTGTATTCTTTATCCCAAGCTTAAGTAACTCAATTGGCTCCGGCTTATCTGATCTTGAGTTTAAGACCTTTCGTGATATTAATAAAAGTGTAAGTAGACGCAGGTCATTACCAATCCTTGGGGCCGAGCCACTATAAAAATTCTTTGTGTCGTTTACTTGAATTCAACTCTTTATATTACTTAATAGTTTTTCTAATTAACTCAGTGTCAGTTGACCAAAATGCTAGTCAACATTTTGGTGTTTTCATTGAGAACTGAACTCAAGAAAGTGATTCTTTAACAATTCAAAATCAATGGATGTTACAACCATAAGCCAGAGCCAGGAACCTCAAGGGGGAAACCAAACTAATGGACCACATGACCGCCCCACGAGCAATCATTTTCCTTCTTTGCTTCTTGGCCACCAGGTTCCTCTGATTGGAAATCTGCCCCCACGAGGAGCGCTCGGTCACGATGAATCACATGTAGATTTTAGAAAAGATATTTAATGTTAAAAAACATTGTATTAATGCTTATTAGTTATCTGAGTCTTTAGGTAAGGTATAGTTTGAGTATGAGGTAGTGTAGTAGTTGTAATAGTTGTCCTATTCTATAGGAGGTGGTGTAGTAGTGTGTAGATAGTCATCAATAATGGGTTGGTTAGAGATCCTATTTTCTAGATTTATCTGTTGGTTAATAGCTTTATATAAAGAGCATGGGTCTGTACATTGGGTTGTGTAGCAGAAGCAATAAAGTACTTCCAAGTTTTATCAATTGTTGCCTTACTCTTCTTATTATATATATATATATCTATATATATACGAATATAAGTAACAGTGGTACTAGAGCTTGGTGAGAAAGAGTGAAAAAGAGAGAGATACAACAAGTTAAAAACAAATGAGTGAAAGTGTGAGATAGAGAGTGGTACAACAATAGCTATATTTCTATTTCACATATTTTCTGTTCTGTAGCAGCAGTCAATAATGGCCACCGACAACTTTGTTCAACCGGCTATTCCCCGCTTTGATGGTCACTATGATCATTGGAGCATGTTATTGGAAAATTTTCTAAGATCAAAGGAGTATTGGGAAGTCATCTCCGAACGAATTACGGAACCAACAACTGGCTCGACAGTGACAGATGGACAAAGAATGGAACTAGAAGCACATCAGTTGAAAGATCTCAAGGAAAATAATTATCTCTTCCAAGATATTGACCGCTCAATCTTGGAAACCATTATTTTCAAGGACACTTCAATGTACATTTGGGATTCCATAAAGAAGAAGTACCAAGGTTATACAAAAGCAAAGAGGCAGCAACTCCAAGCACTTCGTACGGAGTTTGAAACACTTCGAATGAAGACGAGAGAAAAAATATCAGATTATCTCTCTTGAGCTATGATGATCGTGAACAAGATGCAGATTCATGGTGATAAGATGGAGGACGTCACTATATTTAAGAAAATTCTACGAACCATGACTCCAAAATTTTATTATCTTGTTGGTTCTATAGAAGAAGCTAGCGATATTGATGAACTTTCAGTTGATGAATTACAAAGTTCTTTGTTAGTTCATGAGCACAAACTTAATTAGCAGGAGAAAGAGGAGCAAGCCTTTAAATCCTCAATAGACATTCACTCAAAACCAATAGGAGACAGAGGACAAGGTGGAGGCAGAGGCAGAGACAGATGTGGCAATGATTGTGGAACTGAGCAGCAATTCCGCCACCAAGACAATCATGGAACTCAACAACAATTCCAACCCCAAGACAATTACTCTCATGACTCTCATGGGAGAGGATAAGGAGGAGGACGAGGAGGCCACCACTCATATAGACAAAAGTCATCAGACAAGTCTAATGTGGAATGCTACGAATGTCATAGGTATGGACTATTAATCTGAATGCCATACTATTAAATAAAAAAAAAATGGAGAAAGAACTAACTTTACAGAAAAAGAAGAAAAGGTGTCTCTGTTGATGGTGTGTCATGTCAAAGAAGAAACTCAACAAAACATGTGGTATTTAGATACTGGCTGCAGCAACCACATGTGTGGAGATAAGAAAGCGTTTTCTGAGATGGATGAATCATTTCGCACCACCGTCAAGTTTGGTGAAAACTCCATAATTTCTGCCATGGGAAAAGGATGGATAACAATCCAAACCAAAGAAAATTCTGCCCATATTATTTCTAATGTTCTTTATGTACCAAATTTGAAAATCAATTTGCTTAGTGTGCGTAAACTACAAGAAAAGGGGTATGTAATTTCTATCAAAGATGGAGTATGTCGAATCGATGATGCAAAGTTGGGCTTAATTTCTCAAGTTAACATGACGGCAAATCGAATGTTCCCGCTTTATCTCCACGATACCACTCATTCATGCTTATCAGCAAATTTAAAGGATGTATCATGGCTATGACATTTTTGCTATGGTTATCTGAATTTTGGTGGATTGAAGACTCTACAGCAGAAAAATATGGTGATTGGTCTTCCTTCAATCTTGACTCCCTTTGAAGAATGTGAAGAATGTGCTGTTAGCAAACAACATTGCAATCCATTCCCACATGGAAAATCATGGAGACCAAACAAACCATTAGAGCTGATTCACTCAGACCTGTGTGGGCCAATGAATCCATCTTCCAATGGAGGAAAAATATACATAATTACCTTCATTGATGATTTTAGTCGGAATACATGGGTTTATTTTTTACAGGAACAATTTGAAGCATTTGCAGTCTTTAAAAGCCTTAAAGTTCTCATTGAGAAAGAAGTTGGCAACCCAATTAAAGTACTTCACACAGATCGTGGTGGAGAATACAACTAACATGAATTTGCAAATTTTTGTGAGACTCATGGAATTAGGAGGAAACTTACAGCAGCATACAAACCTCTATAAAATGGAGTTTGCAAGAGGAAAAATCACACTATTGTTAATATGGTGCGAAATCTTTTGTTAAGAAGCGAAATTCCAAAAAGTTTTTGGCCTGAAGCAGTCAATTGTAGTATTCATATTTTGAACTGAAGTCCCACTTGTGATGTTCAAAATATGACACCTGAAGAAGCCTGGAGTGGACGAAGAGCAGCGATAGATCATTTCAGAATTTTTGGGTGTATTGCTTATGCCCACTTCTAGATGAGAAGAGGAAGAAGTTGGATGAAAAAGGAGAAAAATGCATTTTTCTTGGTGTTAGTGATCAATCAAAAACTTATTAGCTATACAATCTTATCACCAAGAAAATCATTATAAGCTGTGATGTTATTTTTGATGAAGAAAGAACCTAGGCATGGAACGAGAACAAAGTTTAGCAACAAATTCCAACAGATTTTGATGGTGATGAAGAAAAAAGGCAGCAACGGTCTATGGAGATAGTCCAAGAATCAAGAAAAATCACTCAAAGTCCACCTGCAAATGAAGTATCTTCTAAACAAAGGCCACAATGACAGAGGAAAAGAGGTGAATGGATGATGGATTATGAAGTATATGATTCTGATGATTTTGAAGAAGACCCACTCACCCATTTTCCTTTATTTTCATATTGTGATCTAGTAGCTTATGAAGATGTTGTCTAAGAACCAAAGTGGAGAAAGGAAATGGATGCTGAAATTGCAGCAATTGAAAGAAACAATACATGGGAGTTGATGGAGCTTCCAAAAGGGCAAAAGACTATTGGTGTGATTTGGGTGTACAAGACAAAGCTCAAAGAAAATGGTGAAGTTGACAAGTACAAGAAGTGCTTAATGGCTAAAGGCTGTACGAAAGAGTTTGGTGTGGACTATAAAGAAGTTTTTTCTCCAGTAGCGAGGCATGATACAATCAGATTGGTGATAGCGTTAGCTGCAAAAAACTCATGGCCTATCTTCCAGTTGGATGTAAAATCAACATTCTTACATGGAGAGTTGGAAGAACATGTGTTTATTGAACAACGTCTTGGTTATGTTAAGATTGGAAATGAGCATAAAGTGTATAAATTAAAAAAAAAAGAAAAAGAAGATCTTTATGGACTAAAACAAGCTCCACGAGCTTGGTATAGTCGTATTGAAGCTTATTTATTATGGGAACGTTTTCGTAAATGTCCATATGGGTATACACTTTTTATTAAATTTGGAGAAGGACGTAAAATGCTCATTGTTTGCTTATATGTGGATGATCTTATTTATACTGGAAATGATAGTATCATGTTTGAAAAATTTAAGCAATCCATGATTCTTGAATTTGAAATGACTGGTCTTGGACTAATGCACTATTTTCTTAGCATAGAAGTGTTGCAAATTGATGATGGTATTTTTGTTTCTCAAAAGAAATATGTCCAAGAAATTTTAGACAGGTTCCAAATGAAGAATTGCAATTCTATGGCCACATAAACTGAAGTTGGTTTAAAGCTTATCAAAGATACTGAAGGAAGGAAGGTTGACAGTACTATGTATAAGAAAATGGTTGGAAGCTTGATGTGTTTGACAGCCACAAGGCTAGATATAATGCATGTTGTAAGTCTCATTAATAGGTACATGGAATGTCCAAGGGAGATGCATCTTCTTGTTGCAAAGAGAATTTTTCGGTACTTGCGAGGTACAAGTAACTTTAGGCTGTTCTACCAAAAGGGAGAAATGTAGATTTAGTTGGCTTTAAAAATAGTGATTATATTGGAGATTTTGGTGATAGAAGAAGAGAATCTAGATATGTTTTTATGACGGGCTCAGGAGCTGTTTCATGGTCTTCAAAGAAGCAAGCAATTATCACTTTATCAACAAGTGAAGCAGAGTTTGTAGCTGCAACAACCTGTGCTGCTCAAGCTATTTGGCTGAGGAAAATTCTTGAAGACATTCATTGCAAGAAAGAGAGGGCTACTACAATTTATTGTGACAATAGTTTAGCGATAAATGTAACGCCCTAACTCCAAGGACTGTTACGGTGTGCATTTCGAACAGTGCTAAACTTGCTAATCGAGTCATTTAGCCATAATCGTGTAACTAAGTATGATTAGAATTTTTAGTTAAGATATAATGTTTCACTAAAATTTTTACTGTATACATTGGGATCCCAAAAATATAATTTAAAGGTTAATTACCAGAAAATATTTACAACCAGTCAACCTAAGCGGCAAAATAGGGTTTAACACGAGTTCCTCTTTAAACCTTTGGTCGTAGCGGTCAAGCAGCCGCATATGTACACATTGTCACCTAAGCTCTCCAACTCAAGGATGGTCCAGCTTTCTTTTGCCTTTACCTCCACCACATAGCACCTGTGAGCCGAAGCCCAGCAAGAAAACTTAATATGCTCATGAACAGTAATAACATGTTACTAAATCATAATGTGCATGCCTAGCATTAATAGCCCTATTCATGCATGCAAATAAGTCCAAACAATGATGGTTGATCTTGCCCTCCTGCAAGGATGACTATCAAGTCAAACCTAATCAGATGAGTGATTTAACACTTGAGGTTCTATTAACCATAATGGGTGACTGATGAGTGAGTCACTACGGGCCTCAACACCCATAGCCATGTGACGAAGCAGTCACCCGGGCCTTCTGGCCCTGACTCTAAGTGACTAGCCATAGGCTAGACAAGCACTTTTAGTTTTCATCGAACTTGAGGTCGGTCTGGCATTAATGCTCATGATGAGTCATTCAATGTAGATGTCGATTAGATCTAAACTTTTCGGCTTGCGTTAAACACGCTAAGACCATTCTTGACTTTTAAGCCAATACCATACGACCAATGCTCAATACTACTGCCAAACTTGACTATTGAGTCACAACTTCACAGTTAATACCGACACCATTGCCGATTTCTGACTCATGGGTCAGTGCCACGCACAAGTAAGAAATGTAATCAGGCATATATCATATGTCAAATATCCAAATGTAGGGCATTCGGTATGCTTCCTTAATAGTTGCTAGCATAATTATGATCATGCACAAACACAGAGACTCAATCTCTGATCAATCTCATATTCAACATTCATGGCATGCCCTAATCACATGTTTCTCGTGCATCACATGTATCACATACTGGGTGCAGTTTTCTTACCTCTGCTTCGAGCGAGAAATAACAATTGAACTACCCTTGAGAACGATCGATCCTTTAATCCCTTAGTGGTCACCTAGTCATAGCCAATTATAACACCCATTAATGAAAATCAACAATAAAATTGTCTTGACCTAAACCTCACTCCCAGAACCCTGAATCGTACTCAAACGGTGAGTAGATTCGATCCCGAGCCTTAGGAATTGAAACCCTGAGCCAAAAACCCTCAAAAATGCCCAAAACAAGATTTTGGAAAAGTAGGGTAGTGCTGTAGCGCTACCCCCCTAGCACCCCAGCGCCCTTAGCATAGCAGAATGCCCCTGGCTACCGTTGTAGCGCTCAGTGATGGGCGCTGTAGCGCTACAACCAGGGTTTTCAACCCTGATTTTCCCATCCTTCGACACCACCATTTCCAACCTGAAAAACCAGCTTCCAATCCTCATTTAGACTCCCAAATGAACGCAAAAACCATCTACACATGTCCTAGGCATCATAACCCAAGTAAGCCTAGCCAAAAACTCCCATCAATTCCCATTATCCAACTGAAAAATCCACCTGAAACTCAAATAGAAAATCAGAGCAAGAACAAGAGATTTAATGGTTAGAAACTTACCTCAATCTCAGAATCACACCCTCTTCAATGGTAGAACATAAACCAAAACCTGAAGGCTTGGTTCCACAGCTTGGTTCCTCAAAAAGAGCTTCAAAAATCAAAGAGAAAGAGGAGAAGAAGATGATTGGGAGAGGAAGATGAAGTGCTCTGTTTTGCTTAACTTTCCACAGCCTTCTAATGGCTAAATATAACCTTAGGGTGAAAATACCATATTGCCCCTAAGCATAATTAAAACCCTTAACAGCCACCAAGGGAAAAATCGTCCTATCTCGTTAATCATAATTAACACCCTCCAATTCCCATTATTTCCAATATTCTTAAATGCTAATAAATCATATCCCATTTCCCTTTAATTCCTAACAATGTTCTAATCACCAAATTACCCCAAGTCCCAAAATTAATCCCGTTATGACCAGACCAAAACTTGCATTCAAAGATCGTCTCATGCCGAATGGCTCGAACAAACCAACATATAATGTGGTATTATTCATAATTCTCCAACATGCATGAAAATACACAATTATGCCCTCAACGGGCCAAACTACTAAAATGCCCTTATAATGAAATGTGGACCCATATGCATGCATTTATCATCATATTATAATATAATTCACATAAACATGCATATATTCATTTAATGGCATAATAAATCAATTATGGCCCTCTCGGCCTCCTAATCAAAGTCCTAAACCTTATTAGGGATTTTGGGGTATTACAACTGTCCCCTCCTTACAGAAATTTCGTCCCCAAAATTTATCTGAACCGCTCGGAATAAGAACTCCGCACAACTGATTCTAGTTTCCCAGGTCGTTCCCTCGACCTCACTGTCTTTGTAACATTACCTTGACTCAATGTACAATTTTGTTCCTCAGAACCTTATTCCTTCTGTCTCATATCTGGACTGGCTACTCCTTACATGATAACTTAGCATAAATCCCCAGATTCTCATAACTCAACTCTTGAGTTTCTTTTAACCCATGTTCTGAATATGGAAATATAAATACATTGTGTACTGCTGACAGTGCCAATGATAAGGCCAATCCAAAGGCAACTTGACCGGTCCTATCCAGGATTCAAACGGTCATAAAAAATCTAGGGCTCAACTCGCCCTTAACTCCTCACCCCTTTCCATGGTGATACCTTATGGAAGATACAATCTTCTACTTGGAACTCCATGTTCCTGCTTTTCAAATCAACATAACTTTTCCATTTACTCTGAAAAGTGAGCATCCAAATTTTAATCTTTTTAATAACCTCAATGGTCCCCTGAACTACTTCAGGATCTAGAATCAACATCTCACCCATCTCATTCCAATGAATAGGTGATAAACATTCTTTATCATACCTCATCTCATACTGGATAACTCTCTCTGATTTACCATCAGTCTGAGGATAATGAATTGTACTAAACTCCATCTATATACTCATTGCCTTCTGCAATCTTCCTCAAGACTTGGAAGTAAAAATTGAGTCCTCATCTGATAAGATAGACCTCGAATTCAATGAAGGTGTACTAACTCTCTCACATAGAGATCTGAATACTGATAAGCTATTCTACTTGTCCTTACTGACAGAAATGAACTCACTGAAATACTGGTCCATAACGACCCAATCCAAATCATGCTGACCCTCCATCCTGGGCAACCCATCGCGAAACCTATCGCGATGTTTCCTTATTTCCACTATGGAATACTCAAAGGCTACAATGGCCTTACTGATTTCCAATGCTCTGATTTGACCTGCTAACAGATTATAAACTTTGTCACGTATTCTGTTATGTTTCCATGATGCCTGGATGAAGAGAATAAGAGGATAATATGAGATTCATCCATAATCTCCCAATTATTCCCTGTGTCCATCGAATTCCAAATCCGATCTCTATACCTTAATAAATTCATACCTGACACTGCAAAATCCTTAGCTAATCCAGCTAAGACTTTCCACTCAATCTTCCTATCTGTGGTTCACTTAATTGTTTTCCTTTTGATTCTCTCTGAAGGAGTAAACTCAAGCATAAAACTGGCCACCTGGCCCACCAGAAACTCTACTCTAGTTCTGGTCAGATCCTTTAACCAACATGATGCATAGGCAATCCTTTTTTTCCATGTCACTGAGGTGTCATAACAACCTACAAACTGATTCTGATTTGTAAGAAGACTCAGAACTTTTTCCCAAGGTACATGATATCCTGCCCGTCCAAGGAAATTCCTGCCTTCTAAGGCGTTCCTTGACCTTGGCAATTCTCCAACCGAGAATATATCATAATACCATCGTTCAAGACGATCACAAATCCAATTAAGATAATCCTTGAATACTCTGTTCATCTAATTCATAAAAACAATTTGGCATTAACCAAATCCTCAAAACATAACTTATCACTCACAGTGCCCATATCTAATATAACAACAATCTTTTGCATATTCTTCTCCCTAATCTTCAGCTGGTACAAACCAGAACAATGATCCACCTTGGAGAATACCATCTTACTCAATAACTGAACCTTTAGGTCTTACAACTCTGCTAAAGCCATTCAATACAATGCCCTAAACCTGATTCCATCCCTGACACTAATCTAATCACCATTCTATCCTTTTTATATGAAAGTAATCCTAACAAATCCCCTGGAAGCAGATCCAGAAACTCACAGACTAATTTAGTTTGTCCTAATCCCACTGGCACAACCTAAGTGGTATCCACCACACTAGCTAAGAGTTATATGCATCCTCCTATAATAAATATCTAGCTGTAAATACATATGTCATCAGCATACAAGATCCATGCATAGTGCCAACTACCACAAGGCTTCCCATTCTCAAGCTCAAGAGTTACTATCCTTTCCTTGCAATTTAGGATTGCCTCACACTTGGTTAACCAATCCATAACCAAGATCATCTCGAAGTCAGTCATAACCAACTTTATCAAAACCACTGATGAGTTTTCTCCATTAACCTAACCCATCTCTTAAAATTTACCCATAGAGTATCACATTCTCTTTATAACATAACCATGCAATCTGCATAACAACTCTATGCTTCTCTATAAGCATCCAACAAAGAAACAACATGGTACCAAAACCAGTCAGCACAATACAAAAATCAAAACTAGAAAGCTGATCTGCCACCCCAGATGAACTAGTCTCTGTCTCAATCTCTGGCTGCATCGGAGCGAACACTCGAGTTGGAGTTGAGCTATCCACCCCCTTTTTATCATCCTTCCTTCCCCTTGGGAAATCTTTCTTGAAATGCCCAACCATGTCACATAAGAAACATGCCTTTGCTCGACATTCTCACAGATGACGCCTCTTACACCGAGCACATATTGGATAAGTCCTCCAGTTTTAATTCTTGCTCGCTCCAATAAATGGAGGTACCACTACTTGAGTGCTACGCTCTTCAGCACCCTCTTTCTCAATCTGATTTCCTGTGCTCTCAACAGCAAGGGCCTTCCCTACCACCTGAGCATAGGTAGAGATTTCTTGCACTGGGGCAACCCTAATGCCCTGAGCTATCCTGGGATTCAATCCCTGGATAAATCTTTCCTTTCGAGCTATGTCTGTGGGTGCCATATCAAAAAAAAACTTGGCCAACTCATCAAATATGTTAACATACTCAGTTACTGATACATTACCCTGAATGAGGTTTAGAAACTCATTCATCTTAGCAGTCTTAGCTGCATCATGATAATATCTTTCATTGAACAACTGCCTAAACTCTTTCCAGTCCATCACAGCTGTGTCTCGCATCTAGGATACTACTTCCCACCACGTCCGGGCATTATCCTGCAATACATATATATAACAGATCACCCTATCGTGACCTACCAGCCCCATACTGTCAAGAGTGGAACTGATCATGCCCATCCATTGCTCATCTCTGAATGGATCTAGGCCTCCCTCAAAGAGTGGAGGGTAATACTCCTGGAATCTTCCACAAAGAAATTCCCATCTTCTCTCAACTCTAGGTTGAGCCAAAACTGGTGCCACTCCTGCCATAGCAAAAGAAAAGGTGCTTCCCGATAGATTCCGCTGTTGCTTCAAACACCTAATCTATTCCTCTTTCCTCTGCAATCTTAATTGAAAATTTGTAAACATTTGTTGGAAATTCTGAGGGGCAAATGAAGAACTCAACGCCTGGCTGAAACTCCCAACCTCTGCATAACTGCCATCAGGTCTCATTATCTACCTTGGATACATACCTTCTGATTGAATCTACAGTCAATAACTTGACCCATTAAACATGATGAGCATATCAAGAGCTTTCTCCCACGGGAACAATCATACCACACTACAATCACAACCCACTGCAGTGCTAAACACGTGCCCATGGCATTCATACATCAATCATAATCCCTGCTCTTCCAACATACCTACCATGCCTCCAATTCCAGCATTCAAATATCACAATTATATATATTCATGGAGCAGGTAATCATATAGTCAAGAGCCAGGCTCTATCAGAATCTCATTCTCCCTAATACAATGTGCAGGTAAACATTTACATTTTATTTACGCAGTTAAGCGCATAACTACAAAAATAGTTACCATTCCCTGAGTGAAGCTATCTTGATGACGAGTGTACATGCCCAGCTTGTCTATAGGAACCCTTAACCTTGCCTTGCTCTAATACCAAGTTGTAACGCCATAACTCCAGGATTGTTACGGTGTGCATTTCGAACAGTGCTAAACTTGCTAATCGAGTCATTTAGCCATAATCGTGTAACTAAATATGATTAGTGGTTTAGGGTTAAATTTTTTTTGTTAAGATATAACGTTTCACTAAAACATTTATTGTATACATTAGGATCCCAAAAATATAATTTAAAGGTTAATTATAAGAAAATATTTACAACTAGCAGACCTAAGCTGCAAAATATGGTTTAACCCTAGCTCCTCTTTAAACTCTTGATAAAATGGTCTTGACCTAAACCTCACTCCCGGAACCTCGAATCGTACCCAAACGGTGAGTAGATTTGATCGTGAGCCTTAGGAATTGAAACCCCGAGCCAAAAACCCTAAATATGCCCAAAAAAATAATATAGAAAAGTAGGGTAGTGCTACCCCCCTAGCACCCTTAGCAGAGCCGAATGCCCATTGCTACCGCTGTAGCGCTCAGTGATGGGCGCTGTAGTGCTACAACCAGGGTTTTCAACCCTGATTTTACCATCCTTCGACACCACCATTTCCAACTTGAAAAACCAGCTTCCAATACTCATTTAGACTCCCAAATGAACCCAAAAACCATCTACACATGTCCTAGGAATCATAACCCAAGTAACCCTAGCCAAAAACTCCCATCAATTCCCATTATCCAACTAAAAAATCCAGCCGAAACTCAAATAGAAAAACACAGCAAGAACAAGAGTTTTAATGGTTAGAAACTTACCTCAATCTCATAATCATACCTTCTTCAATGGTATTACATAACCCAAAACCCTCTAGGCTTGGTTCCACAACTTGGTTCCTCAAAAAGAGCTTCAAAAATCAAAGAGAAAAGAGGAGAAGAAGATGATTGGGAGAGGAAGATGAAGTGCTCTGTTTCGCTTAACTTTCCACAACCTTCTAATGGCTAAATATAACCTTAGGGTGAAAAGACCATATTGCCCCTAAGCCTAATTAAAACCCTTAACAACCACTAAGGAAAAAATCATCATTTCCTGCTTATCTCGTTAATCATAATTAACACCCTCGAATTCCCGTTATTTCCAATATTCTCAAATGATAATAAATCATATCTCATTACCCTTTAATTCCCAGCAATGTTCTAATCACCAAATTACCCCGAGACTCACCCCGAGTCCCGAAATTAACTTTGTTATGACCATACCGAAAACTTGCATTCAAAGATCGTCTCATGCTGAATGGCTCAAACAAATCCACATATAATGTGGTATTATTCATAATTCTTCAACATGCATGAAAATACACAATTACGCCCTCAACGAGCCAAATTACCGAAATGCCCTTATAATGAAATGTGGACCCATATGCATGCATTTATTATCATATTATAATATAATTCACATAAACATGCATATACTCATTTAATGGCATAATAAATGAATTATGGCCCTCCCATCCTCCTAATCAAGGTCCTAAACCTTATTAGGGATTTTTGGGCATTACAATAAAGCTCTCCAAAAATCATGTTCTGCATGGAAGAAGTAAGCACATAGAGGTGAAGTTTCGTTTCTTAAGGGATCTCACAAAGAAAGGTGTCATTGATCTCATTCATTGCAAAAGTAAAGAACAAGTTGTTGATATATTTACAAAGCCTCTCAAATTTCCCACATTTCAGAATCTAATAAATATGCTTGGTGTATGTGCTTTGGAAGGAAAAATTTGAAATATGGTATTAAACTAATTTCTTGTATTAAACACATAAGTTTAAGGGAGGGAATGTTAAAAAAAATTGTATTAATGCTTATTAGTTGTCCGAGTCTTTAGGTAAGGTAATAGTGGTAATAGCTGTCCTATTCTATAGGAGGTAGTGTAGTAGTGGTCAATAGTTGGTTGGTTAGTGATCCTATTTTCTAGTTTTATCTGTTGGTTAATAGCTCTATATAAAGAGCATGGGTCTGTACACTGGGTTTTGTAGCAGAAGCAATAAAGTACTTCCAAGTTTTATCAATTGTTGTCTTACTCTTCTTATTATATATATATATCTATCTATATATATACGAATATAAACACGATCGTGAGCCTAATCAACATAAACACGATCTTGAGACCAAGTAGTTCCACCTAGGAAAACATGCAAAAATTGCTCAAATAGAGAAACTTGACCAGGGGTCTATGGAAAACTCCGCCAAGATGAGGAAATCTTGCACAATCGTTACCAAGACCAAGGTTGTGGCATGCAAGTGTCCAGAGAAAGAAGGCTCGATGATGGGCAACTGAGACGGTCAGTATTAAGAGGGGGACTATCGCCCAATCTATAAAACCCAGAGCCTGGTAAGCAATTCCGACAACCAATGAATGACAAACTAGCAAACCAAAACTGAGGCCAACAACCTTGACGCCATAAGTTAGCTAGGCATCACCAAGGTCACCTGCAGAGAAAGAATCAACGTAGAAACGACCAAGAAGTAAGCAGTAATTATCGAACATCTTATCAAGATGGATATGATAATGATGAGGGAGATAGTAGATACTACCAACCTCTAAATGATCAATACTATGATGATCATCACAATAATGAACATCCAAGAGGTCAGTTTGTTCCACCAAGGCCACCTGGGCCGCAGAACATTCCTGCTCGAGAGAATGTGTAGCTTGAAGGAATGTTTGTCCCACTAATGCACCATGAGCAGCCTAATTGTCTTGCTAGACCTTTTTCTGGTGCCCCTCAAGCAGATAACCAAAATGCTAG
Source organism: Humulus lupulus (assembly GCF_963169125.1). Taxonomy (NCBI): domain Eukaryota; kingdom Viridiplantae; phylum Streptophyta; class Magnoliopsida; order Rosales; family Cannabaceae; genus Humulus; species Humulus lupulus. Next base: position 167,097,505 of record NC_084801.1, on the reverse strand, counting down.
GGGGCAACCTAGAGGAAACAATGTCTTTGATAGACTTGGAAATATAATAAAGCTGCAACAATCCCAGTCATTGCTGCAGCAACTACGCCTATGGTTGCTCCAGCCATCAGGACAGAATTAGATGCCTTGACTTAGATGGTTTGGGAATTGACAGCCTCGAAACCCACAGATATTGACTTAGAAAGAAAAAAATCATCTCCCTTTTTTATCGAATAAATTCCTTGGAAATTCCTCCCAAGTTCATAATGCTGACTTGGAAGATGTACACATCTAAAGAAGATCCAGTATCTCATGTGAACAACTTCTATATACAAACGGATCTCCAAGGAATTCGTGATGAAGTTCGTTGTAGGAACTTTCATGCTACTTTAGCAAATGCTACTCAACAATGACTCTTTAAAATAGATTCTTGGGATTCATTTGTGAGACTCTTCTGATCACAATTTTTTGCTGCATAAACCCTGCATACTGGACTTAGTGACTTGGTAAACATTAAACAAGGACCTGATGAACTTCTTAAAGATTTTTTTCAACGCTTCATGCAAGAGGCTACTCGTTCAAAAAATGTTAGTTATGATGGAAAATATATAGCCATCATGGTAGGAATAAAAGTTAAGGGACCACTCCAGACAGAATTAAGAAGAAAAACTTTGCATTTGATCAGAGAGTTTCTTGACCACGTAGATGACTTTATTAAATTAGAAAAGGCAATCAATAAGGTAGTCAAAGCTGAAACAGGGACGAGTAATACCCTGAACAATAATCAAGGTACCCATTCTAACCAAAACCAGACTGGTAATGGTGGAAGTAATAAGAACAATCATCGTGGTAAACGAAATAACAATAGTGGAACAAATAACAATAATGACAACAAACTAGCAAAGACCAACGATAAACCTCACGAATATGTGCAACGGTTCACTACTTACTCTACTCTGCAAGGATCGTGAGCATATGTATTTCAAGAAACACAAGCTAAAGTTCCATGTAGGAAACTGTCACCTATTCGAAAGGACATTAGCCGAAGAGACATGACCAAATTATGCAGATTCCATAATGACTATGGTTGTAACATCCCAGAAATCCTAATGAGATTTAAAACATTGATTAGTGTGTCAGGAGGGCACGTGGGGTAATTATATGAGTTATATTATTATATGATTTTTTATGCATGATTAAGTAAATTAAATGTGTTTAAAGACCCGCTTTTGTTAAAAATGAGCATTCTTGTAATTTTGACCATTTGAGGGTATTTCAGTAATTATTATGTGTTATGTGATTGAGACCACATTATTATGTGGATATATATGTGATATTTGACATGAGTGGATCCTTTTGAGCGTTTAAGAAGAAAATTACATACGGGATAAATGCCTGACTCGGGTCAATCCAAGGGGTATTTTGGGAATTTTAATATTTTGGGATTTATTGGTAATGAAATAAATTGGTGAAATAGTTTTGTTTGATTGATTAGTTGATAATTTGGTGAATATAGGAAAATGACGATATTTCCCTTGGGGGTTTGTTAGAGGACTAAGTAGAGGGAGGGGGAAAAATATCTTTTGCCCTTAAGATTAGAAAAATGGCTAAGTGTTGGAACTCAGCTCTCTTTCGTGTTCTAAACCCTGTTTCTAGCACTCTTCTTTGATATTCTCAAGAGTACATCCCAGCTAAGAACGCCGTTTTTGATTTTGACGATTTTAGAAGGGGTGAAGCTTTGAGGAAAGGAGATAGCGGCTACCAAGCCATCATCATCTAGGGTTTTCAAAAGTCTAAGAAAAGGTAAGAAAGTATGATGTTCTTCATCATTTTTCTCTTTAGTGTTCTTGAGGGAAATTAGGATTTTATATTTAATTTCAAAATTTTGTGATGTTAAGCTATTAGGGCAAGTTGAGTAATGTTATAATCATGTTTATGTATTGATTTAGGTCTTGAATTTGAAGAGAAACATGAAAAATCATTGAGTTGTGAGAATTTGAAAAAAAAGGATATTTAACATAAATTCCTTATATCTTTGGGTTGGGGCTTGAATTTTGAGGTTTATTTATTGATATTAGATGTGTATTGTGTGTTATAACCATTTTGGTGTGCAAATTTTGAGTTTGAAATAGGTTAGATTGGATTTGGGTAAGTTTGGAATTCTGAAAATCATGCTCTATGACTTGCAGTTTAGGGCAGGCATGGCCATTTTGGCTAGGCGGTCGACCGACCTATGCTAGGCAGTCGACCAGCCCATGCTGATAGCTGAGTTTTGAGTTTTTTTTCAAGGGATTTCGATGGGTAACCTTATGGGATTAAAAGATAAGGTTCCTAGGACAATTTTGAGTATGTTTAGAGTGTATTTGGAGCATAGTGAGGTTTATTGAAAAGTTGTTTTGGGTTATAGTTCAAGGGAAACTAAACTTAAACTATATTGTTTTGACTAGGGTTTCTGAGAGGCTCGTGAGAGGATCATAGTCGAGGTCTTCCTAATTACTTACATCTAACCGAGGTAAGAAAATGGCTTACGCACCAAAATAGGGCATGGGCCCGGTTATGTTTTGATGCAGTTATAACTACATATCTAAATATGTTAAGATTAAATACTCTATTTGCTTAATGGTGTTTGTTGTGCTATTATTGTTGATTGCGATTAATTGACGTTAGCCAAATTCAACAATAAACATGTAGTATGTAGGCCATGATGGCATGGCCACTCAGGGAGTGATGTACACATGCGCCCAGCATGGGCCGCAAGCTTGGTGCCCCAGTAATGTGCCTTGCTTGGCATAGGCCACATAATGTTTTATGATTTAAAATGAAGCTAGTTATTACTTTTAAAACATGCTAGTTGTTGCTTATATATTTTTTATGGTATTTTTATGCCTTGTTAGATTTTCTTGATGGGCCTTGGCTCAAGGGTGCTCTGTGGTGAAGGTAAGGGCAAAGGAAAGATGGACCATCCATGGGTTGGAGGGCTCTAGGGTGGCGCATACATATTCGGCCAGCTCGGCTACCACGGTCGAGTCATTTTGAGGGACTTAGGTTATGAGTCTGATTTTGCCGCTTAGGCCGGCTACTTTTGTAACTTTGATTGTAATTGTTTTTCATTTAAACTCTTTTTGGGATCCCTTGTAAATATTTAGATGTTTAATGAAAAGTTTATATGATTTGGCCAAGAATTTTAATTCCTAACTTTTTATTAATTTTAATCACACTTTGCGTCCAAAATGGCTCGCTTAACGAGTTAAGCACTATTTGAAAAACACAGTATAACAGTCTTGGATTAGTAGGGCATTACAACTTGGTGTCAGAGCTGCCAAGGATTTATAGTTCATGAATATCTATTGAACATGTACGCTCGCTGCTAAAGACAAGTTCAAATCACAATTTGGTAACTAATGTATTAAATAGATGTTTAACTACTTAAGTGAGCTATATGCTTTTTCTGCATGCTAGAATAGGGAGCATGAAATATACTTATAAGGCCTGGCCCTTGACTACTAGGTGAATATGGAAGAAATGCTTATTAGCATTGTTCTTAAATGTGAGTGTGATAAAAATGCTTATTAGCATTGTTGTTGCATGTGTATGCTCTATTTTGTTCGGTTTGGATCATGGGACGGTTTCTTGATATGTTATCATTACCTTGTAAGCCGAGTCATTGATTGCAGACATACATGGAAGCCATGCGTCCAAGGCAATCAAATAGACTCTATGGTAAGAATATCGAGGGCAAAGATTATAATCAGAGCTAGAACCCTCCGACTGCCCCTTCAAATTGGCAATAGGTGCTTGCTGATAGTCAAGGAAGACTTCAGAGATAGGAGGATGAGATCAGGTTGTTTAGGCCGCAGGTTTCGTCAGGGAACATTGCACCATTTGTGCCACCTTCGGTGGTACCAAGGTTAACACAAGCTAAGGTTAAAAATAGATGGGAACCATTGTATGAGAGGTTCAAAAAGCAACTCCCTCCAACCTTTGACGGAGGCCCAGACCCAATGAGAGCTGAGTAGTGGATAAGCATGATTACCTCCATCCTTGACTTTATGAGGGTGGCAGGCAATGACCGAGTGGCCTATGCCACTATATGTTGCGAGATGATGCCCGAATTTTTTGGGAAGTAGTATCCCAAACTCAAAATGTCACTTTTATGAATTAGGAGGAATTCTTAGACTTGTTCAATGAGAAGTATTACAATGACGCAGTTCGGGCTACAAAGGTAGATGAATTCACAAATCTGGTTCAAGGCAATATGACCGTGACCGAATATGCTCTAAAATTTGACAAGTTGACCAATTTTTTCTCTCACTTGGTGCCAACTGATGCGGCCAAGAGAGAGCGGTTTGTTCAGGGATTGAACCCCATGATAGCATGGGATGTTAGAATCACTTCAGGATCTGGGGTTACTTCATATACCTAGGTGGTTGAGATGGCCCTTACTACTGAGGGCGCTGCTAGGTACGATGCCTGGAGGGTGGTACCTCCATTTACTTGGTTTGATAGGGGTAGAGGCCCCAGTGATCAGAAGAGGATTGCTGCAAATACATTCGATGCCCCTGGTTCGGACAAGAGGTTTTGAGGTATTTAGAGTGCTCTTAAGAAAGATTGCCCGCATTGAACCGAAGAAGGGCGACAGTCTGGTTCCAGCTCGAGTGTTCACGCTGATGCAGTCAGAGGCTAAGGCTAGTCCTTTGGTAGTGACTGGTCAGATTTCTATCCCTGACTCTTCTTATACTGTATTGATTGTCTCTAGTGCTACACATTCATTGCCTACTGGGGAATTGATAGTTTCTAGGAGATGTATTAGATCCTTACCGGTAGAGGTAGATAGCAAAGAATTGTCAGTGGACCTGATTGAGTTAGTCATTGAATATGTTGATATGATACTTGTTGGGATTTGTGCCCTTAAAGAGTATTTCATTACGAATGATTATTGCAAAATTAATTAAAGCTAATATTTTGCACTCATATTTGTATTTAATTATACTTGCCATTTATCATGAAGATCCAATATTATTGATGTGTTCTTGAATTAAGTGTATGTATAATGATATATATACAAGAGGATTTAATTCAAGATAATAATATAAAAATTTTCTATAATCACTAAATAAAGCGAGTGCTTTAATTAATAAAGATTATGAGTATGGTCTAACTTATGTTTAAGACAAATCAGTTTATCCAGAATGTTAAGTGTAGTGACACAAAGAGATAGATGTACCGTATACAATATAGATTGTATTGGACTGGGACATGATGGAGAAAGAACTTCTGATAATTTCTGTTAAAATATAGAAGTTCAACATTTGTCAATTGATGGTCGTTTGAGACTTGACCTCGATCCTGAAGTGAGTAATGAACTCCTATTTGTGCTTTTATGAATTTTGATTTATTGGGTAAGGTCCAATAGTCCTATGACCGAATTCTTGATATCTTAGAGTCAAAGAACTGCGAGTGGCTAGGAATATACTTCACAGATATGGAATCTTCTCTTTACCTAAATGAAAGCAGATTAGTTGTTCTTTTAGTGTTGATTCAGGGCTTGAACATAAAGCGCTCAATTTCTGTTAGAGAACAAAAATTTCATTCTATAATTAAATTTATAGAATAATGTTCATTAGAAGATAAATGAAACTAATTGATACATATATAATTAGAGAGGTTAATGGACATTAAGACTTAGCTTTAATAATGAACAACTAATAGACGATCATAACTCGTGCAATGACTAAATCAATGGACGACTTTATAGTTATAACTTCTAATAATATAAGACGATCATAATTCATGCAATGACTAAATCCCATGCTTCCACCGCATTGTCAATCGCATGATCAAAAACCAACATACTGTGCATGGATTGGTTGGCCAAGTATGGGGGAACCATAGGTTGTAAAAGGAGGATGGTGACTTTTGAGCCTGAAGGCGAGGACCTGTTCATGTTTGTGGGTACTATGAACAGGCCTCGTGTTCCTATGATTTTGGTGTTAAGGGCTAGAGACCTATTCCGGAGGTGGACCGACGAATAACACAGTTATGGCTACATTTGTTGTGGTGGACCTTCCATCCACATTCAATGCCTTGTTTGGAAGACCAATTCTCATTGACCTACGACCAATAACTTTGACATTCCATCTCAGAATGAAGTTTCCAACCAATGCTGGTATAGGCTGTGTTAAAGAAAATTAGAGAGAAGCACAAGAATGGTACAAGTATTCTATTACTACAGCCAATAAGGGCCCAGTTATGACCAACTTGACTTCACAAGTTGTTAGAAAAAGATAATCAATGTCTGTCAGACACAGATAAAAAAAATCAAGTGACGAATTGCACCATTGCTATGAGTTAGTATAAAGCGGTCGTAAGGCACGATTAGCTTATGTTTACACGACCATCTAATTTTATTATCTTGTATTTATTGGTTAAAGCACAAATTGCCTATTCTCTAAACAACCAGTTATTTATTTATTCTTATATTTTAAGATCTTTGGTCAATAGGCACATTTTCCCCACTCAATAAATGGTTAATTATCAAAGTTTTTAATCTTATGTTTGTTGGTCGTAAGGCACGAGTTAGCCCATTTAAACAGGACTGGATAGTTTTTTTTCTTCGTAATCACTGGTTGAAAGGCACAACTTACCCGTTTTAAACAACCAAACAATTTTGTTTTAATAAACTAGTCAAAAGACGTGATTGTCCATTTTATATCGGCCGTCTATATTTCCTATAATTGATGTAACACCCTGGGTAGCCAAGACCGTTGCACTGTGTATTTATAAAGGAGAAAGACTTGCTAACCAAGTCTATTAGTAGAAAATGTGTCGCTAAGACCATTAGTGAACTAGGGTTAAAAGGTTTTGGTCATCAAAGATACATCTCATATAAATAAATGTTTTGTACATGGGATCCCAAAAGAAATAACGTTTGAAGGACAGTTTATAAATTTTTTCGAAGTATATACATCAATTGGCCACTCTAAGGGAAAAACATACATTTAAGGACCTCCTGTTCCTGTCCTTCCCTCAACCGTGGTGGCCGAGCAACTAGTCATGTACATTCCGCCTTTAGATCTCTCCAAATCAGTGCTGATCAAGCTTACCCTTGCCTTTACCTGCACCGCGTAGCACGCATGAGCCGAGGCCCAACAAGAAAACATAACGTCATAGCACAAACAATGATAATAATCAAATAATTATTTAAGTATGATCTTATACTTAGCAGTCCATATTAATCACATAATCAATGACCATAACCAGGAAAATCCACAACCTAATACTCAAATATTCATCATGTCATACTCATCAGTTAACGACAATTTTGCCTCAATGGAAATGGTAAGAATATACAACTCTAAACAAAAATATTACAAATAAATAATGATTGATTAAATAAAGTTACAACTCTATAACTAAAAATACAAATAAACAAAGAAAAGGAAGAAGAAGAAGAAGAAGAAGAAGAAGAAGAAGAAGAAGAAGAAGAAGAAGAAGAAGAAGAGAATAGTGAAAATACAACTCTAAGCAAAAGATTGCAAGTAAAGTAAAGGTGTTTGAAACAAAAGAAAGGAAGATTACAACTCTAAACAAAAGTTACAAGTAAATAGAACAAGAGAATAAGAAGAAAAGCAATAGTATAAAATGTAAGAACGGAAACAAAAGTAAACTCTCACTTACACAACCTAAGTGAAGAGTATTGGGGATCACCAACTTGAACAAGGTTTAAAACCTTTGTCCAAAAGCTTATTTCCCCTAACTCAAGCACTAAGGGATCTTTCTCAGATTATAGGAAATGTTTTATGGAATTATCAAGCCTCAAGGTGTTTCTAGCCAAGTGCTCTAATGGATAGAAAAGTTGTGTCTTTCAGGTGAGCAATAGGCTCTTATTTATAAAGTTTAGAGACACCCTTTGAATTTCAAATTCCACCAATCCCCATGGCTATTACCAATGATTAATTGGATTCTTATGGAATTAAAAATGAGATTCGAGAGTTATTTGGGTTTTTGGAACCGTTCAACACATTTGGAAAAAAAATGAAAATTTGGCCTGAAATGCACCTGTGGTTGTGCCCATGAACATCAGTGGTCGCGAACACTGCTCTATGTCCCACTGGCCGCGGCCACTGACCATTTTCAGCACACATTTTTGTGCTATTTTTCCAAATGGTTCCAAACCCTCCCAATTGATTTTTTATTGGGGTTGAAATCATATCTTTAACAGCCATTTCACATATGGCTTTTATGAAATTCATCTCAATATTGTGTAACACCAAATTTACACAATAAAGGGTGATATTTGGAAGTTACAAATTTGTAGCTGAATTTGCAACACCAAATATGTTACATATTTGAATATTTCTCATATATCTAAATATTGTAAGTCTCTATTATATGTTACAATATGTGACACTCTTTGTCACATTTATTTAATCTAAAACATTATATTATAATATTACATTATATTATAAAATAACATAACATTCCCCCACTAGATTAAATAGTTATCTTATTGTAACACTTATTTAATCAATCATTACATTTTAAAATATAACATATCCCCCACTTGATTAAATAAAAACTCTCTCTTATAGGAGTCATTGCATTAGTGCATAAAGTAAAGTATTTTTCAACTTGAGCTTTACTATAGTGTAATTATCACAAAATTTGTCGAAAATTTGGTTGCACTAGGCATTGAACCATCTTTTCCATGATAACAAACCGGTGATAACACACACACCTTTGCGATGTTAACTTGAGACCTCTATGTCTCTCTTTGCATCGTTAATGGCCATGTGCACTTTCCATTCATGGACGTTCTTAAGAATACTCCCAATCCTCAAGAGAGGCGGCACCACCCCTAGGTCCATATAGGTAGAGTTCTTACAGTATTTTGTTACAAAAAATACTTGTCTTCACAAGACTGAATTCTATTAAAAAATCTTTTGGTTTTAACCCTCAACTTGGTAACTCACAAGTACTCAATATCTCAGATGGGACTTGTTTTGAGTACAACTAATATTCACTTGATTGACTTGTTGTTACCTATTGAACCTAACACTAGTTAAATAACTAGTTTTAAGATAGGTTACCATCAATCGTGAATCTCTTTAGGGAGTTTAAGTCCCATCCCTCGAGATGATGCAGCCACTAAGTCTCTCTTTAGTGCCTTAGTGAAAGGATCTGCCAAATTTTCACTTGTTCTCACATAGGATATTGAGATGATTCCTCTTTGAATCAATTCTCTTACATATCCATGTCTTAGACTAATGTGTCTAGACTTCCCATAATACACTCCGCTATATGCTCTAGCCAATGTCGCTTGGCTATCACAATGTATCGATATAGTGGATACATTCTCTTTGATTAGGGGTATCTCTATCAACAGATCCCTTAACCATTCGGCCTCTTTGTCGGTAACAGCTAGAGCTATAAACTCTGCTTCCATAGTGGAATGAGATATACAAGTTTGTTTCTTGGAACCCCAAGAAATTGCACCTCCACTAAGTGTAAATACCCAACCAGTTGTGGACAAGTTGTCCCCAAGATTGGATATCCAACTTGTATCTGTATATCCTTCTAAGATTGAAGGAAATTTGTAGTAATGAAGGCTTAGTCCTTTGGTTTTCTTGAGATAACCTAGGACTCTTCCAATCTCCTTCCAGTGATCCACAGTTGGATTACTCGTAAACCTACTAAGTTTACTCACCACAAATGCTATATCAGGTCTAGTACATATTGAGCAGCGTACATTAGACTGCCTATAGCACTAGCGTACTCCAATTGAGCCACCGCTCTTCCTTCATTCTTCTCTAGTTTTACACTATGATCGAATGGAGTATTGGAATCTTTAACCTTGAGATGGTTAAATTTGTTCAATACTTTCTCAACATAATGGGCTTTCCCTAACGCAAAACTCCCACTATGTTTCTTTACTTTGATACCAAGTATGGTGTCAACTTGTCCAAGATCTTTAATCTTGAAGGTTGATGATAGAAACCTCTTCGTTTCTCCTATCCCTTTCATGCTATCACTTAGAATAAGCATGTCATCCACATATAAGAAAACAATGATCACATATCCCTTACAAGTCTTAGAATACAAACACTTGTCTCCATTGTTATGTCTAAACCCATTAGACATGATGGCTTGATCAAATTTCTCATGCCATTTCTTAGGAGGCTGTTTCAATCCATATAAGGATTTTACAAGTCTACATACTTTATGTTCATATTTTGGTAGGACAAACCCTTCGGGTTGTTCCATTAGACCTCCTCATTGAGGTCACCATTAAGGAATGTCGTTTTTACATCCATTTGATGAACATACAAGTTGTGTATAGAAGTTAAAGCAAACAAAATTCTTATAGAAGTTGTTCTTGCAACAGGCGCATAGGTATCGAAATAATCGATACACTCTTTTTGCCTAAACCCTTTAGCTACTAATCTAGCTTTAAAGGTTTGGATAGTGCCGTCAGTGTGGTATTTTATCCTAAATACCCACTTATACCCAATTGGCTTAGACCCCGGTGGGAGATCTACCAATTCCCAAGTGTTGTTGGAAATAATGGAATCCATCTCATCATTGATGGCTTCTTTCCAAAATGCACTATCTCTCGATTGCATAGCTTCTCTATAAGTCTTAGGATCATCCTCAACGAGAAGTACAATAGGTATTTTCCTAATGACTTCCTCTCTATTTCCTTCTACCATGTAGAATAAAATTCGTTGAGAATCTATCTCATCCACTACTAGACTTTTATGATTTTTAAGCCTATGACTTCTTCTAAGTTCAAAGGGTTGCTTTACATTCTTTTGAGAATTCTCCTCTTGAGAATCAACTTTGGATGTAGAAGCTTGAGAATTGTCCTCATGTAACAAATTCTCCTTTAGAGATGTTGACGCTTGAGAATTGTTGTCACATAACATGTTCTCAAAGAATTCAGCTTCTCTAGATTCAATCACAATTTTAGACTCTAAGTCTAATAGCCTATAAGCTTTGCTATTGTTGGAATAACCAACAAAAGAACACTTTAGGGCTCTTGAACCTAACTTTGTTCTATTAGGTTCATTTTTCTTGCAACATGCAAGACACCCCCACACTTTGAAGTACCCTATTGTTGATGGTGAAATCTCGTCAACGATATAAGGTTAGAAAACTGAGACTGTATTGCAAAAGATATCTTAGAAGAATATGGAGAGAACTTGAAAGAGTAAATATGCAGAGCTATAATGGAGTAAAAATTGTAGTTTGCTTAATAGCCTCAGCATACAATGAATTTTCCAATCCCCTTACTGGAGGGGTGAATATCTATTTATAATGGGGCTCTAATGGCTCTTGATACATTGTGGTCCCAGGGGACAAGATTGTACATAGGTACATTGTCAGGGTTGTGGCACAGGTCATAGTGGAGCAGAAGGTTGTGGTGTCGGCCCAGTACATGGTCAGGGGAATGCAGGTCATGCCATCACTCCTCGTACCTCCACTACTTTTCGGGGACAGATGTCAGAGATTGGCTGGTGAGGACCACACCATGTATTTCACTCGTACGACCACTACTTTTCTAGCGTGTATACTAGGATTCCTCATCAGGGGTCTTAAGGGTCGTACCCCGTACATGCTTTTATGGGGCCTTTTAGGAGACACAGTTCCAAGGTGCACGACGCGAGGCATGTATTGAAGGATGCACAAGACGTTTGTATGAGGCGCCTGGTGCGTGGAGTATGGCGTGAGGTGCCTGGTACGCAGGGGCGTGACGTCTCGTGAAGCGCAGGTGGCGCGAGGCACCTGGTGCGTGAGGGCGTGACGTCTCGCGAGGCACAGGTGGCGCGAGGTGCCTGGTGCGCGGGGGCGTGACGTCTCGCGAGGTGCAGGTGGCGCGAGGCACCTAAGCTGTGCACGCAACATGGATGCGTTGTATCTGGGCACTTGGGTGAAGTAGGCTGTGTCTAGGTACGCGAGGCCATCATGTCTTCTAGGCTCCCGAGCGAGACCTTCGAGTCAACCATAATGGTCCTCGCATAGTGAGGCCCTTGGTGCCTCCAGGGTCCGGATGGAGCGGCTAGGAAGCACATGTGCATGCTTAGGTATGTACACATGATGGGCCTCAGATAGTTAGGCCCTTGGGTCTCTAAGGTTCATGTGGAGCATCTTTGAGGAAGTACCTCGCATAATGAGGTCCATGTACCTCGACATTTAGTCGCTCACGAATGCCCTTCTTAGACTTTTGTCAGGGAGACCTTTCTTCCTTGAGGTCCAACCTAACGTCTTGGCTTATGGTGATTGAGGGGATAATTATTCCATATTCACACATCCCAAACCAATGTTTTGAGGGTTACAAGGCGGGGGCCTCGTTCAAGCTAAATTTTGGCATCCACACTTGCCCCCCGTTCTATAAGGAGGTCTTTAGGCGTCCTTGTAGACTCATTATAATGCTACCCTTACTATGCTCTGGTGGTATTGCTGTGTGATTTCTTGTAAATCAAGTTATTGACGGTGTAAGCTCGTCAACAAAGTTTGTGGTGCTTGTGAAAATAGCGGTACACTCTAGGCTATCGTGGTTGCGTGGGTGGAAAGACAGCTAATCGATGTCCACGCATGCATTACCTCCATGACAGAGTTGCCGAGCATCATGGCATGCTGTTATTATTTCGCGAGATCTCTCGAGATGACTAGGTATAGATGAAATCGTATGGCACTCGAGATCAGGCTTTAAAGGGCATGCTCAAGTGCTGGATGAAAATGACTAAGCATGGACATGCGAGGCCGCAAACAAAGTTATTCGAGAACCTCGAGCCAAGGGTGTCCTTCCTTCTTGCTTCCTTGTCTTCGACCTTCATTGGTCAACACGTGAAGGCCTTTGTTTGTTACCTTTTTCATGACTGTGATACTTGGATTATACTTGGAGGCATATAAGGCATCAAAAGATGTCATTCAACATTATTGGGTGATGAAGGCCTCGCTATGCAAGATGGTCTCGCACAGCGAGACCCTCTCACATGGTGAGTCTTGCCTCCTTCTCTCATTGGTGTGAGACTTTGAGAAGGTCGCCCTTTTCCCTAGTATGGGGCCGTGAGAAGTCTTGTTTTCCCCCCCCTTTTTTTTTCTCTTTTTTTTTTTTGTATGAGGATCTTTTGCAAGTCCTCATGGTCAATAGCTTTATTTTGAAAGGGTTCCCTTTGGGACCCCTCTATTGCGTGTGATTCGTGTCTGTTGATGCACCTTGATTACTTGTAAGGATATGTTGACCCTTTGGATTCTCGCTATCCTTTTATATATTTTTGCGCGCGCGTTTTATTCTTGCGAGAAGCATACTTCTCGTCCTTAGGCATAGTACTATTTTTGCAAGCGTCTTCTTTGAGACCCTTTCTGCAAGCGTTTTCTTTGAGACCCTTTTTGGCAAGCGCCTTCTTTGAGACCCTTTTTGCAAGCGCCTTCTTTGAGAACTTTTTTGCAAGCGTCTACTTTGAGACCCTGTTTCCAGACCATAATTGGACAAATAGAAAGTATCAAGAGCACTAACACACTTTTACGTGGTTCAATGGTTAAAATCCACCTAGTGCACGAGTCACTCTTATTGAGATCAGGCTTTAAAGGGCATGATCAAGTGCTGGATGAAAATGACTAAGCATGGATACGCGAGGCCACAGACAAAGTTATCCGAGAACCTCGGGCCAAGGGTGTTCTTCCTTCTTTCTTCCTTGTCTTCGACCTTCATCGGTCAACACGTGAAGGCCTTTGTTTGTTACCTTTTTCATGACTGTGATACTTGCATTATACATGGAGGCATATAAGGCATCAAAAGATGTCATTCAACATTATTGGGTGATGAAGGCCTCGCTATGCAAGATGGTCTCGCACAGCGAGACCCTCTCACATGGTGAGTCTTGCCTCCTTCTCTCATTGGTGTGAGACTTTGAGAAGCCCAACCTTTTCCCTAATATGGGACCGTGAGAAGCCTTGTTTTCCCCTCTCTTTTTTCTCTCTTTTTTTTTTTTTTGTATGAGGAGCTTTTGCAAGTCCTCATGGTCAATAGCTTTATTTTGAAAGGGTTCCCTTTGGGACCCCTCTATTGCGTGTGATTCGTGTCTGTTGATGCACCTTGATTACTTGTAAGGATATGTTGACCCTTTGGATTCTCGCTATCCTTTTATATATTTTTGCGCGCGCGTTTTATTCTTGCGAGAAGCGTACTTCTCGTCATTAGGCATAGTACTATTTTTGCAAGCGTCTTCTTTGAGACCCTTTCTGCAAGCGTTTTCTTTGAGACCCTTTTTGGCAAGCGTCTTCTTTGAGACCCTTTTTGGCAAGTTCCTTCTTTGAGACCCTTTTTGCAAGCACCTTCTTTGAGACCCTTTTTGCAAGCGCCTTCTTTGAGAACTTTTTTGCAAGCGTCTACTTTGAGACCCTTTTTCCAAACCATAATTGGACAAATAGAAAGTATCAAGAGCACTAACACACTTTTACGTGGTTTAGTGGTTAAAATCCACCTAGTGCACGAGTCACTCTTATTGATCTATTTTGTTCTCAGTGTGAGATTATTTGTCACAATTTTACCAGGGTTTTAGTATACAAGATGTTGATCCCCCTTTCTGTCCATTCTCATGTTATTTATAGGGAGTTATACCTGGAAAGTTTTGGGTAACCATGCATAAATATGGTAACATACATTTTTTGGGTAACATCCCATTTACACAAATACATTAATGCCTATTGATTATATGCCCCCAATATGGAGTAATAAATATAGAATAATATCTGAGTATTATTTTGTGTATAAGGAATATCCGAGTCTTCTGAGATCCTTCACTGTGCGTCATGATCAGGCTTCCGCGAGCGGAACACTTCCTTTGAGCTGGGTATCAAAGAATTAATCTGAACTTATACTGTTCATGCTCAGAATTTCACAAAGGCAATCTAGTTCTCTCGCATCTTGAACTAAGTTGTTGGCACAAGAAGCAATCTGTACACTATCTGGTTGCCGTAAGCTGTCAAGTTTGACTCGAGCTGCTCACTCCAAAGTTATAGATGTTCTATCTGCACGCTTTCTTCATATGTTTTCTGCCAACTGTACTCGTGTTGAGTAATTCAGCTCATACTTTTGGAGTACAACACTAATCAAGAACCATATTCAAATTATGAATGCAAATCTTGATAATTAAATAACCATGTATATTCAAAGTATGAATTCAAATCTTGATAATAAAGAATAAGTGATCAAATGATTATAACATGAATTTAGAAATATTTATTCATCAATACTATCAATAATAAGCACAATTAAAAGTTAGGTTTTTAGAGAAAGACAACCTTTGAATTGAACAAATGAATCTTCAAACTTGGGGAACATCTGAATGCTTATACACGAGGATTATCACTCTCCAAAATCTTTATTCCAAGCCTCCCCATTGTTTCTTGAAGCATCACGAAGATCGAATGAGATGTGAGATTTAACAAGCCTTTGAAACTCAAACAAGTCAAGCAATTCTTGGTGAGTTTCTTGGAGAAAACTTATGATCTTTGAGAGCAAGAGAGAGAGAAAGAGAGGTTACAGAGAGAGTTGAAAAGTGCGATAAGGACTTTACAATTCTAATAACCCTTATTTATAGTGTAGGCACCGTCATTAAGTCTAACCAATAGGTTTAGAGGTTTGAACACATCATTTGGACCTAAAACCACGAAACCATACAGAATTGTATGAACATGCTAGGCAATGCATCTCCTGGTGACTGGTGATACGTCTCCTGTTACAATTTCTCAATGTTTTTTAGCCCAGGCATTGCGTCGCCTCTAGACCTCACCCACATGCTCAAAATGTTAAACATCTCCAAATGCTCCCAAAATTTTTGGGCACTCTTAAATACCTCAATGCATCACTTTAGACTCAAAAATATCAATTATAAATTCCTACAACGAGTACTCATAATTTCACTTAAACTTAAGTGAAATCAATAAATATTTTGCACTACATTGTGTAAACAACTTAACCATTATATTAAACCTATCTCAACACATAATTCATGGCAATTGGGTTCAATGACCAATTTACTAGTGTTCTTGTTCATAGGTTGTGATAGACGGCTGTTTGAAGAGTTTTTTGTTACTCCTTGGTGGAATTTGGGAGATAAAAATTTTGTCTATTTTGGGGATGCCTCACGGATTGATTATATTGATGTGTTGGCTAGGAATGCATAGGCAGAATTTCAAGGTCTGCAATGGCGGGGTCTTGTGAGTGTTTGTGCTTCCTCGTTAGCTCCTCCAATTCAACGGGGTTGTTGTCTGCCTGTATTGGGAAGTTTAAGTTAAACACTAATGCTTCTGTATTCAATGGGAATTCCTTTATAGGTGCTGGTGGTGTGATTCGAGAGGAGGAGAGAGTTATTTGGGCAACATGGCTTGTAGCTATTGAAGGTATTTTTTCGATTTAAATGGCAGAGTTGTTAGTTTTGAGGTTTGGCCTTAAGGTGGCACATCACCAGGGTTTCCTAAACCATGAAACTGAATGTGCACTACAAGAAAAAATGCTTTTAATAACACCAAAAATGTGTTATCAAAACATACCACAACACTTTTTGATGTGTTAAGACCGACTATGTTATCATAGGTCAGGGTACTTTACATAACACTTTATCATTGTTATACATATATGTTATTATACTGTCAACGATAATACACTTTCTGTGATATTTTAATAAATAGATAAGTGTTTAATTATATTATTTATAGTCGATTATATAACACATTTCAATACTTATAAATTTGTATTATACTACACTTTAGTATAATACATTATTTGTGTTATATAATGAAGGTTGCATAGCAAAATTCTTTACATAAAAAGTGTTATTGTAATAGATATTAAAACACAATTTTCGTATTATTTTAATATTTAGATAAGTTTAAATTCTCATTATATATTCATTTATATAACACTGATTTATTCTATTATATTTTTATTTTTTATTTATATAATTAAAATTTGCTTTCTAATATATACTAGCATCATCAAATGAACTTGATTTTCAAATAACAAAAAGTAAAAACATTCAACATTGTATTAACAATCCACAAATTAGTTTAAAACATTCAACACTGTCATCATCAACAAAATGTTCTTTAAGTATTCAAGTAGTCTTAAATATTCAACATATTGAAAAATTACTACTTTCAGCACAAAATATTCTACAGCTGCCCAACACAAGGCCTTCAAAATTAAGTATCCTTTTCTATTTCGCTTGTCACATTTGCAAAATAAACAAAGAAATATTTTATTGTTATTATCTAGCATCACAAATTACTTCAAGAAAAATGCTATTTAAATTATTTCCAAGAGAGGACACCACATACAAAAGACAATCACAAAGGCAAAGCCAAGGACAATAAAAAATGTGAATACAAAAGCAATGGAAATTCCCTCTGATTTCTCTTTTCTAGAAAAAGAAAAACTTCTATCAAACTTTATAATGTATTTCCAAACTAAAAAAAGTCAAGGACCCAATTTAAGTGAACACAGAAATCAAATCCCTTTTATAAAGAATAAACTAAGCAACATTGATGATATAATTATTTCACAAGTACTATACTGTATGCACACAAAGCTTGATTAATTAATAGTAAGAAATCAATTATATAGAATGCTCATTCAATATAAAAATCAAAACAGCAATTTAAATGCAGATAATGCATATAATACTAACATACAATGATCCTGATTATTGATTTTGAAAACTTAATAGTATAAGCTTAAAATAGATGGATGGCTTTTTTTTTAAAAGAAATAGAAGGCAATCTTGCATACATGGGAAAAGTGAGGATTCCTGGGTGATTGTGTAGATGATAGAGTCTCTACTTCTACGGCATTGAGGACTTGATGTGAAAAATCAAAAAGCTCAAGCACACTTCAAGGACACTTCTAGTATTCATATTTGCCTTGTATAAAATATCTACAATTGGAAGAGACTTCAATATTTTAAATGAACTATAAAAATAAAAGCAAGATTTGCATATCAATTTAGGAAACGGAGAATTTAAGTTAGAATTTAATTGGCTAAAGGAGTTTCAAAGCTTCAGTCTCAAACCTAAGATTCATGTCCAGCTAGTAGAGAGAAATGTTTGCTCTTCTAATGAGTTAGCCATTTACTTAAAGATTATCTAAGTTAATTCTGTTTGATCATCCAGAAATAGTCTTGTACATTTTTGTGACAGTAGAGTATAAATGTTTTTTTTGTTTTAATCAACCCTTTTCAGTTTGTTTAATGAGAAAGGACAATAGTTATTATTACAGCTTCTGGATAGTTAAAAGCCTCACCTTCTCTAGTACTAGTCAAGCACAAAATCATGACAGAGTAAAGAAATTTTTGAACTTTTCTATCCTAAAGTTTACAGTATATGAACTAGTTTATATAACTAACTAAACTGCCATATAGCCAATTCACTTATCAGTGATTCATTGAGCCCAAGATCCAAGACCCACAACAGAAACCAGTGGCACGATTATAATAGGACTAAATAAGCCATTTATGAAGAAATTTTTGCTCTTTTGGCTAGACTATATGCAGATATTTTTCTTTTCATAATGTAAAAATGTTATTGTCTTATTCTTTGTGGCATTTCTAATTTCTAATTCATGTTGATTACAACTTATAGTTTAGTCCCTTCACTTATCTTTTTTATTCTCTCTTTTCAATCTGAATATGATTCAAACCACTTGTAAAAAAATGTGACTGAAATTAATTGTATATTTATATAAATAATTTTTACACAAACATAATTCATTATATGTATAGTTTCATGATTCCATCCTTGAAACAAAGAGTGCAATAAATATTAAATCTGTAGACTTCAGCAATTGATGATTTCAAATTTTTATAATCTTTAAGAACAATAGACTTTTTTCTTTCTTCTTCTTTTCTTATTTGGTCTTATTGAATAAATGTAAAGTAAGTATAGACTTGGAAATATTTATCACATTAAATAGAAATAAAAAAGAGAAAAAATCAATAAAATGCGTGTTGCATATCTAAAACTAGAAAACGAAATTGAATTGAACTTACTTTCTGCTGCTTCTACAATTCTTCTCACAAACTCATCCTTTTTATTTATGTGTTGCAATCGCACCAACTGTATCAATAACAGTGTATGCGGTAAAACCAAATATTAATTTTCACATTACAACATTAAGCAATTTATCAAAATCACATATTTAAATTGTAATAATGTGTAAAATTGCAGCTTTATAATAACAATCCAGACAACCAACCATTATTTTGGCATTCTAGAATCTGAAATACACATATTTTATTGCTTCCAAAACTATCTCTTAACTAAGTAAACAACCAGTGAATCTAACACCCAAACTAACACAGAATGGAACGAATTCATAAACTCTCACCAAAATTTTCTGAAAAATAATTATGACTGACCCACAAAGCAGATTATAAAAAGAATTATGATTGTCCAATACCTAAAAAAAATAGAATTTGTACATATGTATACATCAAAATTTATTACAGGGAAACAAATGATACTAAAAGTCAAAAGCTACCTGCCAAATTTATTTTCTATTGGAAAAATGATAAAATTTTGAGGTATTGATATCCCAAGACACGAGGTAAAATCTAAAACATATACGTTTCTCATAGAATTACAATTAGCATTCTGAATGATTAAGATTCTAAAAGCAGCCTATACCAAAAAAGAAATGATTATAGTAAATAAATTCAACAGAAAGAACTTCAAAAAGAAAAATAGAGGTGACCAAGTCCAGAAATAAAGAAATAAAATCACAATCTAATCAAAGAAAATACAAGAATGAAGATTACATACCATTATATATTTGTATATATTTCACTTTGCCCCAAATTATGTATTGGACAATCATGAGTCATGACATAGATTTCCTCTCTCTGCTTCAATTGCGCCCCATATGAACTTAATAACAAGGTGGAAAAAAATATATAAAAAGTCACAAACCACATTCAGCTCATTAATCTCTTTAAGGAAGAAAAAAATATTTATAAGAGAAAAATCAAATTCAAACCATCAAACAAATAAAACATATAAACTTATAGACATTAAACATTAAACTTAGAAAGCCCACAAGTCATACAAAAATAAACACGGACAACATATAACATATAGAGTTACTTCTTGCAAGCTTTTTTTTTTTTTCTATATTTCTCACCTTGAAATATTTCGACACCCCTGTAATAGTAAGAATTAGTATAACTCAGATCCAATTTTCAATTTCCACTAATGTTTCAAATGCTAATTAAATAGAAATTTACAAAGGAACAATGCTGCATAAATATCCAGTTTTGACATTAGACTCCAAAAAATAACTTAGCAATCCCAAAAAAGAGTCAATCTCTAAATGAGATACAAGTAAACAAAGTAGTCAAATACTAAAAAATATGACTAGTTTTGTGAGTTAGGACTGTGATAATAAAGATTGTGTGGTCACTATCAAACTCTCTCACATTAAAAGGCTTAAGAGATGATTCCAACATTGACAAAAGTGAGATCTACACATGTATTTGCTTAAATGCATATATATAGTTGAATTGATTAAATTAATCAATGAAATAATGACACACAACCTTTCCATCCATCACTTTCTTTGAATGAACATCCTCTTGTCCATTTCAACATTGGAATAATCTGTTGTGGTAGCATCAAAGGAAACCAACCATGATAGAGTAAGGATAAATTTAAGTGTACCATTTAACTAAGTTTCTTGAATTGAGATATAGTCATACAAAATAAAAAATGCAATGTTCACTCATGATTATCAGCTATATCCACATATAGTTTATATGCTAATATATATATTGAATTCTTTTTCTTTTTTTCTTTGCTCCAACAAAAAAATTGGGTAAATTCTTGAAATTATTTATTGAAGCAAAATTCACTATTATAATGGTCAAGATATATATAAATATATATATGTATATAAAGCATATAAAACAAAGTTAGCTAGAATAAGCTACAACAGTGATATAAGAGCCAAAATATAGTAAACATTTAACACTTAACTCAAAACAAACCTTTCATTTAAAATATTAGCGTAATTAAATCAACATTACAATTCAAAAACAGAGTCATTAAAGCTTTTTTATCAATAAAGAAATCAATAAATACTTATATGTATTATTTTGGACCTCTTTTTGTTAACACTATCTTATGAGAAAGACACGCATAGACACAACATACACACACACACAATCAACTACTAGACGCATTACCGAGGGGGCTCATCTCATCCAAGCCCTCTGAGTGAACAACTAATGCCCGTTTCATGCCAAATTGCTGCAATGCTTTAGCCATATTCAAAACCTATTCAATGAACCACAGAAACATGAAAAAATGTATTAAAAGATTATGCTTGTCAAAGAGTTGTTTAATGTGAATTACATGCATCATCATTTATGTTGTTTAATGTCAATTACTTTATCTTTTTTGTTTTACAAACGGTTCCACCATCATTTATGTAAAAGCCTTAGATATGCTAGTCATATTTGCTAGTCACCATGAACATCATATGTAGACCACAATTCAATAAAACAGTTTTTACTTTCAACAATTCAAGTTTAGCTCTAACAATTTACAATATGGGATCCCATTCATGTCAAGTAATCTATAAAATTGATGCCACCTTTGCAATTTTGGCACCACAAGCTGCAACAAGTATTGAAGCTCCAGTCGAAATGTTAACTGTGTTTGCTCCATCACCACCTGTTCCAACAATGTCCATTGCATCAAGTAAGCCCTCTACTTCTAAACTATGCTTGATCATCGCCCTCGCAAGCCCCACAATCTGTTTAACCACTAAAATCCATAAGTCATTTCTTTACTTATTTCCTTGAAACATACCCCCAAAAATTCTTCAGTAGAGAACCTACAGCCTATCAGAATTTCTTATAAAATAATCAATTGCATTGATAACAATTCTTTCTATACAAACAACATGGTAATAAGACTTTCAACAGTCTAAAATCCTGGCTGGACAAACTAAGTTATCTAGTGTAAATAAATTCACATTGATATGAATAAAGGAACCTTACTTCCTCGAAAGTCTCTCCTTTGGCTCTCAGTAACACCAGAAAAGAACTAATCAAAGCCTCATCGGCACCATTCAGCAAAAATAATTAGCTGCAACTTGTGGTTCCAAAATTGCAAAGCCTCATCTCCTCGAAAGTCTCTCCTTTGGCTCTCAACATCCATCAACATGAATAATAATAATAATATAGCTAATTATAATGTATGAAGATATAGAAGCTTGAACCGTACCACATGAGATGCTAAATTCAACAAATTTCAATAACACATTTTGCTAAATTATAAAAATTTAGAATGAAGTTAATTGTGAGAGTAGGGTACCATTTCGAGACTCAAGGAAGCCAAAATCAAACAAATGATCTCTACCAATTGAAACCCATTAATTTCCTCTGTCGATTTTGATTGAAAAGGAAATTAGGGAAGAAAATGAAACCCCATAAATTGTTGTGTTTATGTTGTCCATTTGGAATCCCTGGTGGAGATGGAATTGGAAGTCCTTGAAAGCCCTCTAATTTCGTCATTCTTGTGGCTCTCTCACTCTTCATGCCTGGGCTTGTGGAATCTAGGCTCTCGCTTGGTGCACATTCGAGGCTCTACAGCAGAACGGGTGCATAATTGCACCTGGTGGTGGCTCGCGAATGGAAGTCGGACTGGGTCAAAGGCACGTAGAGGTGGGCTCGCACATGGGGTCACTTGGTTGGGGGTTGGGTTCACGGGTGCCTGAGATTTGGAGCTTGGCTCGAAGAAAAAGGGTTGTGAGGATGGTGGTTAACTGTTCGGAGCTGAGGATGATGGTGGTTACGGGAGTGGCGGCTAGGGCGAAGGGAAGAGAAAGAGAAGAGAAGGAGAATGGGAAAAAAGGTATCAGGGGGTAGGCTGGTTTTTATTTTATTTTTATATTTTATTTCTATTACTTTACCACTTTTTACATAGTATATATAATAATACATTTTCAAAAGAATTATAATTATGTGTTGTGGAAAGTAGATTTTGGTGTAGTGGTGGCTCTAGCATTGTGATTGGCTGGGTTTCAAAGGGTCGTATGGTTGGTAGTCCTAGTCTGATTTTTTTGATGTTGTTTGTTTGCTGAATGTTGGAGGTGGTGGTTCGCTCAATTTCACGTGTTGCGAATGGAGTGGCTCATACACTTGCTATTACTGTTACTAGTTCCTTACGTGATAGTATTTGGATTGATTCATGTCCGTGTTTCTTATGTTCGCCTATAATAGTTGATTGTTAATGTTAATGCACGTATCTTTTCTAAAAAATAAAATGAAAAATATGTTAGAACGGTGAAGGTGATATTGTCCTACTCCACTTTTTATTTATTATGTTAAAACAATATTATGTTATTTTTTATTTTGTTGTCATTATAATTTTTTTTTAATTCCTATAAAACTTGTGGTATAACATTAATATAAATATATTGTACAACATAAATCTGATATATATTACTAGAAGTAACAATGTATACACCTATTAATTATAAGATAGGGTGTAATTCATTATATTCTACAACATATATATAATATATATTGGACAACATATATCTGATATATATTACTAGAAGTAACAATGCAATCACCTTTTAGTTATAAGATTGGGGTGTACCCATAGTCTTATATGGGTTGATATTTTCACATCTATATCTATTTAATGTGGAAAACTCTTATGTGCTCCCTCAAAATGGTAGTTCTTTTAATTCAAGCACCAATCTTAAACCGGATTTCTAACGTTTTTTTTTGCTCACTATTGTTTTAGACCCCACAATTTTTGGAGCTGTTGAATTCTGAAATCATGTAAGATTTGATAGAAAGATAGAAAGTTAGATTGTGCAAGAATGATTTTACAGAGTTGGGAAAGAATTTTACATAATATAGAGTGAGGCTTTAGTAAAACATACAAGATTCCATCTCAAAATTAATTCTCAAAATTAATTGATAATAATTGGTAACCTACGGTGTTATGTGAGGGTTGATATTCACATGACACTGTGGAAACGAGGGGAGAATTGTACAAAGGGAGAGCTCCTTGCCAATTTCCTACTCAGTGTAAAGCCCTAGTTATATATATGAAAAAAAATTGCGGCTTACAATAGGCAATAGCACAAAACGCACTACTATATATGGGTATTGTGAACAATACAGTTGCGTAAGATTAATTCATTAATTTGTCTTATTATATATGAAATATAATAGAAAAGATATACATGTATGTACGTACATACTATTCAATATAATCTTTGACCTTATACCCACGTTGATAGGCATACTCGACGAGGTCTTTAAACTCTTTATCATCGTTGATATTAACGTAGCCGTTGTGATTGGAGTCGGCACGGTGCATAGCTTTCTTTGCTCTGTAATAGCCGGAAGAGGAGCCAAGTTCCTTGAACACTTTCTTTATATCATTCTTCCACAGTTTCCCATCTCCACCCATGTCGTGGCTTTTGAACTTACTCATTAGCTGCTCTTTGCTCAATTTGATTTGGACCTTATTATGCTGGATTACCACTGGTTTCACCGTAAAGTTTATGGGAGCGTGGACTACTTGTATAACCATTTTCTTGACTATATGGATTATTACTGGAGTATAACACAAGAAAACTATAGTATATATATATATATATATATATGGAGGAAAAAACAAATGTAGTACCAACTTTGGTACCTAATTGACACAACTTGTAGTACTAGAATATATATGAACGTTTCTTTTCAGCAAAAAAGAAAAAGGAAAAAAGTACATGAGCAAGATCAAAATCCTCTCTTGGTTTATATAGATCTCTAGTGCTGCGCGGCAAAACCTAGATAATTTTTTTGATTCTAAAAAAATGTATGTGTACAAAATTATATATTATATATATGGATGGATAGTAAAATGTAACATAATTTCTTTTAATCAAGAATATATATTTCTTCTATATAATAATGTGTTAGATAAAGGAAATTTTCGGTTTTAACGATTTTTTTTTTTAATTTTAACGAAATATTCTTATATATAACAGAATATTCTGTAGATTATAAACATAATTTAAACTTATATCAAATTTAATAATAATAAATAATTAAACAAATTAAAATAAGATATTTTTGAGATATTTTATAAATAAAATAAAATTTAATTAAACTTAAACTTAACTTATTATAATAATATTATATTAAACATATAACATTATATAATCTACTATCAACTAGAAATAAACTTCTTTAAAAAACTAGTAATAAACTTAAATTTAAAATCTATGTATAATAATAATATTATATTAAATATATAATATATAGTCTCTTGTTGTTACTGCCAAATTCAAAAACTAGAACAAACATAAACTTAAACAAAAATTAATTAATTAATTAATTAAAATATGATATTTTAAAGATATTTTATGATGATTTAAATAATTAAATCATATTTATTTAAAAAAGAATAAAGCCATATATATTAATTTTTTTTATCTAATAAATTTATGTGATAATTTCTTTTTTATCAAGTGATTGAAGCTATTTTTCTTCATCAAATTCACCAAAGGACACTACGAGATACATTAGAAACTAAAAATAGTTGATGCATGTATACTACTCTACATTATGACTTTTTCTATTATTATTTTATTCTATTATTAATTTTTTTAAAATATTATTGTAATTTATATATATATCATGTAACCATGTAAATATTTATATCTATATTACTAGTGTGTTTAGATGTCATATATGTAGAGATTATTGATATAAATATTTATATATCCTGTAGAACTGTAATTCATTCTATTATATATTGAATAAAAGTAAACCGATTTTTATTAAAATTATAGACAATATTTTGCCTTAATTTTTTTTAATACATTTATGTCATACATCATATTAAATATATTTTATTTATTTTTATCATATTTTTTATTTAATTAAAATATATATGATAATTAAAAATAATATTTATAACTTTAAAACTAAACAAATGTGCATTTGCACGTTTTTTTTTACCTAGTATATATATATATATATATATGAGTGTACTCTTAATGATTACTACCCATGGATGGTTACTTTCATGTTAACCATTGGATTAAGATCAATTGTCTATATTTATAGTTGTTAATTAAGATTTCTAAAAATAAATTTTGATTTTTTCAAATTTTTGGAAGGGTTACCTGATGAAAAACGTGTATTTATTATGAAAATATAACATTGTAAACTTTTCATTTTTCAAATGCTTGTTAATTTCTAAATATAGTTAGTGTTTCTTATTAGTTGGAAACACCATTAATTATGGCAAAAGAAATTAAATTCGAAATTAATGTAGAAAAAATATATATTTACTTGTTGGTGACTTACTATACCAAGTCACTATGTTACCACATCATCGTAATTGTTAATACTCATCTATGAGTAGTAACTATTGATAAGTTTTTTATATATATATATGAGAAATTGATTATTACTTTAATATTCACCATTGTATTAAGATCAATGATCAATATTATGATTTTCAATTAATATTTCTAAAAATAAATTTTAACTTTTTTAAACGTTTGGAATGACTACCTGATGACATAATGATCACATATTTATTAATTAAATAATAAAAAAATCTTATTTAATAGACATTGTTCACTCCTTCTTCATTTTTGATTATCCGTTTATCCATTCTATGTGAAAAAAAAATCATTTTGGAATTAAGAGGAATAATTAATGTGACAATTTATTTTATAAGATTTTCATCACATTATAATCATTTCTCATCAAAAACATGATTAGTGATTTATGATAACCATCTATAAATAATAACCATTGAGAATTCTTTATATATATAATGAATGAAAATATTTAAGATTTAAAAAGAAAATAGCAGGAGAGATGCTTCATCTTTCAGCTTCGTTTAGGTATCTTTGAGGTTTAAAAAATAAATAAATAAAATTTTAACAACTAAAAAGTCAAGGAGACAGCGTTCTCCTTGTCTGTGCTCTCTAGATAACTTAAGCATATTAATTTAGCTGGAAACACCTGCCTAGCTTTAGCGTAAGCCCTTTGGAATCTTAAATAGTTCTTCCAACGTTTACTTATATTTATTATGTAAATTTTGTGATATGGGTTATTCTACGGTGTGTAACACCTTTTGATATAATAAATAAATATTTATCATTGTAATTTAATATCAAATTTTACTTTTTTATTTAAAATTAAAATATATAAAACTTGATATTAAATAACACCGATTACATCAGAGTAGATTTAACTATTTCATGCACCCGCGTTTCATATAATTCATAAAGTTTTAATTTAGCATAACAAAAAAAATTCCAGCAATTGGTGACAGTGACAAATAAATAAAATGGTAAATAAAATAGACAAGAAAAGCTTTGTTATAAGACATTCATCGTGCCTAACATTACCTTATATTGATTGGTGCAATTTAATATTATATCTTACATATTATATTTTAAATTAAAATATATAGGACCGAATACTAATAAATTACACCAATAAAGATTTACCATGTTATGTGGTATTGGAGACCACTGGTGCTCCTTAGCAATTATCAAACGGTAAATATGAAAATCATCATGGTATATAATGACTACCAAATGTTAGTCTATTACTCAACCATATCAAATGTATAGGAATATGTTCAAATCTTTAATTCAAGTTGATTGACACCCATAACCAAAAGATTCCAAAAGTTTTTGTTAGGGACAAAACTATATTATGATTCTTTAATTGGTCATCTAAGGATCAATTCTCGCAAACTGTTGTGACGTTGAAATATTAGCTCTCTATGTATGTCATTTTTTAGAATGATGGGCTTCTAGTGTTGGTTGATGATAGCGAAAATATAATATGCAAGTATACAGAATCGATTCAAGTAATATAGATAGTATATAATAATCGTTCTCACAGAGACTACCAATCAAGTACCAATAATCAATTCTAATATTCTATTTAGCTGTGGAAAATATAAAGTGATTATTGTTAACCTAAAAAAGAAAAATTGAAATAAACTATGCAATTATAAAAATTGATTCAATAATTAAAAACCTAGGGTATTAACTTCATCAACTTTTCAACTTATCAATTTTACTAATCAGCGCATATAATTCTTCATTTTCTATCATACTAGCGGGTTAACTAAAATAATTCTAATTCTTTTTCAAGGTAAAAAGATCTCAACCTATATGCAAACTTTCTACATATTTGTGATAAATTTTAACATATAGCGGGCATGAAGCATAGAAACCCTAAACGCTACACAAACCCTATAGGTACTATTGTCCTATTTGCATTTTGTGTCTATATGATTATAGAATAATTCAACTCTCATCTCTCATCTCTCGTATCTCGAATCAAAATCATAAATCATGTAAATAGTGATCAATTATCCACACGCATTAAGCACAAATCATATAGATAAAGGATAGAAGAAGAAGAAATTTAACAAATATCCAAGTGACTACATTAAAGGATAGAAAATATGTTCATAGCAGACATGACTAAAATAATAAAACAATTGTTAAAAAACTAAGAGAAAACTGAAGAAAAATATATCAATAATGTTCAACAGCTGCTAATCCCGAATCCCAAAACCCCCTTTTACAAATGACCTACAAATCGTACTTAAACACTTTTTTTTTTCTTCAATTTTTAGTGAGGCGGGTCGCGACTTGCCTATTCCTGAATTGCGGCCCACCTTTTTTTCTGTCGATTCCTTCCTCCTCTGAAAACTCAGGCTCCGCGACTTGATAGACCAAGTCATGACCCGCCTGTCCTTAATTCCCTTCAGTGATTCGCCTCTATCTACATGCGTGCCGCGACTTGTAAAGGTACTCACGACTCCTTGTTCCAGATCTCTTGATTTCACTCATTTTTCACCTTCGTTTAGCACCAGAGTCATCTTAATATTCCCGGCTCTCCCGAATTCACACAAAATGGTGAAAAGCTCCCAAAATACCCATTTTCATTCATAAATCTGCTCATTTCCCCTCCATTCGCAAATTCATAGCAAAAACCTAAAAACAAAACAAACACAAGCATAATACCGTACAAAACTCACAATTTGACTCGAAACTAAGACTAAAACACACTCTAAAACTACTCTAAACTAGACTTATCGAATTCCCCCTAACTCAATCTTTGCTCGCCCTCAAGCAAAGAACAAAATAATAATAAACAGACAAAACTTAGAACATAAACAACCAACACAACTGAATCAAGCTGACAACAATAATTCACGCCTCAAGCTATGATGACTAACACACTTATATAATCTTAGAATAATCAACTTATAATCCATAATTTCTGTCAAAACATTTTTCCAATTCACTTAAGTCCAAACAAAAAAAAAAGCTCTAAAAATCATGATTCATAAATAAAATGCATCCGAATCAATTCATGCTCGCCAATTTTTTTCATTACAATCAATTAATATCATTATCTCATAAGCTTGTTATACTTATGATCTCCACTAATGTAGAAAACACATGACCATAAATCAATAGGACTTTCACAACTTATAATTGAATGGCTTAGTTAAAGGTAGATGAAAAAGTCATTTAGTCTCAAATATACCATAAGCACACAAACAAAATGTAGGATCTCATTTATATAAGTCTACATGAATGCTCCCTATTGCACAAAATAACATACAATAGAAAACATAAATTCATGCATAGAAGTGATTTTCATACAGAGATTCGTAAATACAATTAGCATAATATTAATCACTCAGAATTAAGATTGAATTGACATATGATCAACGTTGGGATGTGATTAGATTAGATAATAACGATTCTTACTTATCTTATCAATAATCAATATCGATCAAGTCCAATGTAACAAAATACATCCGATCTTATCTACTTGGTCAATGTCTTGGATAGGACATCACACCCTGAATGCGTAAGTAGAACATATCGTAAATTACCTTATCAGTGAAAATCCAATGCACTGACTTAATCTTAGGACCCGTTCTTTTGAATATATAATTACAATTATAATCCACTGTGACCTAGTCACTATAATTGTAATTATTTATATGTTCGGGATTTTATAAATGTTTGTATTATTCAAATAATCATGTAATAAAACAAGAAAGCTACACGATTATCAAACTAAATGATTTCTACTTCTTTTATTGACAATATAAAATCGTATTACATGTCCGACATGGTTTTATAAGGGTATAAAACCCAACACCAAACAAATCAATCTTGTATCAACTTGCAAACCCCAAAAAATAATCTCAAATTTCCCAAATTTTCATACTTTGAGAGAAATTCAAAAACTGATTTTTTTTTCTTCTAATGATACTACACTCCATCAAACTTATTTCTTTGTAGTTTTCAATTGGAGTGTAGTTCATATTTAATATAGTTTTTTCTTTCTTTCCCTCTCAATTTTTCTTCTATCAACACAAATTTCCAAATATAAACCCCATTACAAACCATCCCCCAATCACATTTCATATGCTCATGGTATATCAAAGGAGAGGAAAAATAACAAAGTTTCAAATAAGCTCAAAATAAGTCTCAAACAAAAAGAATCAAATTAGGCTCAAAATTGAGTAACTAGGGATTTAATAAATCAAGGTTGGCTTGAAAGGCACAATCGGTTCAAAAAATTGCCTAAATCATCTTCCTAAACATGCATCATCTAGGATTTCGTCTCGAATAGCAATCAAACAAGTTCTAAGATAACAAAAATTTTCATAATTTTTTTTTAGTTTCGAAATTCAGTAAGAATAAAAATTGTTCAATTACACATAATTTACTAAAAATTATTATTAAGCTCTCAATTATTTAAGTGGATCCATGTAAACCAAAATAGAAGTTCAACCAAGCACACATATTCTTATAGCTTCATTCTCATTCAATTTATACAAGATATCATTCAATATATTATCATTGGCTAATCATTGTCAACTTGATTCAACTAACACTCTAAATAACCTAGACAAAAGATAACAAACACAATAACATAATATATACAAAACAATAAATCCCTTCCCCCAAACTTAACCTAAAAATTGTCCCCAATGTTTAAATAAAAGTTGAGGAAAAGAAACTGGCCTTACAAACTAAGATTGCTCACGATGAAGGACCCTTGCCGCTGTCTTCCTCAAGTTGCTAAAATGTGGTAATGAATATGGATTGAACGTGGTAATTTATGAGCTTGGCCCAAAGTAGCATCGCAACACGTCCTTTTTTTTTCAAAATTGGCAAGCTTCTCTAGAACTCATCGCGTTGTGGCTCATCAAGCAAGCACCGCGACCCTATTCTCTCTTTTTTTTCGTTCTTTTTCACATTTAACTCGAATACTCTATTTTTCTTTTTCATGATTTTCACGATTCAACATTACAAATTTAATATTAAAAAACAGTAATTAAAACTAAAGCTAAAAAAATAAATGCTCAAAATACTAAAATTAAAGTGTTCATAATCCAAAAATTAAATAAAAATGCGAATAAAAGATTGTAATGCCACCAAATGCACTATCATTAACGTAGTTTAGCTGGACGTTGAACTTGTTCTTCAAAATCAACTCGAATCCAGACCACCCCTCATGTCCTTGAGAGCCATAGTATAATGAGAAGACACTCTTTTCTTGATATTGCATATTTTTGGAACTTTCCACCGCTCATGAAAGAATCAAGCTTTCTCACTAAAGATCCTTTTCACTTTTTGACAAACTGCTCGCTTTTCACCTTTAACCATAGATTTCTTCTTAGTAACTTTCAGCTTATCACCCTCAATTTCCACCACATTAACTCTACAACAAATTGGAACCTCCGTTCCTGCAAAAATATTAAATGTTACGTCTATTACGATTAATGCCCTAAAAGCAAGTAAAGACATTTTATTGGTTTTAAATAAAAGTACAATTTTATTATATTTGAATGTTATAATTATTTTTTGAATTAATTATATAAAAATATCAAGAATATTCCCCATTCATTCATGAGAATATGATCTTGTATTAGTACTAGAGAATCAAGATCATATATAATGAATAAAATAGTCAGTAACATATTAAAGTATGCAATCTTTAATGAATGGTTACTAGTAAGGTTTCTTAAACATACAAGATGCGAGTAATCTAGATTCGAATTACTGATGTGGATAGACATCTCAGTAAGGGTGTTGTATATAATAGAGATTATATATGTCAGGACCAATGAGAATTAATTCTCTTTATAAACTTGTTGTTTGACATAAAGATTTAATTCTTATCATAATAGATGATCATTTATAGATAAGTCTAAATCCTAAGTATTCATGAACTCCAATTTGTGTTTATTGAATCTTTTGAATCACTCGTTAAGACCTCTTAGAATGATGAGGCTAATGACTTTTATTTTGGAGATTCAATATCATGGATGGTTGGGAACATGAATTACAATTTTGGAATCCATGCTTACCTAACAAATCGAATATTGGTCCCCTTAAGGGTTAATTCTGGAACTGAATAGTTATTGAGCTCAAATCTATAATTCGATTATAGATTAATTAATCACTAGTGAATTAATGTTACTTAAGGATCAAGAAGTAATTAGACTGGTAAAATGGTAATTTTGACCAGCTCTAATTAACGAACCAATAATGGAGGACATAAAAGCATATATTGATTATATTAATGGACTACAAAAGAAAACTCTGTAAATATAATTCTATAAATACTTAGAGTGCAATTCCATATTTATAGTGGAGTAATCATGGAATTAATAAATAAGATTATTAGATTAAAGAGTTTGATTAATAATCTAGTTTATTGGGCTTCATATTATAGGTCCACGGTCCCAGATCACCTCTATCCTACACTGTCAAGGGTACGTAAGGATGTTAAAAGAAAGATTTGTAGAGAGGATGAATAAATTACAAAAGAATTAATTTTCCAGGGCAAGGAAATAATTATGTGATAATTATGGGTAATTGATTAATTGTGAATTAATTAATTATTTAACTATATAGTTTTTATTTTGAAAAACTATAGATTAAAATTAATATTAATCTTGTTTGGATTAGTATAAAGAGAGAAAATAATAAATATCTTATTTAGAATATGATATTTATTTATTTAATTTAAAACTAATATTTTAAGATAAATTTAATTTTGAAATAATTGATATTTATGTTAGGATAAATATATTGTCTTAAAAGTTGATTAAATAAACAAATGAGAAAATTAGGGAAACCTTAATAGGGTTGGGCGATACACACAATACAGTACAGTGGGTGGCGCCTAACTCAGGGATTTTAATTTTTAATTTCAAATAAGTTTGTTTAATCAATTATTTAATTACTCCTTTTTAAATATGATTTAAATAAATAATTAAATATAAATATCATATCAGTTTTATTTTGATTTTGATTTTGATTTTTAATAAAATAAAGATTATTTAATGAGATTAAATATTTTTTATAAGTCTGATAGTACGTGACTTTCAGAATAAGCTTTTCTTTTTTATGAGATTAAAAATTCAGACTCTCTCTCAAAAAGCGATAGTTTTTCTAAACCTGAAAACTATTCGAAACCTCTTCTCTTAGTCAAACCTCTCTAGATCTCACGTGTTGGGTACATCTAGAGAGTCACATAAATTAACCTTTTGAATCCTACGTGTCCACACACGTCCTTGTGTGTTTGAGGATTGGTCTGGAAGATCAAGGTGTGAGCTTTCATATTACTGGATAGGAAGATCGTTGATTTTATATAAAAAGACTGAATGACACTTGATAGGCTACAAGAGGTAATCCCTAATCTATTTTGTATGTGATTTAATATTTATACATGTAGATGATCTTGGCTGGTATTAATATTTATTAAGATGTATTAATATATTCTGCTGTGTACCTTTGATTTGATCATTTAAAACCAACAACCTCTTCTTTTTATACTCACAACTTTAACTCGCCTTTTTGCACATCTATTAAGGCTCTACCAGTTGCTAAAAATGGCCTTCCAGGAATAATTGTAATATTTTCATCTTCCTCCATATCAAGAATAATAAAATATGTCGGGAAGATGAATTTGTACACCTTTACTAGAACATCCTCAATAATATCCTTAGAATGCTTTACTGAACGATCTATCATTTGCAAAGACATGGTAGTAGGTCGAGCTTCTCTCAATTTTAATGTTCTAAAAATAGATAGAGACATTAAATTTATGCTAACCCCCAAATCACATAAAGCCTTGGCTTCTACTAAACCCCCTATAGAGCATGGAATATTGAAACAACCAAGATCTTTAAGCATGGGAGGTAGCTTCTATTGAAGTATCGCACTGCATGTAGCACCTCAGAATTTTACTTAGTTAGATAGTAGTGTCTTATGCTGTAGTTTTTTAGTTTTCAAGGATATTGGTTCAAGCTTGGGATTATTTGGAAACTCACAGAGATAGTTATGGATTTTATAAGTTTAGCGTATAGTTCAGATATATTAATTTTATCATAAGGTTTAATTATTAAAGCTGGTCCTAGAAATATTATTTATTATAACATAAATTTTAGATAGAATAATTAAGATTGTGACATTTGTCACATGTATGCTTATTAAGGATTTTAGATGAATAAAATAACCAAGGATAAACCTAGGAAGTTTAGAACCTTCGCTCAGATATTAGGATCTCGTATTACTCAGTCAAAGTGGTTTAAACAATTTTAAGTGTGTTTAAAATGTGCAAAAATGGGATTTAATATATCAGTGTAAGCCGATATATCGTAACTATAGGGGCCGATATATCGCCTATGTTGATACGAAAAACATGTCGACTTCATACGAACGAAACTATGGAGCCTTGAGAAAATGGGGTAGGCGATATATCGCCTATAGGGGGCAATATTTCGGCTCCATCAGCTCATTTTGAAACTCCGTGGAATCTGAAGCTAGAAACAACCCTCAACAACTTGGACTTGCTTTTGAACAATTTTGACCGAGTTCTGGGCATCTATTCAGCAAAAAATTCAATTTTTATTATTCATTTTAAAGGGAGTTAGTTTCACTCCTTGAACCCTATAAATAGGACCATTCACTCAGCCATTTGCGTCATCTTTCAAACACTTCTCAGAGTCTCCAACTACCAATTTCTTCTAAAGAGAAACACTAGGGTTTTTGGATTAAAATCTTTCAAATCTAAGCTTTTCTAAGCACTTGGGAAGTAAGCTATAGTGTGATTTCGGTATAGATTGAAGCTCTAAGCCATCTAAGGTACTCTTAATCCTCAGGTTTAGTTCATTACTATTCCTCTTATTCTTTTCTTTTACTTCAAATCCTAACTCGTTATAATGGATTTTTGGTTAGGTGCTTGATTTCTTTGAAACTTAAGATTTTCAGTAAGTTCTTATCTTGATGGTTTAGATCTTTTTTCATCTTATTTTATTTTTGAAATTTATGGTTGTTATCCAAAAAACAGGCATGGGTGACGTGGCAGGCATTTTTAAACACGTGGCTAACACCTGGCAGAGTTATGTTCGAGCACCATCAACAAGTAAGATCCTCCTGGCGTAGCGTTTGGAGTTTCCTTACGACCATCGTGGTCGTATACTCCGCGTATTTCAAGATGATCTTGGGTAAATCATAATCAATTCCGAGATTATCTCCTATGATTCCTGATTATCTGATTAATTAGGAGAGAATATCTGTAACAAATTCATGTAATCCTCCTTGAGCCTATAAATAAAGAAAGATAGCTCAAGGAAGGGACTTTTTGCTTTTGGTTAATTAAAGTTATACACTTACGATAGAATTAGAGCTATTTTATTACGATTATATTGTTTATCTCTCTCAGGTTTGTGAAACTCAGAGAGCCCTAGTTCTTTGATCACTCCTTTGAGATCTCATATCAATAATAGCTTAAGTGGACGTAGGTCATTACCAGTTCTTGGAGCCAAACCACTATAATTTATTGTGTTCTTTACTGCTTTTGTCATTATATCCATTCCAACACATCTATCCACATCAAGCGTTTTGACTCCGTGTCAGTTGACCAAAACAAGGGTCAACATTCTGGTGCTTTCATTGAGAGCTTGATACGAAATTGTTGAAGCAATAATGGCGAAAACAACAAAGAAGACTAGGCAGGTGGCTCGCGCTGCACCATCTCAACCGCCTCCTCCTCCAAACATGGCTGAAAATGAGCCACATTTGGAATTTGATGAGGAAGAACTAGATTCTGAGACGCTGAGAAATACCCTGGGGGTATTGCAAGATGAACTGGCCAATCTGAGGGCCAGCCAAGAAAGTGTTGCAGAGATTATGGCGCGGCAGCAAGAAGAGATAGAGCGACACCGCCAGGAGCTAAGTGAAAGACAGGCGGAGATGGACCGTCGTCAGAGGGAGGCCATGGCAGCCCTCGAAGCAGCCCTACAGTTGGCTAGGAATCAGGCTGCACCTGCCTCATAGCCTGATCAACCCGCAAATGGGCCACCCCAAAGGGGTCACAATCCTAGCCGTCCGATCCAGCCGTCGAGCCCCCAAAGGCCCGAGCAGCCGCCAATGCCTCAGGATGATGTCCCACCGAGGGATCCTGAAGCGCAACCTCCATCCCAGGCTGGTCGAGGCAATCCCCCGCAGCCAAGGCAGAATAGGGCCGGGCAGCAGCCCCGTAGTCCTAGACGCCATAGGGGCGAAGAATCGAACCCACCGAGCAGGGGGTAGCGTCCTTCTGGAAATAGAAGGAACTCAGAGATAAGCTCTGCGGTACGGGGCCCCCCACGGCAAGATAATGCACGGGGACCTACCGACCAATGCAGGCCACTCTATAACGCTCGGGAACATCCAGCCCGAGGAGGCAACCGAGGGGACAGTCGATCCCACCATAGCCAATCAAGGTTCAGAGATGGCCATGGTTACAATGAGGTCGACTCAGGCAGAGGAAATGCCGGTCGAAGAAATGAAGAAAGAGGTGGGGGCAGAAGCCCACCACCTAGGGAAGACAAACTAAAGAGACGTAACGCTACGGGCAGCCTAGACAAAATAACGTCTTTAACCAGCTCGGAGCAAGCGAGCAGCGGCGAAGAGACGAAGACTTGAGGGATGTAATCAATGACCGTCGGGAACGGCACGATGAGTACATTCCCCCAGAAGTAGAGGCCACGACGATTCCTGACGCCGTGCAAGCCCAAATAGATGCCCTGAACCAGGCAGTACAACAGCTGGTCGGGGGAAGGACGTCTCATATCGAGTATGATAGAAGAAGGGGCACTCCTTTCGTTCAAAGGATAGCTGTGGCAGAAACTCCCAGCAAGTTTAAGATGCCCACGCTTCCGAACTTTGACGGGTATGGTGACCCGGTATCTCATGTCAACAAGTTTGAGATATAGATGGACATTCAGAAAGTGTCCGAAGATGCTCGGTGCATGATCTTTCCTGCAACACTTTCTGATGTTGCACATGAGTGGTTTTTCAAATTCCCATCTGCAAGTATTATTTCTTGGGAGATGCTCGTAAAGGAATTTTACGGAAAATTCTATGCGGGTCGTGTGCACCCAACTGAGGCGAATAAGCTAGTGGAGATACACCCACAAGAAGGAGAGCCATTGAAGGATTACGTCCAGCGATTCATGCGAGCAGCGGCTGGAGCTAAAACAGTGGGAGATGAGGGCAAGATGATGGCCCTAACTGCAGGAGTTAGGCCTCGCACGCCTTTGTTGAGTAGCCTCAGAAAGCATGGAGTTAAGACTACTCAAGCTTGGATCGAGCTGATCGGTACATCAAGCTCGAGGATGCCATTGCCAGCGAGGGAAAGTCCCCGGGCAAAGATAAGGGGACTGCCGAACCCGCCAATGGGTCAAAACCCAACGGCAACGGCAAAGGCAACGGGAGCGACAATGGCAATGGCAAGAATGGGGGGAAGCGGTCTCATAATGAACCTTCCACCTCTGAAAACAAACGCTCTAAGGGCAATCGTTATGAACCGCGGTTCACTAACTACACTGCCCTTGTTGAGTCTCGAGGAGAAGTGTATCAGGCCACGAGTTCTAGTGTGCCTTACAAAGACCCGCTCCCATTTGAAAGGATATTTCAAAGAGAGATACTACCAAGTTCTGTCGTTATCATAACGACTACGGACACGATACAAACGAGTGCAACCAACTAAAGGATGAAATCGAGTTCCTTATCAGACAAGGACACTTGAGGAGATACGCACGGGCCTCGAGAACTTCCCAACGAGAGGCTTCAGGTGGCAACGAGCAGGCGCCCGCACGCCAATGCTCGCCACCTTTGCAGCCTGATCCCGTAGCTGGCACTTTACTCACCATCTGTGGAGGCCCGCACCTTGCGGGAAGCAGGGGAAAGGCAAGGGAACGATATGCTCGGACCCTACGCCACGACCAGGACATCGAGATGATGACTGTGGAGGACCGAGCATCAAAGAAGGCTCGGTCAGAGGACGGTGAAATAACCTTCTCTGATAGCGACGCCCAGCATGTCCGGTTCCCACATTCTGATCCGTTGGTCGTGGATGTTCAAATTTCCAACATGATGGTGAAGAGAGTGCTAGTTGATACAGGAAGTTCAGTAAACATCCTGTACAAGTCTTCACTGGAACGCATGAAGTTGTCTGTCAAGGACTTGGAGCCCTGAAACCAAAAAATTTACGGCTTCTCTGGTGAGGGACTCTCCCCAACGGGGTCAATCAGACTTCCGGTAACAGCAGATACATCGCCTACTACCAGGACATTACTCGCTACTTTCATAGTAGTCGATTGTCCTTTGGCATACAATGCTGTAATCGGAAGGCCCATACTGGTTGACCTTTGAGCCGCCACCTCAGTATGGCACTTGGCCATGAAATTCCCGACAGATGCAGGGGTAGGACATGT
Source organism: Humulus lupulus (assembly GCF_963169125.1). Taxonomy (NCBI): domain Eukaryota; kingdom Viridiplantae; phylum Streptophyta; class Magnoliopsida; order Rosales; family Cannabaceae; genus Humulus; species Humulus lupulus. Next base: position 167,058,661 of record NC_084801.1, on the reverse strand, counting down.
GTTGGGAAATCAGATGGAAGCAAGGGAGTGCTACAATGCCTCGATCACGAAGGCAAAGAAGGGAACGTCGAAGAGCACTCCCCCAGAAAGGTTGCAGATGGCCATTGATACACAAGCCCAATCCGGTGATGGAGTCACCAAATAGGGTGTTGCCCAAAGAGAGGATAGAGATTTAGATCCTCACTTTAAGGATTTTGAGGAAGATGTTGGACCCGTCGAGGACCTTGAAGAGGTCCAACTTGACGAAAAAGATCCGACCAGAGTTGTAAAGGTCGGTAAAAATTTAGAAGCAACAAAGAAGCACGCACTGGTGGAATTTTTAAGAAAGAACCAGGAAGTTTTTGCCTGGTCACATAAAGACATGGCTGGGATAGATCCTGTAGTCATTAGCCATGTCCTGAACGTTGAAAAAAGTTTTCCAACCGTGCAACAGAAAAGAAGGCTGCTCGATAAGGATATATCGAAAGCCTTAAAAGAGGAAGTTGAAAGACTGAAGGAGAATGGGTTCATCAGGGTGGAATTTTATCCATCATGGGTCTCTAATCCAGTATTGGTTCTCAAGCCTAACGGAAAATGGCGAACCTGTGTGGATTTCACAGACCTTAATAAAGCCTGCCCAAAAGATTGTTTCCCACTCCCAAGGATCGACCAACTTGTCGATGCAACTGCAGGAAATGAGATCCTTTCTTTCATGGATGCATACTCAGGATACAATCAAATCAGTATGCATCCCCCTGACGAGATCACACTAGCTTTTGGACCGATACAGGGTTATACTGTTATAAAGTAATGCCCTTCGGACTGAAAAACGCTGGTGCGACTTACCAGCGATTGGTTAACCACATGTTTAAGGAGTTGATCGGAGTAAACATGGAGGTGTACGTGGACGACATGCTGGTATAGTCAAAGAAGGCAGAAGGACATGTGAAGGATATACAGGAATGTTTCAAAGTTTTGAACAAATATCAGATGAAGCTAAATCCTCTCAAATGTTCCTTCGGAGAAGGATCAGGGAAATTTTTGGGGTTCATTGTCAATTCAAGAGGAATCGAGGCCAACCCCGTAAAGATCAAAGCCCTGATCGACATGAAATCACCGGTGAAAATCAAGGATTTGCAAAGTTTAACTGGAAGGATTGCCGCACTCAGTAGATTTATTTCAAAGTCGACAGATAAATGCGTCCCTTTCTTTAATCTACTTAGAGGAAACAAGAAGTTCGAGTGGACTGCTTTCCAAGCCTTAAAAGCCCACATGGCACAGCCTCCTATTTTATCAAAGCCTATAGATGGAGAAACTTTGTTCATTTACCTGGCGATCACCGAATATGCTGCTAGTGCGGTGCTAGTACGAGAAGAAGAAGGCGTACAAAAGGCAGTTTATTATGTTAGCAAGAGATTAATCGGGGCCGAATTGAGGTATCCTCCCATCGAAAGATTAGCCTATTGCTTAATTTTGGCCTCAAGGAAGCTACGTCCTTACTTCCAAGCCCATCCCATCACAGTCTTAACTGACCAGCCCCTTAGGCAAGATCTACAAAAATCGGAGGCAGCTGGGCATTTGTTAAAATGGGCAGTCAAACTCAGGCAATTCGATATCACATATTCACCGCGAGCTGCTGTAAAAGGACAAGTCTTGGCTGATCTTATCGCTGAATTCACTGAGCTCCTAGACAACGAGCAGTGCGAAAAACCTAGTGCGCCTGAGCCCCAAGTCGAAGCTCCTTCATGGAAGTTATTCACGGAAGAATCGTCCAACGAATCTCACGCAGGAGCAGGAGTGATATTGATAATGCCAGAGGGGCATTGATTTCACTGCGCTATTAGGTTCGACTTCACCTCTTCAAACAATGAGGCGAGTATGAAGCACTCCTCACTAGGCTAAGATTGGCCAAAGACATGAGTATAAAAGTGTTGGATTTTTAAAGTGATTCACAGCTGGTAGTGAATTAGGTCTAAGGGGAATATCAAGCACGAGGCCTGAAAATGATGACCTACTTGAACAAAACGAAAGATCTATTGGCGCAATTCGAAAAATATACCCTCCAGCTAATACCTTGAGATCAGAATTCAAATGCAGATGCCTTAGCCAAACTCACGAGTGCGAAGAGATGCTGACACTTTAAATATAGTGCCAGTGGAACGGCTACATGAGCCGAGCATACGAGCAGATGAAACCAGTATGGAGATTCAGATAGAAGATACATGGATGGCACCGTACTTGGAGTATCTCATGAATGGTGTACTACCAGCAGATAGAAACAAAGCCAGGACTCTTCAGAGACAGGCTGCAAGGTACATATTGGTCGATGGTGTTTTATATCGAAGAGGATACTCCATGCCACTGCTCAGATGTATTACACCAGCCAAAGAGCTGATGAAGGAGGTACATGAAGGCTTCTGTGGGGATCACGCTGGGGGGTAGAGTTTATCGAAAAAGATTCTGAGGTAGGGTTATTTCTGGCCGACTATGAACGAAAACTCAATGGAGTTTGTGCGAAAATGTGATAAGTGTCAGAGGTTTTCCAAGATCTCACGCGCAGCTCCCAACGAGTTAAAGCAGATGCAAAGTCCATGGCCCTTCACAGTATGGGGGATCGATTTAATTGGATCCTTGCCAACGGGAAAAGGTGGAGTAAAATACGCGGTTGTAGCAGTCGTCTACTTCACCAAATGGGCCGAAGCTGAGCTACTCGCTACCATAACGAGTAGTGAATAAAACACCCAGTTTGCCTCAAGAACATTGTTTGCCGATATAGATTGCCTCGGAAGATTGTCTCAGACAACGACACCCAGTTTGACAGTGACCTATTCACAGACTCTACGAAAGGCATGGAATCGTAAAGAGCTTTTCTTCAGTCTCACATCCACAAGCAAATGGACTAGTCGAAGCAGTGAATAAAACACTTTAGGATACCCTGAAGAAAAGGCTCGAAGAAGCTAAAGGAGCATGGCCAGAACAGCTGCCTGAAGTACTCTGGTTGTATAGAACTTCTCATCGAACAGCAACAGGTCATACCCCGTTTTCCTTAGCATACGGGTATGAGGCCATGTTTCCAGTCAAGTTAGATCCGCCCTCACACCAAAGAATTACATACGACCAGGACCAGAATAGCCAACTGTTGATGGAGTCCCTAGACTCACTTGAGGAGAAACAAGAAAAAGCCCAACTCCGAGTAGCTGCGTATCAGCAAAAAGTCGCTCGGTATTTTAACTCAAAAGTAAATGAAAGAAAGTTCAATGTTGGAGACCTAGTACTTCGACGAGTTTTCTTAAACACCCGCGACCCAGCTGCTGGAGTATTGGGACCAAACTGGGAAAGACCTTACCAGATTGAAGTAGTCCTTCATCCAGGCACATACAAACTTGCACGCTTAAATGGAGATCTCATTCCACTCTATTACAACGGAGAACACCTGCGCAAGTATTATCAATAAACAGTCCTTCTTAAAGGACTGGCTTGTATTAATTTTTACAAGTTTTGAAAAAGGGTTAGTCATGTTATATGGATAATCGCTTATAAGTGTAAGATCTTTTTAAAAGATCACTCGTAAAGACATGTTTAGTCCATTTTAATTCGAGAATTATAAGGGACTGTGCGCAGCCAGTCATTCTTGCCAACCCTTTGTAAAAAAAAAATTTACAAGTATTTGTTCATTACGTGTGTTGTTTTGCTGTATTACAAGTGTTGCATTTTATATCGAGCAGTAATGTTCGTACAGGTCGTGGTCAAGGCAAGTGACCAAGGACCTAAAGTTCCTCAGTCACTTGGGGGGCATATAAGGTACATCGATAGCAAAGCATACCAAGAGGTATGTAAACACATGAACAAAATAATTGAAAGCATGCTACGGTACTTAGAGTATTTTTCAAAATTTATATTTTGTTAAATCAAGCCAAAGTACTATGCTAAGTTCGGTCATGCGAACATATGTTATAATAAGCAAAAATATTATAATATCAAAGGGAATTCTTTTACACCACAAGTAGTACTGCTTGGATGTAATTGTTCAAAAGTAAAATATGCTGCCCATGCAGCAAAATTAAAAAGAAAAATTAGTCTTTACATCACGACCCGTAGGTCGTGTAATTAAAGAAAAACAAAAGAAAAAACTTTATGGAGCTTGAGGAGCAGGAGGATCCTGTGAAGCATTCTGTTCGACCACGTCTCCTGCAGCTTCTCCTCCATCCACTCCGGCGGCCAGCGGAATGTTTGGGGACGCAGGGACCCTAGCTCTCTCTTCGGCAGCCAACCGAGCAGTGCAGCGGGCTAGCTCGACCTTCCTAGCATCCTCTGAAAGTTAACTGAAATCGGTACTTTGATTGTGTTTCCAAAAATCGTAGAAACACTGAAGTGTCATGTTCTTATACCTTTCCAGGTCCTTGGTATTGGTAAGCTTAAGCTACTCCACCTGGCTCTGAAGAACAACAATGGTCGTGTCCTTAGTGAGATGCTCCTCCCTAAGTTTTTTGACTTCATGCCATTGGATTCGGCTGGACTCCTGGTAGTCATCCCTCTGTTTCCTAGTAGTTTCCAGAGAAGCTTGCTTCTCTGCCAGCTCTGCCACTAAGGCGTCCTTCTGCTGGGTGACCACCTCCAGCTCCCCAGCATGCCTAGCCTTCGCGGCCTGAAGCTCCTCAACAACCTTTGCCCTAGACTGCTTGATACTCGCACCCGCGCGGGTACGAGCAGCGGTCATTGTCAACATGGCCTGCAATCGGATGATAAGAGTTAGGGTATCTCACAAGAAGAAAATTCAAAACCATAATCACAAAAAGAGAAAGAGTGCTTACATTGGCCACTTCATTAAGAGCCCTGTTGAAGATCTGATCGACCCCCATGTTTTCATCCTCAGCCATTGCCTCCTTACAACGGTCATGCTTCAGGATATGAGCGAGGCGATCCTTAGCTAATCACAGGGAGCGGCTCGAGAGTTTGGCCCCAGGAAGTTCGACTTGCTGGGCCTGTTATTTTGGAGCTGCGGGCGAAGGATTTGTGGTAGTAGACGGGGCCTTCTTCTCAGTAGGAGTGGATGGTTGAGCAGAAGGTTGGCCAGAGGGCCCATCCTATGGAGGATCAGCTGCTCGACCCTTCTTGGCCGAGGGTGCCTGGCGAGACTCACCATCTTGTCTCCTGGCCGATTTCCTCCGTCGGACTAGGGGAACTTCCTCCTCCTCCTCCTCCTGAGTCTTGTACAAGTCGAAAACGTTGGGGGAGGCCATTTCCGCAGAAAAAAATAAACATGCAGATAGTAAGACAAAAATAGATGGCAAATTATGGCACATCAGAAAAGAAGTAAGGAAAATCACAAAGTCCAATACCCGAGCTACTACTACTTGTCGCTACACTACTGACTCTACTAGTCATACACTCACTCTCTGGCACGAAGAAGTCTGGCCCTAGATTTGGAGTATACGTAAAATTTTTGTCCCCATCAAATACGTGACAGGGAATTGGCAAGCTATTTAAAAGCGAAATAACAGTACCGTTTTCGTCTCAAGACTCATCCAAGTCTACAACATTTTCTACTGCCTTTTGTTTCCCCTTCCCTTGGGGGGCAGAAGGCCTTTCTGCTGAGGGGGCGCCAGTCGGTTCCCTGATTGTAACCCCAGTCGGTCTCCTTCGAGGAGGGGACGCTGGGGGATGCTGCTCGGGATGCCCCTCGGCAGTGGCGTCTGCCACCGCAGGTTCCCTCATTTCCTGATGAGGGGTCAGGAGGCCAGACAACCTCAAGTTTTCATCAGTGACCAGAGACTTAACGCTTTTTTCAGCGTCAGTCATCCTGGGCAGTGCGTTGGACCTCAGTACCATGTTTGGTGTTGGGTTTGGGCGTAGCCATGGTCCTGAAAGACACAAGATACTTTAGAGAAGTACAAAGAAATTTGCTTAGTAAAAGTAGCGACCAGTGGAAAAGGATATTTACCTCCTCGAGCGAAGGCCAAGTTGTTTGTAGTCATGTCAGGCGTGAGGAAATAATCCTGGTTGTATGTCCCCACGTTGGAGATGTGGGTGGTGTCACTGAGGAATGTTTGATTTGTTTCCTGGTGACAAAAATGAAAAAAGCCTGTCCCAGACTGTTGAGGGTTGGACTTAAGGTCAAAAAGGAAGTTGACCTCATGAGGAGTAGGCTCTGGCCATTTTTTAACTTTGTAAAGGATATAGAGTGCAGCGAGCATTCTATATGCATTTGGAGTAATTTGAAAGGGGGTGACACCGAAGTAGTTTGCCACCCCCTGATAGAATGGATGTAGAGGAATGGTAGCCCCCGCCTCTATGTGGTACCTCGACCAGGCGCTATAGACGCCCCCAGGCAAGTTAGCCCTCTGGTCAGCAGCGGGGATCTTGAGATTGAACCCAGTGAGAGGATACTTCCTAAGGTAATTGGCAAGCATCCTGGGGGTCACCTGGCTTAGGGGAGAAAGATACCACTCGACATCAGGAAGGTTTGAATGCCGAGGACAAACCCTGACCAGAATGCGAGGGTCCGGGGCAATGTTTTCTCGACTGCTGGTCGAGGGAACCCTAGCCTGAGAATCAGGCTGGGCAGGAGGATTTGGATTGTTTTCAAGGTTTGGTTTCTTTTTGCCAGGAGATTTAGAGCGAGCCATTTTAGGTGGTGATGATTGAGGTATGGAAGAAAAGAGTCTTGAGAATGGAATCTCGTGAACACGCTGAGCCGGCTGCTCTTCACCTTCGAGCAGTTGCGCAAGAATATCGTCTTCGATTGGCCGCTCACCTCCCCACAAATCTGGCATTAAAATCTGCGAACAAAAAAATGGGGAGGTGAGGATGGAGAGTCTAGAAAGTTGGTTAGAATAACGCCGGTCATGTATAAAAGTCAAACTTTTATACAACAACATTCTAACAAAAAAAAAAAAAAAAAATTCACACGAACAGTTTGAAAAACAGATCAAAAAGTGAAAGCAAAATGTTTTTTGAAAAAGCTTTTTCAACTCCTTTAAGGGCAGGAAAAACTCAGTTTTTCAACTAGCATAAAAATTGAATTTTTACTTCGATTTTACGTCCTAAATTTATGATCTCGACTATCAAACTAACTCGTAACTACTGGATGGCAAAGGAACATCATCCTATCTAGCATCACCTGATAAATCCCATACTTTCATGCATCTCAACCCAAGAACACAAACAACGCCAGAACTTAACAGTTAACTCACAGCGGCATGCATAGCGAAAATAAAGAGCAGAAAGGTTCTGAAACTTACCACAGCAAAGATTGTGGAGGTTGGAAGGAGTTTCGAGCGTAGACGAATGGACAGCTGGTTCTTGAAATGCTAAAAGATGATCTTCAGAGAGAATGAAGGTTCTGATTTAGGGTTTCTTGAAAGAGAAATAACTTGCGTAAAATGAAAAAGAAGGCTATGAGAAGGCTATATATATTTTCTGTCTGTGGCATGAAAGAAGAAGTAATCATCAGTTTCCTCTTTTTGAAGCATGGGGAAGGGTGATAGCCGTCAATAGGTTACTTGGGAACCAAAAAGCCGTGATTAGACAGGGGTAGGTTACTTTTCCCAAGAATACACGAACTACTTCGACAGATCTGGTGGGGTAATCGGAGAGTCATTTTCCTTAAAGTTTATTTATTGTTGGCCGTAATAAATAAACTTGGTGGGCAAATATTATCCAAAAAAATAGGCACGGGTGACGTGGCAAGCGTTTTTAAACACGTGGCTGACACCTGGCAGAGTTCTGTTTGACCATCGACCAGTAAGATCCTCCTGGCGTAGCGTTTGGAGTTTCCTTACGACCAGCGTGGTCGTATACTCCGTGTATTTCAAGATGATCTTGGGTAAATCATAATCAATTATGAGATTATCTCCTATGATTCCTGATTATCCGATTAATTAGGAGAGAATATTTGTAACAAATTCATGTAATCCTCCTTGAGCCTATAAATAGAGAAAGATAGCTTAAGGAAGGGACTTTTGGTTTTTGGTTCATTGAAGTTATACACTTACGAGAGAATTAGAGCTATTGTATTACGATTATATTGTTTATCCCTCTCAGGTTTGTGAAACTCAGAGAACCCTAGTTCTTTGATCACTCCTTCGAGATCTCATATCAATAATAGCTTAAGTGGACGTAGGTCATTACCAGTTCTTGGGGCCGAACCACTATAATTTATTGTGTTCTTTACTGTTTTTGTCATTATATCCATTCCAACACATCTATCCACATCAAGCGTTTTGACTCCATGTCAGTTGACCAAAACAAGGGTCAACAATGGTTTTACTGTTTGGTTTTAGGAGTTTTCAATCCCGCACTTGTCTCCAATACCCCGGTTTTGGTAAGGAAAATAAGTTGGATTTATGTGCTATGTGATTTGTAGGGGTGCACACGGGTCGGATTTTCGGGTTTCGGGCTCATCGGGTTCGGGTTTTGCGGGTTTCGGGTTAAGAAAAATGGTACCGAAATCGATCCGAAATTTTCGGGTTCGGGTTCACTCGGGTTCGGGTGTAATTTCGGGTTTTCTGGGCCATTTGTGATTTTGGGCCGAAAATCCCAGATTTGCAAAAATGCCATTTTTTACACTTTTTTTTCAAAAATACCATTTTTTTCAAATATACCATTTTTTTTTTTTCAGATTTCAGGTTTGATTTTGGGTTGGGCTGAGCCTATTGGGTTTTGGGCTGAAAAGCTAAAATTTGCAAAAATACTATTTTTTTACACTTTTTTTCAAAAATACCATTTTTTTCGAAAATACCATTTTTTTTTCGGATTTCGGGTTTGAACCCGAACCCGAGGCTAACAAATTTTCAAACCCGAACCCGACTCGACTTATGTCGGGTTCAGGTCGGATTTCACCCGATTTTGACGGGTTTTCCCAAAAAACGGGTTTTCGGGCTGCGGGTCGGGCGGGTTTGCGGGTTTTTCGGGTCAAATGTTCACCCCTAGTGATTTGTGTATGTATGTTTGTTTTTATGTATTTTAGTCGCTTGGGAAATATGGTTTCTTAGATAGCAAATCTCGAGATTTTTATCATTATCTTAGACTTTAGTTGTGTCTAAACCTACCTCTATATAGTAGCAAGAGGACTATAGCAATTTCTATCACATACTATGGTAATGAGTTAATCGCCATTAATATTGTAGTCCATTTTTATGTTTTATGTTTTATGTCTTATGCTTTATGTTATTCTTTAGTTATTTTTCCTTACTTGGCATTAGGCTCATTCCTTTTTATTTAGATTGTGCAGGTAAATGAACATTGAAGGTGGGACGGATCCTAGGTGGCTTTGGCACGTGTATTGGGCTAGGAACTAAAGGAATGGACTGATGGGATCGATCGAGGATGACGTTGGAATTTGAGTCTTTTTAATTATGTCTTTGTGATTTCCGCATTTAGTATTTTGAATATGTAAATAAAGGTTTTGTTTTTCTTTATTTTATGTATAAACAATGGGATACTGTATTCTTTTGGATTTGCTTTAAATAAAGATCTATTATTTTATATATGTATCCAAAGATAATAGTTATGTCTTAGTAGTTTTAAAAGCTTGAGGTGTTAAAGTTAGTCGGTCTTTATAATTGGTATCAGAGCCATGGTTCATATGCAAAAAATTCTCCTTGATACACATGCAAAAGCTTTAGATCTAGCTGCCAATGTAAGTGTTTATGTTATGAATATTATGTTAAAAACTAACGTTGTAGTTAATATGTTTTCAGTTAAAAATGAATGGAGCCATGACTTATCAAGATATTTGTGCCATTAAGGCATTGAAAAGGATTAGAGAGCCAAGGGATAAGTGCTAGAAAGAATCACTCAAAGATTGGTCAAATTTCACAAGGAGATAGTTCACCTTCAAATCACTAGGCAAATTATGATAGAGCCATGGAACAATATGTCCTAGTAATTAGGCTTTTAAAGATATGCCTTCTGTGGTTTCAAATTTTGAAGAATTATGGGAAACTTTAGATGATGAAGATGACTTACAGGTTGGAATTAGATATTATTTCCTTATACTTAGGTTTACCAATAGGTTTAAGATTCAATTCACCAATGAACAAAAGAATAATATCCTAATGAATATTCCCCATGGTAGTTTCGAGGCTTATGATATTGATGATTATGAGGAAATAACCGATGATATGCTAGATGCAGAGTTAGATGTAGAAGACCCCGATTTTTCGAAATTTTTACCCTAGTAATTATCAGTATTGTTTCTTTATTTTGAATTATTATTGCAATAAGTGAAAAATTTCCAAATGAATAAAATTTTTATTTTTTTGGCATGTATGGATTTCGTTTTGAATTGATTTTATTTATAAAATCATAATTAATTTAGTATAAATTTAATAAATAATGACTAAGTTCGGCGATGGTGGATACAAACAATGAACCAGGTTTTATATTGAGAGTTTAGGGGGCCATAGTAGTGGGAATGATTTTACTGATCTCAGCCCTCCCTCAATATGGTTAACTTTGGAACTGAAACAACTTTCTAGCCTAAGAATCAAGTCATATAGGGTGGTTAGAAACAAACTTCGAAAATAATAAAGATGGCCTAATAGTCTAAGTATAGAAACAAACCCTAATTTATAATGATGACTTACATAATTATTCATGAGAAATCATAACTAATAGGTCCGAGTTATGTTTGCTTAGACTAACTTTTTTTGCCTTAGGAACTATTAGGGTAAAATCTAACGTGCTTTTCTCGACTATCAGAACTTTGCTGAAGATGTCGCTTCGAAGGCACTAACGGCAATGCCCCCAGCACCGCCAACGAGACACACTAGGCCCCTCTAGTTCGAAGAAGGGGAAGACGTACTACCACTGCTGCTGCTAATAGAAATGCACCACCTCCAGTTGACAACAGCGTTGAAGTTATTCAGTTACGACAACAAGTAGACGAACTACTATAGCAACAACGACAACCTCAGTCGCAACCTCAACCAGCGATTCAAGCACCCCCATCAAGAGCAGAATGGAGGATATATGTATAGGGGATGGTCAATGGAAAATAACGCGTCATATCCAGCTCAATACATAGAGCCATTCTACGAGTGTTTCTGTAAGTAGCACGCTCTGAATTTTAAAGGGACAACCTACCCCTTCGAGGCTGAGGAATGGCTTAGGAATTTAGAGATGATTCTAGCACACATGAACCTCACCAACGCAGATCGCATATCCTGCATTTCATCTCTTTTGAAAAAGGCAGCCAGAATCTGGTGCAACAAACTCATGATATCACCACCATGACTTGGGCCAGATTTGTGGAGCTGTTTCACAAAAAGTACTACAACTCGGCAGTCATCACTACAACGGTGGAAGAATTTGCATGTCTGAAACAGGAAAATTTATCGGTAGTCGAGTACACTCGAGAATTTGATCGGCTAGCCAAGTTTGCACCAGAATCAGTCCCAAACGACTACTTGACGGTAACCAAGTTCACCAGGGGACTCAAACCCAAGATTGAATTAGGGGTCAAGTTTGTAAGCCCCGGAACCACGTCTTACGTCGATGTTCTGGAAATGGCTATAGAAGTGGAAATGCTCCAAGAAAATGTTAGCACGGAGGAGGAAAGCAAGTCAGAACCCAAGCAGCAAAATCAAACTCAGAATGGTCGAAACCACAACAACCAACATAACAATAATGGGCAGAAAAGAAAGCATCCTGATAATAAGCAGACCAACGCTGACAAAAGAGCATGGACTAACAATGGTAATAACAAGACGGGTTATGTGGAATACCCTCAGTGCTCCAAGTGCCAGAAAAGACATACTGGGGACTGTCATGCAAACAGCAAGGGTTGCTATAATTGTGGCCAGGAAGGTCATCGGAAAAGAGAATGTCCGCAACTTAAAGCAGAAGAGAAGAAGGACAACAAGATGGTTCCAGCCACAGTCTTCGCTTTGACCCAGGGAGAAGCCGAAACTAGTAACAAGGTGGTCGCATTTCAGCTTCCTATCCTCGATAATATATGTTTAGTATTGTTTGATTCGGGAGCAACACACTCGTATATCTCGTTAGGAATGGTAGAGAAATTAGACAAACCTTGTGAAAGATTTAGAAATAGGTTTGTTACGAAACTTCCTTCGGGGAAAATCTTTCTATCATCACGAATATTACGAGGAGTACCATCGTAGGAGACCTGATAGAGCTAGAGATCAAGGACTTTGACGTAATATTGGGCATCGAATGGCTAGCAAGACATGGTGCAACCATCGACTGTCAACGCAAGCAAGTGACCTTCGAAACCCTTGAGGGTCAAAAACTATGTTTTATGGGAAATGTTTCAGAACTACGGACACCGCTTATCTCATCTGTCAAAGCTCAGAGGATGATAGAGAAAGGATGTCACACATTCTTAACAAGCATCTCGTATGTGGCACAGGAAACACCATTAAAGGTTGGAGACATCCGCATTATAAAGGAATTTCCAGAGATATTCACTGATGACTTACTAGGGCTACCCTCTACTCAGGAAATTGACTTCATAATTGAACTAGTATCGGGAATCGAGCCTATCTCAAAGGCACCCTACTGGATGGCACCTACCGAACTCAAGGAGTTAAAAACGCAGTTACAAAAGCTCTTAGATTTGGGATTCATCAGACTGAGCCATTCGCCATGGGGGGCACCGGCTCTATTTGTTAAGAAGAAGGATGGAAGCATGCGGATGTGTATCGATTACCGTGAGCAGAACAAGGTGACAATTAAGAACAAGTGCCTACTACCCTTAATTTGACGACTTATTGATCAATTCCAAGGAGCGATTGTATTTTCAAAGATTGATCTGTGGTCTGGTTATCACCAGCACAAGGTAAGGGAAGAAAACATACCAAAGATGACTTTTAGGTCTCGATACGGACATTACGAGTTCCTAGTTATGTCATTTGGTCTTACCAATGCTCCAGCTGCATTTATGGACTTAATGAATTCGGTCTTCAAGGATTACTTGGATAAATCCATCATGGTATTCATTGACAATATATTGGTGTACTCTAAGGACGAAGTTGAGCACGAGGAACATTTAATACTGACCATACTCCGACTAAAGGAGCACCAACTTTACGCCATCTCAAGAAATGTAAATTTTGGCCATCACAAGTGGCATTCCTCGGGCACATAGTATCCAAGGATAGAGTCACAGCTAAGGTAGAGGTTGTGAAGGATTGGCCAAGACCTAAGAATGCGTCAGAGGTTAGAAGTTTTCTAGGGCTGGCAGGCTATTATCGGAGGTTTGTGGAAGGAATTTCTAAGATAACCACTCTTACCAACCTGACCCGGAAACATCGAAAGTTCAACTGGACGGATAAATGTCAAGAAAGTTTCCAGTTTCTCATAGATAAATTGTGTTCAACACCAGTACTTTGCGTATCGACACCCAACGACAAGTTTGTAGTATTCTGTGATGTGTCCAAGCAAGGTTTGAGCTATGTGCCAATGAAAAATGACAAGGTGATATCCTACGCCTCAAGACAGCTGAAGGAATACGAGCAACGCTATCCAACACATGATATGTAGTTGGCAGCGGTGGTCTTCGCACTGAAAATCTGGAAAATGGTGAATGGTGTGAGATTTATACGGACCACAAAAGCTTAAAATATTTCTTCACGCAAATGGAGCTCAATATGAGGCAACACTGGTGGTTGGAACTAATAAAGGATTGTGATGGCAAAATCCTATACCACCCAAGAAAGGCAGATGTAGTTGCAGGTGCATTAAGTCAAAAGAGTTATGGAAATCTGGCAGCATGATCCTGAATTGAGAAGCCGCTACAGTAAGAACCGATTAATGTCGTGATAGAAATAGTCATGGGTCAACTGGCTAACTTGTCCATCTAGTCAAGTTTTTTAGAGGATATACGGATCAGGCAAGAGCATGATGACACTAATATCACATAGGGCTGCAGTCAAAGAAGGCAAGACTACAGATTTCTCTTTATCAGGTCATGGGTTCTTGAAATATAATGGCTGGGTATGCATGTCGAATGACCATGGGATTAAGATGAAGATATTTGAAGAGGCACACATTACCCCATACTCAGTTCACTCGGGGTCTACCAAGATGATTCATGACCTTAAGGCACTATATTGGTGCCCGAGAATGAAGAAAGACGTAGCAGAGTATGTGTCCAAATGCCTAACATGCCAGCAAATAAAGGCAAAAGATCAGCAACCCGCATGCTTATTGCGACCCCTTAGTAATCAGGAATGAAAGTGGGAAGAAATAGCCATGGACTTCGTGACACGACTCAGCTTGGGTTGTGGTGGTTAGACTCACAAAGTTAGCTCACTTCCTGCCTATCAAAACTACGTACACTACGAACCAGTACGTAGAAATTTATGTTCGAGAAATTGTACGGCTGCATGGAATCCCTAAGACCATAGTATCTGACAAAGGTTCGGTGTTCACATCAAGATTTTAGGGAAGCTTGCAGCATGCCATGGGTACCAAGCTATGTCTCAATATGGCATTTCACCCTTAGACCGATAGACAGTCCGAGCGTACCATACAAATTTTAAAAGATATGTTGCACGCTTGGGTACTAGACTTTGGTGGATCATGGAGTAGGTATTTTCCACTTGTAGAGTTCTCCTACAATAATAGCTACCAAGAAATGATCATTATGGTGCCCTATGAGCTACTTTATGGAAGGAAATTTCGGTCGTCGTTACATTGGGATGAGGTAGGAGAAAGACAACTTCTTGGACCTGAGGTTGTTAGAGAGGCTCAAGATGCAGTGGAACTAATTAGAAAGTGTATGCTCACTGCCCAGAGTCGAAAAATGAGTTATGCAGATGCCAAGCAACGAGATGTTGAGTTCAAGGTGGAAATCAAGTCTTCTTATGAATATCTCCAATGAAAGCAGTGAAGTAGTTTGGGAAGAAAAGAAAACTTAGTCCTCGATACATAGGTCCTTTTGAGATATTGGACAAGGTGGGACAAGTAGCATATAGATTAGCCTTACTGGCAGCTCCAATAGACAATCACAATGTGTTTCACTTCTCGTTGTTGCGTAGATATATGTTAGACCCATCCCACGTTCTCAAGTACTATATGTTAGCACTTCAGAAAGACCTAAGTTATGAGGAACGACCAGTTCACATCCTAGAGAAGGGGGTAGAAGAATTACGATCAAATAGTATTTCGATACTCAAGGTCGTATGGAGTAATAGTATAGAATGTGAAGTGGTAAGTAAATTTCGGGGATGAAGACATCCGAGCACGATATTCAGAATTGTTTGGTAAGTAAATTTCGGGTATGAAATTCTTTTAAGTAGGGGAGAAATGTAGCACCTCGAAATTTTACTTAGTTAGATAGTAGTATCTTATGCTGTAGTATTTTAGTTTTCGTGGATATTGGTTCAAGCTGGGGATTATTTGGAAACTCATAGAGATAGTTATGGATTTTATAAGTTTAGCCTATAGTATAGAAGTATTAATTTTATCATAAGGTATAATTATTGAATCTCGTCCTAGAAATATTATTTATTATAACCTATGGTTTAGATAGAATAATTAAGAATGTGACATTTGTCACATGTATGTTTATTAAGGATTTAAGGATTTCAGATGAATAAAATAATCAAGGATAAACCTAGGAGGTCTAGAACCTTCCCTCAGATGTTAGGATCTCGTATTACTCAGTCAAAGTTGTTTAAACAACTTTAAGTGTGCTTAAAATGTACAAAAACGTGATTTTATATATCAGTGTAAGACGATATATCGCAGCTAAATGAGCTGATATATCACTTATGTTGATACGGAAAACACAACTTCGCACGAACGAAACCACGGAGCCTCGGGAAAATGGGGAAGGCATTATATCACCTATATGGGGCGATATATCGGCTCAATCAGCCCATTTTTAAACTTTGTGGAATCGGAAGCTAGAAACAGCCCTCAACAACTTGGACTTGCTTTTGAATGATTTTGGTCGAGTTCTTGGCATCTGTTGAGCATAAAATTCCATTTGTATTTATTTATTTATTCATTTTAAAGGGAGTTAGTTTCACTCCTTGAACTCTATAAATAGGACCCTTAACTCTATAAAAAGGAAAGTGAATAAGAGAGAAACTTGTTCAGAGGAATGCTTTAAATGACTTAAATTTTATGGTTCAGAAGGAATAAGAATACCAAAAAGAAAACAAGTTAGACATCAAATGACTAAACTAAAGTTAAAATAAAAAATTTACAGTGGAATAAAACGACTACCTTTCATGGTTAAGAAAGAATAAGAACTTCCTAACCAACTAGACATAACAAAAAATACAAAGGTAAATGTATATCATGGATGAAAGGCAATGAAATAAAGATTACTTACTGAGCCATGCCATTTAGCATGATAGACAGTTCCAAAAGAGCCTGAAAGAATTTGCAAGAGATTTACTTTTATATCATCTCATTAATATATATAGATATATTTCAGAATAAAATGTACAGCATTATAGGAATTGAAGTGGACAATTGCTAAACTCTGTTACAGGAAGTGTTAGGTTCTGGAGCGTTCGAGAACCCCCACATCGCCGCCACGTGCTGAGGTGTTGGAGCCGAGGAGACCGTCGCCGCCTGCCGTGGAGCCTGCTTCCAAGGAAACCCCCTGACGTGGTATGCGCGCCTGCTGTGGAGACCGTCGCCGCCGTCGCTGCCCTGCCGCCATCGCCCCTCTTCTCTCCAGTAGCCAATCCTCTTCTCTCCTCTTCTTTGTGTGTGTGCTAAAAATTTTATATGTGGAACCCTAACTCTAAAAATACCCCATTTAGAAAATGTTATGTGTATTCTTCAAAATTTACCTAAAAGTTTTTAGAACTCACTTTGGAGTCCTTAATACTATTTTAGGACACCCAAAATGAGTCTTTAAAAGTCACCACTCTTAAATTTTTTATTCAGGTGTTTTAGGACTCACATATGTTTTTAGGACTCTCATTGCGAGTCCTAAAATGTGAATTTTAAGGACTCTCAATGAGAGTCCTAAAAACTCCAGAGACATTTTTTAGGACTTACATTTAGGTGCGTGTCCTAAAAAGGTGTCCCGTAAAGTGTATTTTGTAGTAGTCATTTATCATGCATAGAGTATAACTCTTTACATGATTGAATTGTTTTTGAAACTTATATAAGTTTTTTTCTAACTTATTAGGAATTTAACATTGTTGTTAGTATGGATAAATCATGGATGCTTGAGAGGAGAGAAACACCACAATTTCAAGATGGATTCAACAAATTTTTAGAGTTTTGCCTAAAGAATTGTAGTGATCCACAAAAAAATCGTTGTCCTTGTATCGATTGTGGTAATGGAGTAAAGGGGAATATTACCATGATAAATGATCATGTATTTTGTCGGGGATTTGATATAAGTTATACTAGATGGTATTGGCATGAAGAATTATTAAATGACGACCCATATCCATTCGGTAGGCGAGGTCTAGATGATTTTGAGAGTAATGATTTTAATGATCATCCTATAGAATTGCTTGATGAAGCACAAGAAAAGTTTATTGTTCATAATCCAGAAAAATTTGATAGTGTGGTTAGAGATGCAGATAGACAATTGTTCAGTAGTTGCAATAAACTAAAATTGCCAACAATGGTTAAATTTTATAACATAAAACTAGAAAATGGAGTTAGTGATAAGTGTTTTAGTCAATTTTTAGCTGCTTTCAAGGAGATTTTGTCGCAAGAAAATTATTTTCCGGTGTCTACATATGAAGTAAAGAAAACATTAAGTTTGATATATATATTTAAAAAAATGCTATGAACTCTGACCCCGTGAACCCAGCCCTCAGGCAGCCTATGCAACCCCATGCGACCCCAGCCCCCGTGTACCCAGTCCCCAGCGAGCCACCCCCTTGACACCTGCGAACTCATTCAGAGAAAAAAATCAAGTGGAGAGTTTTCGAGTTTTCGTTTTTCAAAAAATAATATTCAAAATAAAAAATATATACAAAAAAAAACTATGTATAAGGTTCATAAATATTTTATATTCATCATTTTAACCTTAAAATTAAACAAAATGAAAAAAAAAAACTCACCAAAATGGGTCAAGAAAGTCAAAGGCGTCGCTAATTGATGGGAGAAAACCTAAGTTTTCGAATTTGAGAGAATGAGGGGCTCGTGGACGATGGCTGGGGTTTATTACTGGGCGGACCGTTTGCGTCAGTGAAAAAACTGACGGTAATGGATTGTTTGCGTCAATGGGGCATTGACGCAAACATGTCGTTACCGCCAGTTGCTCACTAACGCAAATAGTGACGTTAACGGTGTCAGCTGACCACTAACGCAAACTTCACCAATTAACAGCGTGAGTGTTACCACTGACGCAAATGCCCCTGCATTTGTGACAGTGCTCAACTGCCACAAATGTCTATTCTCGGCGTCAGTCAAATGTGTGACACAAAAGAGATATTTTGGTGTAGTGGTAGTACATAACCAGGATTAACAATGTCTTCGAGGGCTATAATGGTTAGGAAAATTTTATGTTATATGCATGATAACTTAGTGAAATTTTTTAATATACCAACATAAGTTATTATCCCAAATATATGACAATTTCAATTTTTTAGACAAAAATACATCTAACATTCAAACACCTATTTTCTTTCTCAATCCAAACTCTCTCTCTCTAAAATATCTCATTCTCTCACTTTCTCACACTCTCTCTCTCATTTTAATCTTGTAGATCTTGAAAAAAATACCAAAATTAAAAGAAAAAATCATCTAAAACAGACATTCGAGTAAAAAAAATATGAACTTCCAAAGTTTTCATCAAATTTCAGTACAGAGCATCGATTTTGTATTGAAATTGCATCGAAAAAGTATCGCTTTGGCCAAAAATCAAAATTTCATGATTGCATCGCAACAGCATCGAATTACCATCGATTTTGAATCGAAAAAACATCGTTTTGGCCAAAAAAACAAGTTTTTATGATTGCATTGAAAGAGCATCGAAACACCATCAATTTTGCATCGAAAAAGCATCGTTTTGGCCAAAAATTAAGTTTTCATGATTGCATCGTAACAACATCGATGCACCATTGATTTTTCATCGAAACACCATCGATTATGCATCGAAAAAACATCGTTTTGGCAAAAAAACAAGTTTTCATGTTTGCATCGCAAAAACATCGAAACACCATAGATTTTGCATTGAAAGACCATCGATTTTGCATCGAAATTGCATCGCAAGAGCATCGAAATTGCATCGAAAATGCATCGTTTTGATGCAATTTAGATGTTTTTTTTTTATGGTGTTTTGATGCTCTTGTGATGGAATCATAAAAACTTGTTTTTGGCCAAAACGATGACTTTTAGATGCAAAATTGATGATGTTTCGATGCAATCAGGAAAACTTGATTTTTGTCCAAAACGAGGCTTTTTCGATGCAATTTCGATGCTCTGCACTGAAATTTGACGAAAACTTTGGAGGCTCATATTTTTTCACTCAAATGTCGATTTCAGATGATTTTTTTTTAATTTTTGTATTTTTTCGAGATCTACAAGATTAGAATGTTAGAGAGAGTGAGAGAATAACACTACAAAAAAAACGTCCTATACCGAGAACATAGTACCGAGTACAAGTTCTCGGTATAGATCTTTTACACACCTGCCTCCTTCACGCGGTTTTTTTCATTCTAGTATGTGTACCGATGACCCTATACCGAGAACATATTCTCGGTATAGGGTCTTTACCGAGGACGTGTACTCGGTATAGTTAATTCAGACTCCTGCCTTTTTTACGCGGTTATTTCATTTAGTTTGTGTACCGAGGACCCTATACCGAGAACATGTTCTCGGTATAGGGTCTTTATAATCTTCATCTTCCCCAAACAGAGAGCTCATTTCTCTGAAACGGAAAAACTCCAAACCCCGTTTTCTCCGCCCCCCATTTCTGTTTTCCTGGATTTCGGCCCCCACAAACTTTGTTTTTGGTCAAAGTTTCCCTTCCAAAGGTGATTTACGTGGCTATAAGGCTTATTGAGGTAATGATTTACAAATATTTCAGTTTTTTTTTTTGTATAAATTGTTAAATTTTTTTTCAGTTTTGATTTTTTATAATGAGTTTTTCGTGGTATTTTTTTTCAGGTTTTGCATTGTATACCAGCGGTTTTAGAGGTATTTCACATTTTCTTTGTAATTTTTTGGTTTTATTTATATTTTTTGCATAAAAATATTTAGGGTTTTATTTATAATTTGTTTAATATTGTTAATATATTGTTATTTGTTATATTATATATATAATTTCTGATTATGTAATTAAAATAGGTAAAAATAATAATTTGTGATGAAAATTAGTTAAAAATTTAGTGATATCCAATTTAGAGGAAATAATATATTGTGTAGTATTTTTGTAAAATACATATATAGTTTTAAGATTTAGTTAGTTTAATCCTATGATAAATAATTAATTTATTAGTATGAAAATTTATTAATTTAATAATTTATTTTTTAGGTATATCATTTGACTTTTAGTTATAAATATATGTTTATATGAAAATTTAATATTTGATTGTTTGTTTTTTAGATTGAGTTAAATAATTTTAGTTTTAGATTATTAGATTTGGTTAATAAATTTTGATTATTAGAGTGAGTTTTGTTTATTTAATTTGAATTTTGTTGTTATTGTTAATTTTTTTATTCTTAGTGTTGATGAATATTGATGCTTTGTTTTTGTTGTTAATTTTTAGTAGAATTATGATATTTTAAATAGAAAATTGAATAATTAATAAAATTTAGAGTAATAATTATAAATTATATAGTCATTTATAATGTATTTGTATTGCTTTGTGTATGTTCTGCGACTGGATATTTTTTTATGTATTATTTGCAGGTTTTTAAATTTTGGGATATATGAAAATACAGTCGTTATGCTGCCCAATTTTTTTTAGAATTAAAAATACTCAATAAAATTTATAATTTAAGAAATAGTGAATTGATAAGTTGTATAATATATTTTTAATCATGATTAAATCAAATTAACAATAACATTATGCAACCAAATTTTAATAAAAATAAACATTAATCCTGAAATTTTATTTAAATAAGTAATAAATCTTAAAGTAATTCTAACGATTTATTCATTTTATATATATATATATATTTATGAAATTGTATAATGATATTTTGTAATTTTTGTTTGAAGGTTGGGTATTCGGTTTTTGTTGGACTAAAGAGATTGCTAGCAAGATATTGAAGGCATTGGTAAGTTTTTTTAATTTTTCTGTATTTTTTTAATTTTTTTTTTCAATTTTTGAATAATTTATGTTTTTTTATATAAATAATATAATATTAATTTTAATAAAAATATGAAATTATTATATTAGATAGAATGTATTTATTTTTAGGTTTTCAAAATATGTATTAGTAAAAATGATATTAGGAATTGGAAAATTGTTATATGATTGATTAGTATTTTTTTTAAAATAAATTCTATGTTGTTTTGGTGAATTTTATGTGTATTAAACATATTAGTAAACATATTTAATATTTTTTTAGAATTGTAAAATTTAGAGATATTGTGAATATTAGTAGAAGTACTCAATAAAATTTCTAATTTAATAAATAGTGAATTGATAAGTAAAATAATATATTTTAATATTAAGATTAAAAAAATTAACATTAACATTATGCAACTAAATTTTAATAAAAATAAACATTAATTAAATAATTTAAGTAATAATTAAATCCTAAAGTAGTTAAATAAATTTTAAACAAATCTTAGAAATTTTGTTTAAATTAATCAAACTATTCAATAAAGCATAAGTAAAATATGTAATTTAATAAATACTAAATTAATATGTAAAAAAATAATATGTGTTAGTTCTGATTAAATAAAATTAACAAATATATTATTAGAAAACCATTATTAAAATTAAAATTAAAATTAAAATTAAAAAAATTAAATTTAATATTTGTTAGTTTTAATCATTATTAAAATTAAAATTAAAAAAATATGTTTTTAATATTATTTGTTAGTTGTTTTTAATTTTTCTGTATTTTTTTTAATATTTTTTTTCAATTTTTGAATAATTTATTTTTTTTTATATAAATAATATATTTTAAAATTAAGATTAAAAAAAATTAACATTAACATTATGCAACTAAATTTTAATAAAAATAAAAATTAATCCTAAAGTAGTTAAATAAATTTTAAACAAATTTTAGAAATTTTGTTTAAATTAATCAAACTATTCAATAAAGCATAAGTAAAATATGTAATTTAATAAATACTAAATTAATATGTCAAATTTAAATAAGTTTAATAATATTTACACTGAAATATATTATAGTTAGATATCATAAAACAACATAATTAACTTCAAAAAGCATAAGACATTAAAAAAACATATTTAATTATATTTGATTTTTTCTTTGGTAATAAGAAATTATTACCAAAGATATACTAGTGTTATTATCACATAGTGATAATATTATATTTTTTTAGTGTTCATCACAAGAAGCCTTAGACCCGTTTAGAGAGGGTGAGTCATTGAAGACTCTTACATTTGCCTCTCTCTGAATTAGGACACACACAAATTGATTGTAAGTTTGATGATTAGTGTTCCGTGCAGTGCTACATTCATACAATGTCGATCGACAAGAGTTGGATTAATTTGACAGATCGATTATCCGATGAGTATGAGGCTAGTGTGATGGATTTTCTCCAGAGAGCCCGGTAGTGCGTTGACTCAAGGGGATTGGTGAAATGTCCGTGTAGGAGGTGTGTCAACGTTGAATTTCAGACGATTGATGTATTAGAAAATCATCTTTTTGTAAATGGTTTTCTACGGAAATATACCAATTGGCATTGGCATGGAGAGGATGAAATAATACCAATGAGAGCTCGGATAGATCAAAATGATGAAGATGAAATGATGGATGTTCTCACTGATCTTATGAAAAATGACAATGACGAACAAGCGGAGAATGAGCGCGATCAAGAGATACCTACAACTGACTACAGGAGTGGGCAACATTATAACGATTTGTTTGCTGAGATCGAGGCTCCATTATTCCCCGGGTGTCAAAATTACACTTCATTGAATTTCCTAGTGAAGTTAATGCATTTCAAAGTGTTGGGAAAAATTCCCAACAAAATATTTGATGGAATGCTGGAGTTGTTACATGATGCATTTCCAGCCCCAAATAAGCTTCCAAAATCGCACTATGCAGCGAAAAGGTTGTTGCGGAAACTTGGATTGGGCTACGAGTCAATCCATGTCTGCAAGCATGATTGCGCACTGTTTTGGAAAGAACATGCTGGAAAAAGCAAATGTCCTGTTTGTGGAGAGGATTAATGGGTGGACAAGAACACCAAGGGAAAGAAAGTGCCTCATAAAGTGATGCGTTATTTTCCTTTAACCCCTAGGTTAATGCGAAAATATGCATCGAGGCACATTGCTCAACATATGAGATGGCATCACGAGCAACGTATAAAAGAAGATGGTGTATTGCGTCATCCTGCTGATGGGAAAGCTTGGAAGGACTTTGACCGAAATAATCCAACATTTGCAATGGAACCCAGGAATGTGCGGCTTGGATTGGCTGCAGATGGATTCAATCCCTTTGGTAATATGAGTCTGTCTTATAGTATGTGGCCAGTAGTGTTGACGACATATAACTTGCCACCATGGTTGTGCATGAGAGAAACTAATTTCATGTTGAGTTTATTAATTCCGGGACCTCATTCGCCAGGAAAAGATTTTGATGTTTTCTTAAGACCATTGATTGATGAGTTAAAAGAATTATGGGTGACTGGTGTACAGACTCGAGATGCAGTCGATGGCAGTTTCTTCACTCTTCGGGCAGCTTTGATGTGGACTATAAACGATTACCCAGCAAGGAGTAGCCTTTCTGGATGGACTGCTCAAGGTTATCATGCTTGCTCTACTTGCAATGTGGCAACACCATCTATTCGTTTACAAAAGAAGGTTGCTTTTTATGGTTATAGACATTTTTTACCAATCAAACATGCCATTAGAAGGGACAAGAAGACATATGGTGTCGTTGAAAAGAGATTACCACCACAGCCATTAACCATGCAAGAAATGTTCACACAAATGAGTTTTATACCTGATTCTCTTCCTGGTAAGCATGTCAGTTATGGCGGCCAAAAAAGAAAGCGTACAAAAGAGCAAGTTGGTTGGCGGAAAAAAAGTATATTTTTTGAGCTCCCATATTGGGCCAACATAATGTTGCGACACAATCTAGATGTTATGCATGTTGAGAAAAATGTGTGTGACAGTTTAGTAGGCACAATAGTTGGGCTGGAGAATAAGACCAAAGACACAGTTAGTGCCAGAGTAGACTTGGAGAAGATGAAGATGAGACCAGAGTTACAGCTGAGGAAGTTGAATGGTCGGATACAAAAGCCTGCGGCCAAATTCACTTTCACTGTTGAAGATCGCCAAAAGTTTTGTCGATTTCTTAAATCAGTGAAGTTTCCAGATGGTTTTGGATCTAACCTAAGGAAAAATGTGATTGATAATGACAATAAGATAACTGGTTTGAAATCGCATGATTGTCACATCATTATGCAACGCCTTTTGCCAGTTGGTGTGCATGCATTCCTAGAGAAATCAATGAGTACAACTATTATTGAGTTATGCACTTTCTTCAAGCTCATTTGTGCGAGAACTCTAAAAGTCTCAGATTTAGAAAAAGTCCAAACTTCAATTGTTGAGATTGTTTGCAAGTTAGAGAATATTTTCCCACCTGCTTTTTTCGATATCATAGTCCATCTACTAATACATTTACCGGAAGAAGCAATACTTGGAGGACCGGTTCACATGAGGTGGATGTATCCTTTTGAAAGGTATATGAAAAAATTGAAGAATTATGTCCGTAACAAAGCACGTCCAGAGGGCTCAATAGCAGAAGGATATGTGGTTGATGAGGCATTAACATTTTGCTCCATGTACTTGAAAGGTGTTGAGACAAAGTTCAATCGTCCAGACCGAAATGTAGATGTTGGTCCATCACTTAAAAAGATGTCGGTCTTTCGATCTCAGGGTCGTCCAATTGGTAAGAAATCATTGACAATTTTGGAAGATGAAGTGAAGAAAATAGCAGATTGGTATATTCTAAACAACTGCAATGAGATCTTGCCATATCTTCGGTAAGTAATTAAAGTAGTTCATCATTTCATTGCATGTTTATTATAACACTTATTAGTAGCTCTTAAATTAGTTGTTTTTGTTTTTTGCAGAGAGCATAGGGAAATTCTACAGACTAGAGGTGTTGAAAACCTAGACCAATTACATAGAGAGGAATTTCCTAATTGGTTTTATAATAAGATTTATCATCTTCGACAAACAGGATCCTTGGAAGTAGATGAAGAATTAATCTCTTTAGCAAACGGTTCTTCAACTCGTGTTGCGTCGTACCCTGGGTGTGTTGTAAATGGAGTAAGATTTTTGTGTTATGACAGGGACAAGAATCGCAAAACTCAAAATAGTGGAGTCTCTGTAGCGGGTGTCGAAAATAGTACTTATTACGGCCAGTTGGAAGAAGTTTTAGTGATGTCTTATCTTTCTGGTTGTTCTGTTGTATTATTTAAGTGCAAATGGTTTGACACTAATCGGTCTTCAGGATTAAAGTTTGAGCAAAACATAACGAGTATCAAAACCAGTTCGGAGGCCTTCAAAGATGATAAATTTATCTTAGCAACTCAGGCTAACCAAGTTTTCTACATTGAAGACCTTAAAAATAAATCTCATTGGAAAGTCGTCCAAGAAGTGCATCACAGAAATGTGTGGGACATCCCACTAGTTGAAGAACAAGCGGAGGATGTAGAAGTAGATGTTATGCACGACACTAGTTCCTCTAATTTCCAATTATTCGTTGATCTTTGACCGTTGCCACCAATCAGCTTTGAACGTACGGGGGCTCCATTACAATTTGTTGAGATAGATAATGTTGCAATTGAGGAGGAGAGGGAGGAGGAAATGGAAGAAGAAGAGGAGGAGGAGGAAGAGGAAGTGGAGGAGGAGGAGGAGGAGGTTGAATACGAAGATGATGAAGAGGAAGATGAACACATAGAAACCGATGATGATAGTGAAGATTATTATAGTGATAATTAAGTGGTAATTTTATAATATGTTGAAGTAATTATTTTTAACAATAAATAATTTTATATTGTCATTTTTAACTGATAAATGTAATTTTAATATCGATTAATTTGACAGATATGGCTGATGTTATTGCTCAATCTCACGGGGGTGATGGTGGAGGATGCGATCCTCCACGTGGACCGGCAGATATCCCAGCTGATTGTGAACGAGGTAATATTTCACACATTGATATACTCCTTAAAATTTAACAATTAATCCATATTAATTTTAAAATATTGAATTTGCATACAATAGCGCCTCCAAGTAAACGTGGACGCCATAAGGGATTGAACACGCGGGAAAAGAGGGAACAGTTGGGGCGTCCTCTCCCTCTCGAGTGGGATGTGCGGGGGAGAACATATAAAGAGATCGGAGAGTACAGCTCAAATTTCTCAAGAGAGCTCGGATTACTTGTTCGACAGTACACAGATCCGGACTGTCCTCAATGGTCAAAAGTACCAAATGCCTCGAAAGAAAGAATACTTGCACATTTGGAAGTAAGTAGTTTATGTATTTTTATGTTAATTCTCATTTTATGTTATATATGATATTTACTAATAAATGTTTGTAAATTAGGATGATTTGTTTGATATTGGGCGTACTAGATATGGAGAAGGGCATATGCCTGGGATCTTGAGAGGCATTGATACTTCGTGTGCTAAAAAGTATTATGACTGGAAGTACGATATTAAAGAGCACTTAACGATTAATGGGCCACAAAATCGTTATGGTGGTTGCACGGATACGCAGTGGCAAAAAGCAATTGATTTTTTCCGTCCCCCAGAAATTACGGTATTAATTTCTTGCTAAACTTAACTATCTTAATTAAATATATTACTAACGATAACTTTTTGCAGAAACGTTCTGTGGTCAACAAGGAAAATAGAAAGAAACTGAAAGAGCTTAGCTATGGAGGTTCTCAGTCAATCCCAGCCTTACGCTATAAAAATGTTAGTTAATTAATTATTTTTTAGTTTATTTTTCTTATTTACGTTTAATTATTAATTTTATAAAAATATATGTACGTGACAGCGCAATTTAGAGACTGGGCAACTTGAGTCCATCCCGGATAGCTGGATGGATACTCACCATAAATCAGGCACAGGGTGGGTGACAGAGACAGCAAAAAATACTTGGGTACGTTAAGTTTTTTTAAACATTTTTCAAAATTTTAATTGTTTCAAAATTTTAATTACATTATACATTGTATCACAGGAGGAATTGCGTGCATACCGCAACACACAGCAGACACAGGCAACTGATACTGAGAGTTCCACACCAGTTTCGAGTGCGCCTGAAGATGAAGACATATCTTTGGTACAAAATGTCTTCGGAAAACGACGGGGCCACCAGAAAGGATATGGACGTATCCTTAACATAAGGGACCGAACTCCATTTGATTTTCGTCCTTCACAAACTAGAGATGAAGAGTTGTCTGAGATGAGAGAGCGTCTTCGACAGTTAGAGGAGCATGTCCGGACTCATTGTATCACCCCGGGATCTCAATCTGCCCCACCACCACCACCCGATGATCCTGATGTTGGAGCACCGACTCAGTAGGACTTATGTATGAATTTTATTACAATTGACTATTACATTATCATGTTTAAGACAAGTCTTTATTTTAATTCAATGAATACACTCTTATGTTTTTATTTATATCTTTAATATAAGTGTTTTAATTTTATTCTATTTTCTTATATTTAATTCAAAATAAATAAATAAATAAATAAATAAATAAGGGAATAACAAATATAAAAAAAAATTGGGGACAAGTCTATACCGAGGACATTGTCCTTGGTATATACCACCAAGATGTCGGTATATACCAGTACGATGAGAAATTGGGGTTTGTTGTACCGATGACATTTGTCACTTTCTACCGAGGACATTATCCTCGGTAAAACGTATACCGAGAACATTTTTAATGTTCTCGGTATACGTTTTGTTTTACCGACGCGGCTGTACCGACAACTTTATACCGACGACATTGTCTCGGTAGAAGATATACCGAGGACATTTCGGCTTATACCGAGGACATTTGTTCTCGGTATAGGCCCTGATTTTTGTAGTGTAAGAGATGTTAGAGAGAGAAAGTTTGGATTGAGAGAGAAAATGAGTATTTGAATGTTAGAGGTATTTTAGTATAAAAAATTGAAATTGTTATATATTTAGGATAGTAACTTGACATATTTCACTAAGTTAATATGCATACAACATAAAATTTCCCATTTGTTATCACATGTGATCATGATCATGGTTATGTCCTAGAAAGCGAGACTCATGGTTTTATTGCTTTTAGGGCGCGTACTCGATGTGCATTAGAATAAAATTAAATGGCTTTTCGAAGAAAAAGGAAAAAAGATTGAGATCTTCATAAATCTGGTTTAATGTCTCAATAAAAACATATATGTTCTGACCAAAAAGTACTCCATAATACAATATTCATTATAATTTATAAGACATATATGGAGTAGTACGAAATTAAGAACTAAATCGATTTGATTACATAATAACAAAACCTTCAGCTCCACTAGTACATTCGGTCCATGCATCAATCTCATCTCCATCTTCCATTTCCAACTGAGAAATAGCATATATATATATAAATGATCAATTACAACTAGAGTAGCGAGTCACAATAAATCGTCAATTTTATAAATAATTAAATCGTCTATGGCCATATAAAAATATATAATTTGTCTATTATATTAAAATAGAAAATAGAAGACAAGAGATGAGTGACCTCGTCTGGAGTGTGGTAAGGTCTAATACGACTACCATCGAAGGTGAATCGAATTGAGCCAACATCAAACCCCATTTTAAGACAACAGTATCCATTACCTCCTTCAGCTGAAGACTTCTTTTGATTCTGAAGATAACTTCGTGCTCATTCTATATGTATAACATATCAAAATTAATAACAAGCTATACATTTAACATGTATATATATATAATCCTTTATTCAAATCCAAATATATATATGCATGTCAAGTTTAGATAAAGAATGAAAATAATTAAAATGACCTGCATTTTTACTTTGATAGTGACGTGAGAAGAGCCATTAATGTTGGGTTTGATGTCCTTCGTCTCGCTCGACTCTGACATTACTTCTTTACGTGTTTTTTTTTCTTTTTCTTCTTATCCTTCAACCATTCTATAGTACTATATTTATATATATTTTTAAACATGAACAAATGTGGAGGGATTTGAACCGTTAGCAGCAGGCAAGGGCAACTGATGGGACTCTTTCTCTAATTAATCCCTACTGATCATTAATTGCTGCCAACACTCAACAGCCTCAGAGTTTTGCAATGAGACGACATCGTTTTTGGCAGGTCATTAAGATAGGAGGACCGGTCAACTTCGTATATGAGAATCCCAAAAGCCTGCCTTACTTTCGAGATTTGTTTACTGATGGGTCTTCACTCTTCAGGGCATCTTCAACGGTTGCAATTACCAAAAGGACAATTTATTGTAAAATAGTTATTTTTTTAAAAATAAAAATAAAGGGTTGGCAACGCTGCCCAGGAGAGGCAACCTTCATATAAAATATTATTTATGGACCCACTTGAGCCTTGGCATGCTGCAGTGGCTCTGGCTGGAGATGCTCTTAGTGAGTTGACCCAGAGCCCCAAACATAGTTCATTTTTAATGCGTGGAAGAATGCAAAAGTACCTAGGAAACCTTTTCTTTTTTAAAAGAAAAGAGTTGCTAGGTCACCACTTGAAATTTAGTTCACAAAACCTAGAATTATCCTTTCAAAAAAAAAAAAAAAACCAAGAATGGTTATCATTATCTGCTACAAACGTGTTATGTTTAAACCCCAACTTCACAACAATAATCCTCAAGCTACTGTGTGCATATTTGATCTTTGCTAACTTTTCATTGCTGACAACTAATTACACCACCATAGCAGGTGTCACTAGGTCAAAACCACACTACGATTTCTTTTGCATGTGATGGCCTAAGTCACCCGACCTAGTAAGCCAACAACACCCTCATCCGCGCACACAACACTACTACAAAATACCCCTTACGGATCACAATTTTAGGACACGCACCTAAATGCAAGTCTTTAAAAAAGTCTGTGGAGTTTTTAGGACACTCAATGAGAGTCCTTAAAAAACACATTTTAGGATGCGCAATGAGTGTCCTAATAAAATATGCAAGTCCTAAAAATCCATGAGAAAAGAAAATTGATTAGTGACTTTTAAGAGCTTGCAAAGCGTGACCTAAAAGAGTATTAAGGATTTGCAAAGCGTGCCCTAAAAACATTTAATTAAAAAAAGATAAGGGACATATATATATATTTTCTGATGAGGAATTCGAATTGGGGCTTTTAGCTAAGGATTAAGGTTTATTTTTTTTCAGCACCACAAAGAACAAGGAAAAAAGGTGGCGACGGCAACGGCGACACAGGGGCTCGGCTGGGTTCTTCTCGGCGACAGCAATGCAGGGGTTCGGTTGGGTTCTTCTCGGTGACGATTGCAAGTGGTGCCAACCAGGACCTTCAATCTCACCTCTCTGGCAAACGACGCATTATTGCTTTCAATAAGAAGGACCTTGCCAATCCTAATATCATGTTGGTAATCATTTTCATTATTTATTTATTTATGTATTATCCATTATTGTTATTTATGTTTGTTGGACTTTGTTTCTGTAGAAATGGGTTCGTCATTTTGAATCGTTCCAACAAGATTGTATTCCCATAAATGCACACAGTAAGACTGTAATGCCCCAAATTTCCTAATAAGGTTTAGGACCTTGATTAGGAGGTCGGGAGGGCCATAATTGATTTATTATGATATTTAATGATTATATGCATGTTTATGTGAATTATATTATTATATGATGGTGAATGCATGCATATGGGCTCATATTTTAATTGCAAGGGCATTTTGGTAATGTGGTCGTTGGGGACGTGATTGTGTAATTTTATGCATATGGGTGAATTATAATTTTACCACATTATATGTGGATTGGTTCGAGCCATTCGGCATGAGACGATCATGAGATGCAAGTTTTCGATCTAGTCATAACGGGATTAAGTTCGAGGCTCGGGGTGAGTCTCGGGGTCATTTTGATGATTAGAACATTACCGGGAATTAAAGGGTAATGGGGTATGATTTATTGGCATTTGAGAATGTTGAGATTAGTGGGAATTGGGAATGACGAATTTACCCTTAGGAGTGTTTAGAAGCTTTTAAATTGGCCTAGGGGCATTATGGTCTTTTGACCTTAAGGATTTATATCAGCTTTGGGGTTTGGAAGGCTGTAGAAAACAGAGTAAAACAGAGATATCCCTCCTTCTTCCCGTACGTTACTTCTCTCCATTTATCCTTTGGTGTTCTTGAGCTCTAGGAGAGGTTTCAAGCTAGCTAGGAAACTCAAAGGTTGAGGTTGTGGACTTGGTTTAGCTATTGAGGAAGGTTCAAAGCTGGTTTCAAGGTGAGTTCTAGTCTCTAAATTCAGGTTATGCTCTGTTTTCCTTTTGGTTTTCAGCTTATGGTTTTTGATGTAGGAAGTGGGAATCAAGGGGAGTTCTTGTGTATGTTTGGTTGGGTTTTGATGAGGGGGAGTTATGGGTGATGTTTGGAGGTTTAAATGAGTGTTTGGAAGAGGTTATGAGTTGATTTGAAGGGCTGGTTTGAGAGGAAAAACACAGGGGAAAAATTGGGTTCGTGCTTTGGTTAGTCTGGCCTGAGCACCGCGGCGCAGCTGTGGAGCTCTGCGGCCCTTGGCGTCTGGCAGGGAGGCCCTCTCTGTCTGGAGGGCGCGGCGCGGCGCAGCAGGGGAGGGCCGCGGCCCTCTGGGTCATTTTGGCCAAAATCATGTTTTTAGCTTGGGGATTCAAGCCTAAGGCCTCGGGGTTAAACCTACTACCCGGTTGAGTAGTGTTTGAGGTCCCGGAGGTTAGGTTTTGGTTTGGGAACCTTTTATTATTCGTTTTATTGATGGAATCCCATAATTGGTTATGACCAGGTGACCGTTAAAGGATCAAAGGACTGATCGTTCTCAAAGGTCGTTTCTTTTATTAATTCTCGCTCTAACCCAAGGTAAGAAAACTGCACCCCATATGTGACATGCATGGCTGTGATTGATGCATGTTGGATGTTGAATGTGAACATTGATAGCATAATGAATGCTTGGCAATCTTGCCCATTTGCATATGGTTGTTATTGAGGCATGTTGGGTGATTAAATGTGATGCATGTGATGCACGAGAAACATGTGATTAGGGCATGCCATGAATGATGAATATGAGAATGGACAGAGCTTGAGTCTCTGTGTTTGTGCACAATTATAATTATGCTAGCAACTGTTTAGTAAGCATGCTGAATGCCCTGTTCTTGGATAATTGGCATATGATACACATTGATAGCATTGCTTACTTGTGCATGGTACTGACTAATTAGTCAGGTTTGGCAAAGGTGCTAGTATCAACTGTGAAGCTGTGACTCACTAGTCAGGTTCGGCAGTGGTACTGGGCACTGGTCACATCATGCTAACTCACTAGTCATGACAACCCTGGTGTGTTTAGTGCAAGCTATGTCGATTGGACCTAATGGACCCTCTGCATTGAATGACTCAAAGAGCATTAATGCAAGACCGACCTCAAGTTCGATGAATATAAACAAGCATTTATCTAGCCAAAGGCTAGTCATTTAGAGCCATTGCAGGAAAGCCTGGGTAACGGTGTTGTTACACTGCTATGGGCACTGGGCCCTAGTGACTTGGTTGTCAGTCACTCAGTATGGTTTACTAGGACCTCAAAGTGATATTCACTCATCTGATCAGAGCTATGAGCTCTGTATGATCATTTTGATCATCATATGCATGGCTTTGGGCACTGAGGCCCCAGTGACTTGCTTGTTGGTCACTCAGCATGGTTTACCAGAACCTGTTGAAGGTTAGAGGCTTACCCAACAGCCAGCCTTCCATTTGAATTAGTGACTTGCTTGTCAGTCACTCAGTATGGTTTACCAGAACCTGTTGAAGGTTAGAGGCTTACCCAACAGCCACCCTTCCACTTGAATTAGTGACTCGCTTGTCGGTCAATCAGTATGGTTTACCAGAACCTCAATTGTTGCGACACTCATCTGATTAGGACTGACTTGATAGTCCTCCATTCAGAAGGCCAGGACTTCTTGTCCTGGATACCCCAGCATCTGTTTGAATTCATTTGCATGCTGAATAGAGTTGTGAGTGCTAGGCATGCCAGATATGATTTGATATCATGATATGACTGTTTATGAGCATATGAGTTTTCTTGCTGAGCTTCGGCTCATGGGTGCTTTGTGGTGCAGGTAAAGGAAAAAGGAAGCTGGACCATCCTTGAGTTGGAGAGCTTAGGTGATGATGTGTACATATGTAGCTGCTCGACCAATACTTGGGCGAGGTTTGAAAGTGGAACTAGGGCTGAACCCTGTTTTGCCGCTTAGAACGGCATGTTGTAAACACTTTCTTGTAATAAACTCTAAAATTATATTTTTGGGATCCCAATGTATACGGTAAACGTTCTAGTGAAACGTTACATCTTAACCAAAGTTTTTAACCCCTAAACCGCTAATCATACTTAGGTACACGTTTATGGCCAAACGACTCGTTTAGCGAGTTTAGCACTGTTTGCAATGTGCACTGTAGCGGTCCCTGGAGTTGGGGCATTACAAAGACTTCTATTTTTCTTTCCTGTTCTGTTGATTTCAATGGTGTGTAATTAATGTATATGCATGTATATACCGATGCTTCTTGAGCTAGTGGAGTTTAAATTGAAGGAAGCGATTTTGAAAGAGCCAAATTTGCTTGTTATTGTTGTTGGGGTTCCTAATGTAATCTGCTTTGATTAATTTCATTCATCAAATTGTGTCCTCTTACTTTCTTAGTAAGATGTAATTAAGATTTTGTCTGGAATGATATTTAAGTTGAACCCAAAAATTATTTTGTTATGTTTTGCTTACCAAGTGCAAGGGAAGAATAAGAGAGCAACAATAGGTCATCTGCCTGGTGTTACTCAAGATATCGCTGGTTTCAAGGTGAAGTAGTTTTTGTGTTTGATTTCCTTTCTATTGTCAAGAAAAATTGAGGGTGCATAAACATGCTTTACTCTTAGGATTCATGTTTAGGTTATATGCATTTTAAGATATTTATATCTCCTAATGAAAAGTTTTAGATTCTGGTTCCTTGAATTTTATTCAAAACTATTTTGTTTTTTGGGTACAGATTGTTCATCAGCCTAGCATATATGTACTGGACACTCCTTATTTGGTCATATTGCTTTAATTGGACATTCAACATGGATGGGGTTTTCATTACATGTAGTCCTATTATGGTGATCTACAAAGGACATATATATAATTACACTAATCTAGAATTTCTTACCTTATTTATGTGTGGCTTGGCTGTAGGACCTAGTATCAAAAGAATCTAGGATAAGTTTCTAGAGGATGGTGCTAAGTGTAGAAAACATAAATCGCCTTAGATTGATATATAATAACGGATTGACTGCAATGTTGGTTCAGATAATGATTCTGGTTGTTTTATTGGGGCATACACTGTTTGTGTTAATATGCAGTTGATTATAGTCACTGGCTTTTTCATGTACCACCTATACATATTATCTATTTTGTTATTTATGGTTTGATAATATACATTTATTTGGATTCAAGGTAGCTACAAGGGGAATTTAATTATGTATTATTTCAGTTTTAGTTGCAGAGTGATAAATTTGAATTTTCTTTTGATCTAGATTTCATTTTATTTTTTTTAGTTGTCCCCTATTACAAGCCTTAGACAAACTCTTAGCAGAAAAAACTAAGCCCTAACTGAATGGCAATGTTTTAAGTAGCCAAAGTCACTTTACAATGCTCAAAAAGCCCCTAGGAGACTTAAGCATCCCCTGAGCATGGTAATACAGTTTAACATGTTACACTCTCTTCCTATTGTGCCTTACATAAGTAAAATGAATGGAAACCTTCTCATATTTATTTAGAATCTTCACTGTATTGTTTTGAAATTCTTTAAAATACTGGGAGTGTTGTTTTCATAAACAATCTTTTTGAAAGTTTGGAATGTTGATTAATTATATTTGCCATGGTAACAAGTTTTATGCTTTTGTTTCGTGAACCTTTTATTTGTCTAAACAACATTATTTGTTATTCTTTTTCTATAATTTGTAATCCATGTTTTGATGTT
This sequence comes from Humulus lupulus, assembly GCF_963169125.1. Taxonomy (NCBI): domain Eukaryota; kingdom Viridiplantae; phylum Streptophyta; class Magnoliopsida; order Rosales; family Cannabaceae; genus Humulus; species Humulus lupulus. The sequence continues at coordinate 167,023,398 of NC_084801.1, read as the reverse complement.
ATTTGTTAAGATTGATTTGGCTTGCGTGAGGAATAACAACAGGTTTAGCTTTTGCATGAATCTCCTTAGTTGACATTTTGATTTTTCATTTGCATCAAAGATTTCAGTTTACTTCTGATCAATTTACATGCATTTGATGAATCCTCTACGATTAGTTCTTTTTGTTATTGTTTTTCTTTAATCTATTAAATTAAACGTGAGCATTTGATGATGTACTTATTATATGCTGAAACTTTTGTATTTTTTATAATGTTGATAATAATATTTAGGTGGCATAACTTTTTTATTTTTTATAATGTTGATAATAATGTTTAGGTAACATGTTGGCTTTTCTCTTTTTCTTCTATTTTCAGTGCAAGATGTGAATTTTATTATGTTTTAATTTTCATGTAATATATATTTTTTTTGTAACCTATTTTTTTGTTAAATTTTCATGTAGTATATTTCTGTTAATTGATGTTGTGCTTTGCTTAGTCAGATTATGCATTTCTTTTGAAAAGTTTGATGAAGTTAATAATTAAAGAATTTTTTTACAATGTGCAGGTCTATATTGAGATGCATTTCTTTAGCGCAATACTAGACAACATTGATAGTTGAAACTTTTAGAATCAAAAATATATTTCACTAACTTTGTATACATTTCTTGTTTAATATTTGGTGATGATAGAATTTGACTGTAGTATAAACTATCATGTAATATGATTTTGTAAGCCGAGTAGACTAAATATTGAAATTATATTTTTGAGTAATTAATAAAAAAATATTTTTGTTGTATTTTCTTTTGAAAATTTTAGAAATCTAACATATATAATACATTTTGGACTCTTAAAGAGATATATATTTTTTAAAATCAAAATGAAAATTGTAGCTGCATTTTAAAAAATAATAATAATTTTAAGGGCATTCAAAGCGAGTCCTAAAAACATTCTTTTAGGACTCACAATGCGAGTTCTAAAAAATTGCTTAAAGGCACTCAACCCGATTTTTTAGTTACTTAAAGGCACTCAACGGGAGTTTTTAAGGCTCTCAAATAGAGGACTCGCGCCCTGCGAGTCCTAAAAATTGTTTTAGGACTCGCAATGCTAGTCCTAAAAAGTCTTTTTTATAGTAGTGCAAACAGTAACGCTGAGCCAACACCGCACACACTCGTCTATCAAATAAGTACAATAGCACAAACACTACTAAAGGCACACACAGTTTACGGGAGCCTCCTTCCCAACTCTATATATTAATCACAATACAAATATACAAATGTTCATGCACCGGACATCACACTCTGATGCCTCACACGCCTAGGTTACATAAATAACATGCCAACAGAGACATCAGTTGACAACCCCAACCGCCTAGGTGTTAGCTGGACCAACCAGCTTGCAACACGTCCCTCAGGCAAGCCACATGCCCACTGGATAGCCACTATAATGACCTAAATTTCCTAATAAGGTTTAGGACCTTGATTAGGAGGTCGGGAGGGCCATAATTGATTTATTAAGCCATTAAATGACTATATGCATGATTATGTTAATTATATTATTATATGATGACAAATGCATGCATATGGGTCCACTTTTAATTATATGGGCATTTTGGTAATTTGGCCCGTTGAGGGCATATTTGTATATTTTCATGTATGATGGTGAATCATGAGTAAGACCACATCATAATGTGGATTTTTTCGAGCCATTCAGCATGAGACGATCTTTGAATGCAAGTTATCGGTTTGGTCACAATGGGGTTAATTTCGAGGCTTGGGGTGAGTCTCAGAGTAATTTGAGGATTAGTATATTACCGAAAATTAAAGGGTAATGGGATATGATTTATTATCATTTGAGAATATTGGGAATAACGGGAATTGGAGGGTGTTAATTATGATTAACGAGATAGGCAGGAAATGACAATTTTGCCCTTGGTGGCTGTTAAGGGTTTTATTTAAGCTTGGGGGCATTTTGGTCTTTTTACCTAATGATAGATATAAACCATTGAGAAGGTTGTAGAAAGCTAAGAAAAACAGAGCATCATTTCTTCCTCTCCCGATCATCTTCTTCTCTTCTTTTCTCTTTGAATTTTGAAGCTCCATTTAAGGAACCAAGCTAGGGAGTTGAACCTTGATGGTCTAGGGTTATGTTCTACCATTGAAGAGGGTGTGATTATGAGCTTGAGGTAAATTTCTAGCCATTAGAACTTTGGTTTTACTATGTTTTTCCTTTTGATGTTCAATTGGGGTTTTGATTTGGTTAATGAGAATTGATGGGAGTTCTTGGCAAAGTTTGGTTGGGTTATGATGCCTACAACTTGTAGAGTGGGTATTTGGGTTCATTTGGAAGTTTGGATGGAGTCTGGGATCAATTTTTTAGGTTGGAAATGGAGAAGTCGAAGGAGGAAGAACTAGGGCTGTTTCAGCCTGGTCCTAGAGTTATAGCGCCCAAGGGAGGGCACTACATCGTCATCCAGGGCCAGACTGCTCTGGTTGTAGCGCTACCCTGCTTTTCAAGATTCCTATTTTGGGCACTTTTGAGGGATTTTGGCTTGGGGTTTCAATTCCTAAGGCTCGGGATTAATCTACTAATCGTTTGAGTATGATTCGAGGTTCCGGGAGTGAGGTTTAGGTCAAGAACCTTTTATTGTTGATTTCATTACTTAGATTCCATATTTGTTTATGACTAGGTGACTGCTAAAGGATTAAAGGATCGATCGTTCTCAAGGGCTGTTCATTTGTTATTTCTCGCTCGAACAAGAGGTAAGAAAACTGCACCAAGTATGTGATGCATGTGATGCATGAGAAACATGTGATTAGGGCATGACATGAATATTGAATATGAGATTGATCAGAGCTTGAGTCTCTGTAATTGTGCATGATCATAATTATGCTAATGATTGTTAAGTAAGCATGCCGAATGCCCTACATATTGATATTTGACATATGATATATGTTTGGTTGCATTGCTTACTTGTGAATGGCATTGACTCATTAGTCAGAATCGGCAATGGTGTCAGTATTAACTGTGAAGCTGTGACTCATTACTCAAGTTCAACTGTAGTACTGAGCATTGGTCGTATGGTATTGACTCATGAGTCAAGAACGGTATTAGCGTGTTTAACGCAAGTCGAAAAGATTAGATCTAATCGACATAAGCATTGAATGATTCATCATGAACATAATGCTTGACTGACCTCAAGTTCGATGAAAATTAAAAGTGCTTGTCTAGTCTTATGGCTAGTTACTTAGAGCCAGGGCCAGAAGGCCCAGGTGACTGCATCGTCACATGTCTGTGGATGCTGAGCCCAAGTTAGTGACTCACTCATCAGTCACTCATCTAGTTCAAGCTAGTGACTCATTCATCAGTCACTCATCTGGTTTAAGCTAGTGACTTACTCATCAGTCACTCATCTGGTTTAAGTTAGTGACTTACTCATCAGTCACTCATCTGATTGGGGCTATAAGCCCCATCATGATTATCAGAATCTCAAGTGTTAATCACTCATCTGATTAGGGCTACACGCCCCAGCATGATTATCAAAATCTCAAAGTGTTAATCACTCATATGATCAGGGATAGAAGCCCTAGCATGATTATCAGAATCTCAAAGTGCTAATCACTCATCTGATTAGGGCTACAAGCCCCAACATGATTATGAGAATCTCAAAGTGTTAATCACTCATCTGATTAGGATTGACTTGATAGTCATCCATACAGGAGGGCAAGATCCACCATCATCATCTGAACTTATTTGCATGCATGAATAGGTCTATTATTGCTAGGCATGCCTACTATGATTTTGTAACATGTTATTACTGTTCATGAGCATATTGAGTTTTCTTGTTGAGCTTCGGCTCACGAGTGCTATGTGGTGCAGGTAAAGGCAAAAGAAAGTTGGACCATCCTTGAGTTGGAGATCTTAGGTGACGATGTGTACATATGCGGCTGCTCGACCACCACGGCCGAGGGTTTAAAGAGGAACTAGGTTTAAACCCTATTTTTCCGCTTAGGTCGGCTATTTGTAAATCTTTTGTTGTAATAAACCTTTAAATTTTATTTTTGGGATCCCAATTTATACAGTAAACATTTTAGAGAAACGTTGTATCTTAACCAAAAATTTTAATCCTAAACTTATAATCATCCTTACTTACACGATTATGGCCAAATGACTCTATTAGCGAGTTTAGCACTGTTTAAAATGCACACCGTAACGGTCCTTGGGTAGTAGGGCGTTATAATCATCTGTCACTCAGCCAAGCATCTGGGACAAACACTATTAGATTCTTCCTTCAAAGGATCAAGACACTCCACGTAGATCTTCTTGTAAGCACCTGATCACATTCGATCACAAGGTACCATCAATAGCCACCACGTGCGTGCATTGGCGCGAGCACCTGTGCGCGCACACAACCCAGCATGGAGCCAACTATCCAATACTTGATTCTAACCATTTCATAAGCTTAGCCACACCTTAACATAGCCTAGACACCATCCCTAGGTCATGGCCTAAGACCTTCTTTGGGGCAGAAGGGTCAACCCCGCCAAGGAGGATTCTGGGGATTTAGCCCCCTGGCAGGAACTTATATGATTTATGCTTAGGAGACATATTTCCATTTTTGATAACCTTCCCAAACTAGAATGTTCAAGCCCTTTTAACCTCGTATCCTATATCCCACTAGGATCCTTTTCGACCATGTTCTGCCCAAGAAATATTAATTTGGCTTGAGTGTTTCTGTTCGACCCAAGTTGTGCGCTGATGCACTCGCGCATGCGCCTGCTTCCACGCGCACGCCTGCCTGATTCGTGTGCCCATGCGCGCGCACCACTGTCTGTGTGCACCTATGCGCGCGTAGCCTGGTGAGGGGCTAACAGACCTCCCCCACCAGACGAAATCGACGTCGTCATCTAGATGCCTTGGAGATATGCATTAACCAGGTCCTCAAGCTACCACAAGGACACTGTTTCTCCCATGTAGCGTTTCCTACTTCTTCACCCTTCCACTGAAACAGATATCATATCCTCAGATTCTTCTTACTGGCTCCAAGTACCCTATGATCGAGCACTCTCTCAACCTCCTTCTCGAATTGTTTCCTCACTGTAGGAGGAGCTCGTACCGCCTGCTGCCTTGAACCTGAAGCATCATCATGAAATTTCTTTAGAAAACTCACGTTAAACATCGGGTGCACCTTAAACCTTTCGGGAAACTTTAGTTTATAGGCCACTGCTCCAACTTTTCTTACAAATTCGAAGGGTCCGTTGTACTTCTGTACCAGCCGTTTATGGTAACGTTTTTTTTGTTACCTTTTTCCAAATCTGGGGTGTAAGCTTTAACATCACTTTATCCCCAACAAAAAACTCCAAATTTCGCCTACGCTTGTTAGCGTACTTCTTCATCCTTTTTGAAGCCTTAGCCAGACTGTCTCGTGCTTGTTCCAACATCTTAGTTCTATCCTTTGCAAACTGATAAGTTGTCAAACAGGACCCTTGGGACTTCTGTTTTTCCACCTCATGAGGCGTCGGTGGTTGTCTTCTAAACACCAGCTCTGCGGGACTCACCCCTGTGGCTGAGGACTGATGGACATTGTAGCAATATTGTGCCACATCCAGTAGCTCCACTCAGTTCCTTTGACTCGCACTAATGTAGTGCCTCAAATACTCCTCCAGTAACTGATTCATCCGCTCAGTCTGACCATCTGCTTGTGGGTGATTTGCAATAGAAAACTTCAAATCTGAACCCAACATGTTGAACAAGGTGGTCCAAAAATGCCTTGTAAACTGAGAATCCCTATCACTGATGATGTCAGTCGGAATGCCAAAATACTTCACCACATGTTTCATAATCAACCTAGCAGCCACCTCTACCGGACATGCCTGTGGTGCAGGAATGAATACACCATACTTCAAAAAACGATCAACGATAACCAGAATCGATCTCATTCCCCCTATGTTTGGGAAACCAACAATAAAATCCATACTAATACTCTGCCATGGATCCCCTAGAATAGGCAAAGGCTGTAGCAAGCCTGCCTCCCTTTTCCTTTCAATCTTGTCCTGTTGACATACTAGACTTGTTCGGACATATGCCTCCACGTCCTCTTCCATCCTAGGCCAACTGTAAGCCCTAGATAGCTAAGCCATCATTCTTTACACACCTGGGTGACCTGCCCATTGTGGATCATGTGTTTCCAGCAACGGCTCAGTTCTCAAACCCCCACTTTTTGGAACGAACAACCTGCTACCCTTGGAATATAGCAAGCCATCCTCTAGCCAATACCTGCGCACCACCCCCTCAGTGACCAGTGCTTTCAGTTTGGCATACTCAGAATCGAGCAAGGATTGCTCCCTCACCCGGCTAAGAAAGGTTGTCTCAACCTGAGACAACGCTGCAATGTAAGATTCCACTTCCTTTCAACTAAGAGCATCAGTGAATTGGTTCTGCCTTCCTGGTCTGTGATCCCATACAAAGTCAAATTCGGCTAGATACTCCTGCTAACGTGCCTATTTTGGGTCAGCTTCTTTTGAGACTTGAAATACATGTTGGCCACATTGTCTGTAACCACCGTGAATCTCGTCCCTAAAAAATAATGTCTCCAGACATCCAGGCAATGCACGACCACTTCCATCTCCTTCTCATGAGAAAAATATGTTTGCTCTGCATCTTTCAACTTTCGGCTTTCAAATGCAATCGGGTGTCCCTCCTACACCAGTACTCCGCCTAATGCCCTGTTAGAGGCATCAGTGTTCACCTCAATTGGCAACTCAAAATGAGGAAGCTTTAGGATAGGCTCCGATGTGTAACGTCCCAAAATTACCTAATAAGGCTTAGGGCCTTGATTAGGGGGTTGGGATGGCAATATATGGAATTACGTGTTTAATTGTTATATTAATTGTAATTATGTGGATTATGTGATAATATGATTAAATGTGCATATTTAGGGATATTAAATATGCATGTGGGCCGCTTCTTATTAGAAGGGCAATTTGGTAATTTGGCCTATTGCGGGCATAAGTGTGTATTTGTATGCATATATGTAATATATGTGAGAGACCACATTATTATGTGGGTTTATTTGGGTTACTCTGCACGAGGAGATCCTAGGGAGCAAGTTAGCGTGGAAGTCACAACGGGACCCGATATCCGACTCGAGGCGAGTCAAGGGGTATTTTGGGTAATAGACATTCATTTGGGTTATTGGGTTATGAAAATAAATAATTGGAGATATATTTGAAGTTAGAAAGTTTAGGAGGGAATATTGGGTAAATTTACTATTTTTCCCTCGGGGACGTTTTTGGTACCCCCAATCTCGGGATTAGCTTAAGTTAGATAAAACAAAAAGAGATCCTAGAAGCTGCTACCTAGACTGACTCCTTCTCTCTCTCTTTTCTCTCAAGCTTTCCAAGCTAAGTCCTTGAAGAACCAAGGGAGATTTTGGACTAGGATCACAAGGATTGGAGATAAGGATTTGGGAAAGAACTCACTAACAACTTAGGGGTTTCAATCTTTATCAGAGGTAAGCTTTAGATTAAGGTTTTAGCATTTAATTCTGAGTTTTCATGGTTGGGTTTTAGTGTTCATGAGCCTTTGAGTTTCAAATATTGAATTGAAGATTTGAAGAGGTTCAGAGTCTAGTTTTCTATTGGGTTTTGCTTATGGGAACATATTAGAGTGTTTATGATGATTTAGTTGTGTTGTTGGGATGATTTTAGGTTAAATTGGATAGGTTTTGGCTGCTGAAAGTGGAGAAATTTCTGGGTTCGAGGGGTTAAGTCGCGACTTAGCTTGAACCAGGCACCTTACGAGGCCTCTGCCTTGGGGGCGCGTCGCAACATGATAGGCCAAGTCGCGGCCCGTGCCTCTGGACAGAGAGGAGGAAGAGGTTGGTCGAGGGGGCGCGTCGTGACCCACAAGGGGGCAAGTTGTGGCCCGCCTAGGCAGTTTTTCCTTGGGAGTTTGTTTTCAAAATAGAACTTTTGCCCTAAGGCTCAGGATTGTTTCCACTGCCCCGTTTGGTGCAACCCGAGGCCCCGGAGGCTAGGACTTGGTCTAGAAGCCTTTGAGCGCTCAATATTAATAGAATCCTATTTTATGGTTGTGACTTAGGGTATCTCTAAGGGCTCGGAACTGGGATTGTGCTCGAAGGTCGTTCTCATTTACGCTTACTTGGACCTAATGTAAGAAAACTGCACCCAGAACGTGTTGTGCGTGATTAGGGCTTGGCCCGTTCATTATATGTTACTATGATTAGGGCTTGACCCATCTATTGTATTTGAATATGGGTAGGGCTTGGGCCCCTGGATTGATAATGTTAAGCTATTGTTCTAAATGCTTGTTGATAAATGCTTAAGTGCTTATATTCGTTACATGGATTCTATGATTAGGGCATGCAACCCCTTATGTGATTATGTTTGGTATCGTGGGTATGGTTATTCAATGGAATTAAGTAAAGTATGTAATCCTGGATCAGGGCTTGACTTATAAGTCAAGGACAGCAATAGCGCACTGTGCTGATCGAGTGGCATTGGCCTAAACTTGCAACGTACTATTACATTGATCGACTCTAAGGTCAAAGGTGAACCACAGGGGTTTGGCTAGCTCTATGGCGAGGAGCTACAGCTAAGGGTGAGGCCTCAGGTGACTCTATGGTCACGTAGCTAGGGCATAGGCCCGAGAGTTGGCTTAAAGGCCAACTGAATAGGGCGACGGCCCCAGGTTGATCCAATGATCATGCAATTGAATTTATATGATGTTGGTTATGAATGGATACTACTGATTTTATTGAATGGTTATTTTAAAGTTATATTCTCTATTGTTGCATGTTCTGTTTTCTTGTTGAGCCTCGGCTCACAGGTGCTTTGTGGTGCAGCTAAGGGAAAGGGAAAGCTTGACCAGCCATTAGTTGGAGAGCTTCGGTGGCGGCGTGTACATATGCGGCTGCTCAACCATCACGGCCGGGGTATCTCAGAAGAACTAGGGTTATAGCCCTATTTTGTTGCTTAAGCCGGCTAATGTAACTTTTTGTTATGTATTTACCCTTTTAAACAGTTGTGTTATAATATTTTTGGATCCCATGTTGTATAACACTTTTGAAATAAAAGTCAATGGTTCTTTGACCAAAAATTTTAACCCTAACCCTTGTCACTAACCTTAGTTACACGATTTAAGCCAAATGACCTGATTAGCAGGTCTGACACAATTTTAAGTACAAAATGTAACGGTCCTGGATTAGGAGGGCGTTACACGAAAACACTGCTACCTTCAATTTCTTAAAAGCTTTAGTGCATTCCTCATACCAGCACCATTGCTTATCCCTTTTCAGTAGATCAGTCAGGGGACTCACTCTCTTGGAGTACCCCTTAATGAACTTACGGTAGTAGTTCGCCAGCCCCAAAAATGATCGAAGATCCGCCACTTTCTTTGGAACAGGCCAATCTAGTATGGCCCTGATCTTGTCCCCGTCCATTCTCAGTTTGCCCTTGCTAACCCAATGTCCCAAGAACTTAACTTCTTGGCAACAGAACTCACCTTTTTCCTTCTTCACATACAACTTAAACTCTCTTAGTTCTGAGAAAACCTGCCTCAGATGTCTCACATGGTCAACCAAAGTGTTACTATAGACAACAATATCATCCAAATAAACATCCACAAAATGATCCAAAAACTCATATAGAACATCATTCATCAGATTACAAAACGTGGCAGGGGCGTTTGTCAAGTCGAAAGACATGACCAAAAACTCATATGAGTCGTACCTCGTCACACACGTGGTTTTAGACTCGTCCTTTGGTGCCATCCTGACTTGCCAGTACCCCGACCTGAGGTCTAGCTTGGTAAAGTATGTGGCTTTGGACAGCCGATCAAACAAATCCGCAGCATTTGGTACTAGGTATTTGATATTCACTGTCACCTTATTTAATGCTCTATAGTCCACACACATTCTCAGTGACCCATCTTGCTTCTTCTGAAATAGAACTAGGGCACCATTTTAGGCCTTGGATGGCTGTATTAACCCAGCGTCAAGCAACTCATTGAACTATTTTAGCAACTTAGCCAGTTCTACAAAACCCATCATGTAAGAGGCCTTGGCTAGCGGCCTAGTCCCTGGTTCCAACTCGATCTTGTGGTCGATCGCCCTCCTAGGCGGTAAATCTCTAGGCAACTCTGGTGGCATCATATCAGAAAACATTCCCAAAACATTTGCCACAGAATCGGGTACTTCCACCACCTGGTTCAGTTTGATCTCTATTAGTGTCGCGACATAGGCTTTGTTTCCCCTCTTCATTCCAGATTTGAATTTCTTAGCCGACTACAGTTCGATGCCCTTCTCCTTACTTTGGTTTCCAGCAATTGCTTCGACAAAACATGGACTTCTCTCATCACATATCATCATGCCTCGGAGATGTAGTGCCACCACGGCCTTCGCCGCACTCAAGAACTCTATTCCATGGATCAAATCAAAATCATCAAGAGGCACCATCATAAGGTTGTACTCTGACTCCCATGTGCCAACCTTCAATTTGATGCCAGCCGCACCCTGTATCGGCTTTGCCTCTAAATTCATAGCCTTCAATTTTGTAGTACTTTGAACAACGTTGAGACCCAGTCTCCCTGCCTCTCTGTGTGCCACAAAGTTATTCGTGGCACCAGAGTCCACCATGACTTTTACTTCCTGCCCATCCACAAATGCCTTGACGTACAACAATCCTTTAAATTGGGTCGTCGTTCATATTGTCATGGCGTTTAGCAATTGTAAAGGGTTCATACGGGACGGTCCCTCCTGGTTCGCGGTTTCCCTTTCCTGGGCAACCATCGCGGTCACCTTTCCTTTGAACTGACATTCCCGTGCCAAATGAGGGCCATGGACAATAAAGCAGCCCACACTCTTTTCCTTTCCATGGTTGTTAGAGGCGTTGGAGAAACCCTTTTGTTCGTTCCCTGCCCCACCCTTCTTCCTTTTACCCTCATTCCTTTATCCTCCCTTGGAACCCGAAGGTTTGTTGTTGTTCTTATTCTTTCTACTGTTCGATTTCTTGCTAGCATTTCCCTGCGAAGTCTGGGTCATATACTTGTAATCTACCAGTTTCTCGGCAACAGCGATGGGCGTGGGTAAATCTGTCACCGCCTGCCTTCTCAGTTCAGCCTGTGCCCAAGGCTGAAGTCCTTATAGAAAATTAAACAATCTGTCCTCCTCAAACATATTTTTGATATCTAGCAACAAAGAACTATATTCCTTCATATATTCTCGTACTGTACTCATGTGCTTTAGCTTCTTGAGAGACTCCCTGGCAACCCATGTCGTGTTGTAGGGAAGGAATTGATCTTTCAATTCCTTTTTCAAGACTTCCCATGTCTCGATCTTGGAGACCCTCATTAGCATCATCTTCCATCCTGGTACGCCACTGTAACTTGGTGTCTCCCTGAAGATACATGCTAGTGATTGAAACCCTTTCAGAATCAAGGATCTTTGTGGCCCTGAAATATTGTTCCACATCCTAAAGGAAGTTTACCAATTCCTTGGAGTCACGACTTCCATTGAAATTTACTAATGAACAAACTGACAGTGTTATCATCTGGTGGAGTGCCAACGCTTTCCTTGAGCCTTTTCACCCTTTCTCTCAATTCTACCATAGTAACCATTGCTTCTTAGTTCCCAACACGAAGCCTGGGCTCTGATACTAGTTGTCACAAGGTCAAAACCACACTACGAAATTTTTTGCCTGTGATGGCCTAAGTTACCCGACCTAGTCAACCAACAACACCCTCTTCTGTGCACACAAATAGTAAGGTCGAGCCAACACCGCACACACTCGTCTATCAAGTAAGTACAATAGCACAAAAACTAGTAAAGGCACACAAAGTTTACGGGAGCCCCCTCCCAACTCTATATATTAATCACAATACAAAGATACAAATGTTCATGCGCTTGACGTCACACTCTGATGCCTCAGGCGCCTAGGCTACATAAATAACATGCCAACAGAGGCATTGGTTGACAACCCCAACCGCTTATATGCTAGCTGGACCAACCAGCTTGTAACATGTCCCTCAGGCAAGCCACATGGCCACTGGATAGCCACATGTCGCTCAGCCAAACATTTGGGACAAGCACCATTAGATTCTTCCTTCAAAGGATTAAGACACTCCACGTGGATCTTCCTGATAATCCCTAGTAACCCTCTTGTAACCACCTGATCACATCCGTTCACAAGGTACCATCAACAGCCACCACGTGTGTGCACTGGCACGCGCACATCCCAACATGGCGCCAACCATCCAATACTTGATTCCACCTTTTCATAAGCTTAGCCACACCTTAACATAACCTAGACACCATCCCTACGCCATGGCCGAAGATCCTCCTTGGGGCACAAGGGTCACCCCCCACTAAGGAGGATTTTGGGGATTTAACCCCTTGGCAGGAACTTATATGATTTTTTCTTGAGAGACAAATTTCTATTTTTGGAAACCTTCCCAATCTAGAATGTTCAAGTCATTTTAACCTCATATCCACTAGGATCCTTTTCGACCATGTTCTGCCCAGGAAATATTAATTTGGCTTGAGTGTTTCCGTTCGACCCAAGTCGTGCGCCCATGCGCGCGCGTGCACCCCTGTCTGCGCACCTACGTGCACGTAGCCAGATGAGGGGCTAACAGCAGGTGACAACAAGAACAACCCAAAATAGGACACATAATACATATTATAATATATGTTAATATATATGTATATATTTACAAATAAGAGTGACGTTTTGAACTTAAACTTTGAGTTACCAAGCCCAAAATTCAAACCGCCCCTTCTAAAGGTGATTGGCTTCCGCCACAAACATCTTGACAATTAAAATGATTGAGGTATACAAAGGGCATAAGACATGTTATTTCGATCAATTTTGTGGGTTGAAATCATGTTATTCGATTGATACAAAATCAAAACAATAATAAATTGTGGAAATTACATAGAATATGGAAATTGAACTTTTCATAAATATGGAAAAAATCGAATTTTACTAATGTTATGGATTTTTTTTAATTAAATATGCTACATGAATATTTTTGTTATTTCAATTTTTGAATTATATTTTATTAAATTTTAAAGAAATCAATGTTTCCTCTTCTTCACTCTTCTCGTTTCTTCTGATATCAGGGAGAAAAAAAAAGGTTTTCTCCATCAGTTTCCTCCTCTTCTTCTTATTGTTTTGTCCAATTTCAGGTATTGTCTACCTCCATTACTAGATTCCTCATCTTCTTCTTGTCATTGATGTCCATTTTCAAGGGTTGTCGACCTCCATTAATGGCTTCCACATCTTCTTTTATCATGTATGTCTGATTTCAGGGAGTGTCTACCTCCATTATTGGCGGTGTCCTCATATTCTTCTCTTTCATTTCTGTCCAATTTCAGGTAGAAAAAAAGGGTGTGGACCTCCACTATCAGCGGCTGACGTCCTCAACTTGTTCTCTTTCATTCATGTTCGATTTCAGGTAGAGAAAAAGGGTGTGGACCTCACTTATCAGCAGTTGTACCGATTGCCTTCATTAACAGGGATATACTCTAGTTCAGTCGCAACTTCATTTGTCCAAGGTAATGTGTATTTTCTATATTTCTTTTACTTTGAACAAATTTCTAATTGTTTAATGCTTCTCACTTTGCAACAATGTCATTCCAACTCTTCTGTTGCATTGTAGTGGGATTTAGATTTATAATGAAATTTCATATTTGGGGTTCACTAAGTTGGCAATCCAAGTTTTGTATCGCGATAGACTTAATCATTGAGTCTAGTGTGTTTGTTTGGCTCACCAGTGTTATATATATCTTTGCATATATGATTTTTCTAAGGTAATTATTATCAAACCTATTGTAGGGCTTCTACACCTTGGTGAACCCTTAATATAGACATGTGTTGGTTTTATATATGATGGTTTTGTTTAAGCTTAATGTTTTATTTCTCTTATTTTTTTAACTTCATTAATTGTTGTTGGTTTTTTTTATTTTCAGGTTATTGATAAATAATGTCTTCTTCTTACTTCAAAAGTCCAGCGAAGAAAACAATTGGAAATGAAATTTCACTTTTTTCTAGTGGTGGTTTTAAAACGAAATCAACTGCTAAGAATACTATGAAGGGAAGAACAAAATCTAAAATGGTATGCTTATGTAAATCATCTTTTAAAATTTTCTTTACATGTAACTAAATAAAAGTATCTTGTTACTTTGTTAAGCTGTGTTTTAGAGTAATTTTTTGGACATGTCGTTCTATTTTAAATATATTTTTATGTGTTTATTTATTCTAGGTTAATTTTTGTATTTTGATTTATATTTCGAAATGTTACAGAGTGCTTTTTGAACACTGAAGTGTTAAAAAAATGTTATTTTGCATTGTTCAGATATGTTTTTTCTATGTTTAAATGCTTTATGGTACTTTGTGGATATGTCTCGATGTTTTTGCATTTAGTTGTGGTTATTTGTTTTAGGTTACGTTTTGTGATTTAGTTTATATCTTTGAATGTGACAAGTTACTTTTATGAATACTAACATGTTAAAAAATAGGATAGGTACTTATTTGGTACCTTGTGTTTTTGCCAAAGTATAATTTTTGTACCCTCTATTCCCAATAATTATCATGGGTAGCCTATATTTACAAAATCAATATAAAATAGTACCATAAACTTAAATTTAGTCTATAACCAAATTATCCATCTACTATAAATAAATACTATTAATTTGGAAAAAAAATTATGCCACATGTCATGTTTAAATTTGAGTAATTTATATATTTCTTTTCAAATGATTTTTAAATGATTAATAATATATTTAAATAAAAAAATCTAATTAAAAAAAATGTAAAAAAGAATATCTTGACTTTCTCTCTCCCCCTTCTTCCCCGACCCCTTTCTCTTCTTCCTTTTTTCTTCTGCAAAACAACCAAGCCCAGAAGCTTAAGGGTTCTAGCCTAAAAACTTCAAGCCAGCGAACCATCTCCTCGACTACTCATCGATCTTCGTTACCTTCGAACTCTCAACCTTTTGTCAAAGTCGCTCATTGTCTCCGATGTCGAGTCGTACTCGTCAGTGGGTCGAAGTTTTGCACTGTCGGTGGGTCACACTAGTTGATGGGTTGCACTCATCGATGGGTCAAAGCTGTGTATTGTCTTTGAGGTCGAGCTCATCCTTCGCCGTGACTGAGCTCCAACACAACCTCACCAACATTGGAAAAAAACTTGAGCAGTCGAGTTTGATGAGTGGATCTGCGAGGCTAAGATTGATTCCGATGATGAAACTTCCATCACTTCTGCAATAAAAGTTTCTAATTTGTTTTGTGTTATTGGGTGTTTCTATTTTTTTCAGATATGAAATATCTGATTAAATGTTGATTTGAAACAAGAAAAAAGAATGTTTATTTGTGCATGGGCTTTCAAAATTTTGTTTGGATTTTGAATCAATGCAAGTGATTTTGAATCAAACAGAGATTCGACATCTGGGTTCAAGATCACTAGGTTTTGTTCTTAGATGTATGTAACCTTTCTTTTCATGATTGAACGGTTAATGCTTTCTTTGGATGAATCTTTTGTCTTGGCAAGTTGGGTTTCTAATTGTATTGAATGGCTCAAAATGATGTTTTGATTGGATTTTGCAGTGTTCAGGTTGGTTTTGCAAGTTGTTTTCATTATTGGATTTGCACTCTGTTTAGTGCAAAAGATGAAGATTTAAATTTATTTAATTTTAATTAGCTTTTTTACATATCTATTTTATTTATTAATTAAAATATTTTATTTTAATTATTTTAAGATCGATTAATTTATTAACTAAGGGTAATTTGGTCATTATTAAAAAAATGTAGACCATATTTAAGCGAAAGGGACAATTTTTAACTAATTTTGAAAACTGATGGTAACACGTGAGTAATATTGGTATCAGAGGGCACCAAACTAAAATTTTACACCAAAACATTACGTACTAAACAAGCAAACTCCCTAAAAAAATATATTGTTACTTTTCTCAGATATATTTGGTTATAGTTAAATGTTGTAGGGTACTTTTGGACAGGTCTCTCTGTTTTTTGTGTGTTATATGCTTATTAGTTTTAGATTACTTTTTATGCTTTGATGTTTATTTTCAAATGTTACACGTTACTTTTACTAACACTAGATAGTTGCAGAGTTTTTTTTTTTTTAAATTTGGTTTTTTTATTGATTACTATTTACTTGGGTACCATGTTTCGTGTTTGTATTTGTGCAAATCATGTAGTTATTATGATATTGGTTAGTTTTAATATTGTAGTTGTTTAATTTTTAGCTTCCTATATATTTGTTGCATTGTAACTGTTTCATTTTATCTTTTTTAAATATAGAAAATTGATTTTATGATTACCCAAACCAAGAGGTTTGGCACTAAAGTCCAAAATTTCAATGATGTGAAGGTGATAGAAGAGATAAAGATGACTCTTACAAAGGAACAAAAGGTGTGGATGCAGAAACTTCGTGCTGAAAAAGGCCCCCACCTCGTGTCTCTCAAAATATAAACTTGGCATGGAAACAACCAAACATGGTCTCGCGCCTCGCGTTAAGGGTCTCGTGAGACACAAACCTCACATAAAATGCTGAACCTCGCGCCAAGGTTCTTGCAAGGTCACCCCTCGCACCTGGAGAAGAGTCTCGCGCTGAGGGTCTTGCGGGGGCGCACGCCTTACCTATGATGTCGCGCCTTGCGTCGAAGGTCTCAAGAGGCCAACCCATGTACCCAGTCTCACACCTTGTGTCGAAGGTCTTGCGAGGCACGCCTCGCACCAAGGATCTCGCGAGGTCACTCTTCACACCCGATTTCGCGTCTCGTGCCTAGGGTCCTGGGGGGCACACGCCTCGCCTTGCACCAAGGGTCTCAAGAGGTCACCCCTCTCACCTAGAGTCGCGTCTCGCACTGAGGATCTCGCAGGGAAACATGCCTTGCCTGTGATGTCGCACCTTGCACTGAAAGTCTTGCGAGGCCACCCTACATACCTAGCCTCACACCTTGCATCAAAGGTCTCACGAGGTCACCCTTCGTACTTGGTGTTAGATCTCGTGCCGACTGTATCGCCAGGTACATGCCTCACCTACGGTGTCACGCCTAACTAAGGTCCCAAGATTTCCATCACGTCTCATTTTCATAGACCATCTCGTGAAGTCCTTGCCTCCCAAGCATCTTGGACACGTGCATCATGCTGGCGAAGCCCTGCTCTATTTTCTAGGGTAGGCATTGCCAATAGGATATGCCTCACATATGTATCCCAATTGAGGCCGCAAGCTCCCGTACTTAGCTGAATACAGAGAGGTTCAAGGCATAAGCATGTCTAGGAAATGTGATAGAATTTATTAAGTGGAATGTGCATGTACATGCACGGAAGGTGCATGCTGGAGAAAAGGAGTCAGAGTACATGTACAACCTCCATGCCAGACTAGTAGTTGCAACACGAATATGGTACCTAGTAAAACCTCCACTACCACGCTCATAATATTCTTACCAGACAGATAGTGGTGGTACAAGGTAGTACAAAGATTGAGTATTACCTGCTAACATCTAACATGTACCAGACCCAACCACCACTCCTTTAGCACCACTACCACTTGCAACACGATCACCTTCAGCCTGCCGCTGTCCCCTTTTGTCCCCATGGGAACATTGGCGCTGTCTGTGGGAAGGACAAGTATTAAGATGCTATTCTTCCATGAATTCCAGAACGAAGAAATGCCTCCAGAAGAGACCCTCCACCACTTGAGAAAGGAGGTATGCTGGAGGAACATCCAGCCCCTGGATAGGAGAAGGAGCCATCATCCTCGGCTGTCCAACCTAACGAAGGTCATCCAGAATCATCTGCCGCCCCCGTGGGTGGCCTGGGTACGCGCTTTCCCCCTCGACTACCAACTATACCCCGCTCCAGCAAGAGTCCGTGGGTACACTCCGTGGGCACCAGCTCCAAAACTCTCTTTTATGACGATGAGATACGCGAGTTACACAAAAAGAATTAATGGATATAAACCACCCTAGAGAACATGCAGGAGGTGTTGAACAACCTACTGCAAGGGAAGTCAAGCATACCCCTTCCCATGCATAGGGAGAAGGAGCATGAGAGAGGAGAGACCACCATCCCCATGGACGACAGGAGGACTCGGTTTTTCACTAGCAACACTCCCTAGGGAAAGCACCATGAAGGGCCTAAGCCAGCAAAGTACCCCTAAGAGTAAAGACGGAGGGATGACGCTGGTCATAGAAATGGAACTAAAGTCACCTCCAAAGAAGCACCTCCTAACCTAATTGAGGAACTCAATACGAGAAGGTTAGACGTAAAGATGAAACCTCCTGTGCCCCTCCCCCCCCCCCCCCCCCTAAGGATGCAGGAGAGGGGAAGACTAACCCTTCTGACCCCAGAGACTCCTTGAATAAGATGAGACGAGAGCTAGACTCCGAGATGAGAAGCCTTCGGAGCAATATAGTCACTACATCTGGAGGACACTTGGATGATGATGATTTTTATTATGAATCACCCTTCATTAGGGAAATACAGATGGAGTGGCTCCCAACCAATTTCAAGGAGCCTCACATGACCCCATACGAGGGTACTACTGATCCAAAGTGCCATTTGGATGCCTTCAATGACCTGATGAAATTAAGGGGAATCAATAGCAAGACAACGTGTCATTGCTTCACAGTCACCTTGAAAGGAGCCACTTACAAGTGGTTTAAAAGGTTAAGACTAGGGACCATCACGTCGAGAAAACTATTTACGGACGAGTTTCTCCAACAACATCATGTTGTTTGTGACTATGATATGCCAGGTACCAGTCTGACGAACATAAAACAGGGAGAAGATGAAAGCCTAAAAAGCTATATACACAAGTTCAACATGGAAGCAGCTAAAGTAGGAAGCCTAAACCGAGGGGAGCTCAAGATGGCCATCACGGCCAGAGTGCACCCGAGCAGCAAGTTATGGGATAATATGATCAAAAGAGAGGTCACTAACTTAGATGACTTCTATGAAAAATCACAAAAGTAGATTCGCATCGAAGATGGCCATGAGAACATCAAAAGTGAACCCCCATATAAACCCTCAGCTTATGAAGGCTAGAATGGTGCCAAAAAAAAAAGGAGAGCTTATGAAGGGCCAAGGGATGACCAACAGAGAAAACACACACGCGGAGGCGAAAATGGGAAAATGCCCTATACCTTTTATACATACTTGATAGATACCAGGGTGCATATAATCATCATGAATGAGAATCAAGTTCCTTTCAAAAGACCCCCACCAATGAAAAGAGACCAATCCAAAAGGGACCTCAGCGGGTATTGCCAATATCATAAGGATATAGGCCACACCATGACAGAGTGTACTCATTTGAAGGGGGAAATCGAGGAACTCATACACAGGGGGTACCTTAGCAGGTATGTCAAAAGAGAGGACAAAAAACTTGAGGATAGGCGGGCTTTTCCACGAGCACGAGAGCGAGCCCCAAAAATGCAAGGAGAAGTAAGGACGGTCTTCAGAGGTCTAGGGTTTGGAGGAGAGTCAAGGAAGGGGCGAGACAGGTACGCTAGAGAATCTAGGTGGAGTCCACCCCCGTGCACCATGAGCCTGGAACAATGACCCCTAAAATTTTTAAGGGGGAAAATGATTCGATAACCTTCACAGAGGAAGACGCACGAGGGGTGCATCTCCTCCATAACGACCCTCTAGTATTGACCATCCAACTAGTCAATATGAGAGTGCATCGAGTTCTTGTGGACGATGGAAACTTCGTAGATATCTTGTATCACTCTATCACACCTCCTTGTATGGATTAACTGGAGACTCGATAAAACCCTTAGGTGCAATTGAGCTAGCCCTCAATAGACCACCGTCATGGAAAACTTTGTTGTAGTGGATTACGCGTTGGCTTTCAATGCGGTATTAGGTAGACCCTCCCTAAGAGAATTGAAGGCAGTAACCACAATATATCACCTATCTATTAAATTCCAGACTCCAGGGGGAATAGCTAGCACGAGAGGAGAACAGAAAGAGGCAAGAGAGTGCTACAATACCTCCCCCTGCACAGCAATAAAGCCAGTCAGGTCGCATACTTTCATTTACTACCTTTGGGATATGTAATCTTGTAATAATTACATTTATTATGTTTCCTTTTATTACCTTGATACGCTGATCTTAATTGTAATTAAGGCCCATCGGCCCATGTAACCCCCCTTGAGCCTATAAATAAGAAGAAGAGGGCTCAAGGAAGGGACTTTTTACTTTTTTTACTTTTGAACTTTTGATCTTTGTATTCAGAGAGAAAAGCATAGTGTGATTATCCACCAAAATTGTAACCCTCCCAAGGCTTGCGAAACTCGTGAAACCTAGTTCATTGACCAAAACATTGGGATTCAATATCAATAAGAACACTAAGTGGACATAGGTCATTACCATCTAGTTGGGGCCGAACCACTATAAATCGTTTGTGTCATTTTCTTTCCATTTGAGTCTCTTCTTGATTTCCTTTTGTTCTTTGTCATTTATTTGACTCCGTGTCATTGGCCAAATCAAGGGTCAACATTTTGGTGCTTTCATTGAGAGAATTATTTCGCAACTTCAAGAAGATCAAATGGCCAAGACATCCAAGAGAGCTGGGCAGACTTCTGGCACTGCATCCACTCAGCCTCCTCCTCCAAATGTGACTGAAAATGAGCCACACTTGGATTTTAAGGAGGAAGAAATGGATTATGAAATGCTGAAGACAACACTGAGTGTGTTGCAGGATGAGTTGGCCAATCAAGAGAATGCGGCAGAGACCTTGGCGCTACAACAGAGGGAAATCGAGCGTCAGCGTCAGGAGCTGAATAAGAGGTAGGCAGACAAGGGCCGCTGACAGAGAGACACCACAGCCACTTTAGAAGCAGCCATTCAGTTGGCTAGGGGACAAGCTGCGCCGACTTCTCAACCGAATCAACCACCAAATGCACCACCGCAATGGGCCCCAAATCCGAGTCCTCCGCTTCAGCCAGTAAGCCCCCAAAGGTCGGAGCAACCACCTGCTGCTTAGCAAGATATCCCAATTTAGGATCCTGAGCAGCAACCACCTTCTCAAAATGGTCGAGGCAATCCCCAGCGCTAGAGGCTGAATAGGACTGGGCAGCCTCCCCGAAGTCCTAGACGCCCAATGGCCGATGAGCCAAATCCACCAAGCAGGGGGCAACGTCCTTCTGCTAACAGAAGGCACGACGAGTCAGGCACTGTGGTCAGGGGACCCCCAAGGTAAAATAATGCACGAGGACCCACCGACCAACGCAGACCTCCCCTTGATGCTCAGGAGATGCCAGCTAGAGGAGGAAACAACGTGACCAGCCGGTCGCGCTATAATCGGTCGCAGTTTAGGGACGACCATGATTATAATGAAGCCAACTCCTGCAGAAGAAATGATGGTTGAGGGCATGAAGGAAAAGGTGGAGAAAGGAACCCCCCACCAAGAGAAAATAGGCCTACGAGCCAAAATGCTGGTGGGCAGCCTAGACAGCATCGGCTGGGCGCTAACGAGGAAAGGAATAGAGATGATGACCTGAGGGACGTGCTCAATGAAAGGCACAAGAGGCATGATGAGTACGCTCCTCTGGCACCAGTCGCCCCAGTGATCCCCGACGCTATACAGGCCCAAATTGATGCTTTGAATCAGGCTGTACAGCAGCTGGTGAGAAGTCGGACATCCCACATTGAGTATGATTGGAGGAGAGGTACTTCATTTGTACAGAGGATTGCTATCGCAGAAACTCCCAGCAAGTTCAAGTTGCCAGTACTGCCAAACTTCGATGGGTATGAGGACCCAGTATCTCATGTAAACAAGTTTGAGATACAGATGGGCATCCAGAAGGTGTCGAACAATGCCCGCTGCAGGATCTTCCCCGCCACCCTATCTGACACTGTGCAGGAGTGGTTCTTTATATTCCCTCCTGCTAGTATAGTATCATGGGAAATGTTCATGAAGGAATTATATGGATAATTCTACGCTAGTCATGTACACACCACTAAGGCCAGCTAGTTGATCGAGATACGCCAGAAGAAGGGAGAACCCTTAAAGGAATACGTCCAGTGTTTCATGCAAGCATCTGCTGGAGCTAAAATAGTGGGCGACAAGGGAAAAGTGATGGTCCTAACTACTGGGGTAAGGCGCCATTCTCCCCTCTGGAACAACCTAAGAAAGAATGGGGTAAAGAGTACCCCAGGAGTTTCTTGATCGAGCTGATCAATACATCAAGCTCGAGGATGCCATTGCCAACGAGGAGAAATCGCCTGCTAAAGACAAGAGCCCAAAGGAAGTTCCTGCCAAAGCTGCCAATGGGTTGGATAAACCCAATGGCAACAGCAAAGGCAACAAGA
The DNA here is from genome assembly GCF_963169125.1 of Humulus lupulus. NCBI lineage: Eukaryota > Viridiplantae > Streptophyta > Magnoliopsida > Rosales > Cannabaceae > Humulus > Humulus lupulus. The sequence continues at coordinate 167,001,060 of NC_084801.1, read as the reverse complement.
ACGGGAATGGTAAAAACGGTGGAAAAAGGGCGAACAACAAGCCATCAATGTCCGAAAATAAACGCCCCAAAGGCAATAGGTATGAGCCAAGATTCATCAACTATACGAACCTTGTCGAGAACAGAGCAGAAGTCTACCAGGCAACCAAATCCAATGTCCCTTATAAGTGACCAGCACCTATAAGGAAGGATATCTCCAAGAGAGATACAACAAAATTTTATCGTTTTCACAACGACTACGATCATGACACTAATGAGTGTAGCCAGTTGAAGGATGAGATTGAGTTCCTTACCAGACAGGGATACCTAAGGAGGTACATACGAGCTGCAGGAGGTTCTCAACGAGAGGCTCAAGGAGGCAGCGAGCAGGCGCCTGCATGCCAATGCTCGCAACCTTTATAGCTAGCTCCTGTGGCAAGTATGTTACTCACCATCTGTGGCAACCCACACCTTGCAGGAGATAGTGGGAAGGAAAGGGAGCAGTATGCTCAAACCTTACGCCACGACCAGGACATTGAGATGATGAGTGTGGAGGATCGAGCGCCTAAGAAAGCTCGAATATATGAGGAGTTGATAACTTTCTTTGAAGACGATGCTTAGCATGTACGATTCCCACATTCGGACCCGCTGGTCATGGACGTCCAGATTGCCAACATGATGGTTAAAAGGGTGTTAGTTGACATAGGGAGCTCAATTAACATCTTGTATAAATCTTCACTGGAGAGGATGAAGTTGTCCGTCAAGGACCTGGAGTCGTGCAACCAAACCACATATGATTTTTCTGGCAAAGGGCTCGCGCCGACAGGGTCGATTAGTCTCCCAGTTACAGCAGGAACTACGCATGCGAACATGACATTACTCACTACTTTTATAGTAGTTGATTGTCCTTCTGCGTACAATGCTGTAATTGGAAAGCCTATTCTAGTCGACCTGTGAGCTGTGACCTCGGTTTGGCACCTTGCCATGAAATTCCCAACTGACACAGGGGTAGGATGCGTATTGGAAAGCAACGAGAAATGAGGGAATGCTACAACTCCTCGATATCAAAGGCTAAGAAAGGTGGATCGAGGGAAGTCGCCGGAAAAGAGTTGCAAACAACCAATGAAGTACAAGCCCAATTAGGTGATTGCGTCACCAAATAAGGTGTTGCCCAAAGTGAGGATAGAGATTTGGATCCTCACTTTGGGGATTTTGATGAAGAAGTACGACCCATTGAGGACCTCAAAGTGGTCCAACTCGATGAAGCAGATCCGACCAGGGTTGTGAAAGTTGATAAAAACATAGAGACAACAACAAAACAAAAACTGGTGGAATTTTTGAAGAAGAACCACGAAGTCTTTGCCTGGTCACATAAAGACATGGTTGGAATAGACCCAGTAATTATCAGCCATGTCCTGAACATAGACAAAAGTTTTCCACTAGTGCAACAGAAAAGAAGGCTGCTCAACAAAGATAGATCGGAAGCTTTAAAGGAAGAAGTCGAGAAGCTAAAGGAGAACGGATTCATCAAGGTAGAATTTTATCCATCGTGGGTCTCCAATCCCGTACTAGTACCCAAGCCGAATAGCAAATGGAGAACATGCATGGATTTCACAAACCTTAATAAAGCCTGCCCGAAAGATTGTTTCCTACGCCTGAGGATCAACTGGCTGGTCAATGCCACTTCAGGGCATGAGAACCTATTATTTATGGATGCATACTCTGGGTACAACCAAATCAGTATGCACCCACTTGATGAGGATCACACTAGCTTTCAGACCGATACATGGCTTTACTATTACAAAGTAATGCCATTCGGTTTGAAAAACGTTGGTGCGACTTACCAACGACTAGTCAATCACATGTTCAAAGAGCTGATTGGCACAAACATGGAAGTATATGTTGATGACATGCTGGCTAAGTCGAAGAAGGAAGAAGAATACATAGGGGACTTGCAAGAGTGCTTCAACGTCTTGAACAAGTAGCAAATGAAATTGAATCCCCTCAAGTGTTCCTTCAGAGTTGGATCAGGGAAATTTTTGGGATTTATAGTAAACTCACGAGGAATTGAAGCTAATCCTGAGAAGATGAAGGCCCTGGTCGATATGAAATTACCAACGTAGATAAAAGATTTTCAAAGTTTAATCGGAAGAATCGCTGCTCTAAGTAGATTTATCTCCAAATCGACGGACAAGTGTGCCCCATTTTTTAATCTACTTAGAGGCAACAAGAAATTCGAGTGGACGGAGGAGTGTGAATAGGCTTTCCAGGCCTTAAAGTCTCACATGTTGCAGCCACCGATTCTATCTAAGCCGATCGAAAAAGAGACTATGTTCATCTACTTGGCGATCACAGAATACGCTGCTAGTGCTGTCTTGGTAAGAGAGGAGGAAAATGTGAAAAAAGTCATTTATTATGTAAGCAAAAGGCTAATAGGAGCAGAACTGCGGTATCCGCCTATTGCTTGATTTTAGCCTCCAGAAAGTTGCGGCCATACTTCCAAGCTCACCCAATCACAGTTTTAACCGACCAGCCTCTACGACAAGTTCTGCAGAAGCCAGAAGCCGTAGGCCGATTATTGAAATGGGCGATTGAACTTGAATAAAGCAAAAGATTTGGTGGCACAGTTTAAAAGCTATACTCTCGAACAAGTACCTCGTGACCAGAACTCAAATGCTGATGCCTTGGCCAAGCTAGCAAGTGCGAAGGATTCTGACACATTGAACATAGTGCCCGTTGAACGATTGCCCACACCAAGCATCAGCACAAAAGAAAATTCTCTGGTAATTCAGACAACATATACGTGGATGACACCTTTGATAGAGTACCTGAAGCATGGAGTGTTGCCTACGGACAGAAACAAAGCAAGGACCCTCCAGAGGCAAGCTACTCGGTTTATCCTGGTCGACGAAATCCTGTATCAAATGGGGTACTCATTGCCGCTCCTAAGGTGCGTCTCAAAGGAAAAGGCAACAGAATTGATGCGAGAGGTCCATGAAGGTTTCTACGGAGATCACACTGGGGGGCAGAGTTTATCAAAAAAGATCCTAAGGCAAGGATACTTCTGGCCAACCATGAATGAAGACTTGATCGAATTTGTTCGAAAATGCGACAAGTGTCAGAGATTCTCCAAGATTCCGCGAGCAGCCCCTAATGAGCTAAAACAGATGCAAAGTCTATGGCCATTCGCAGTATGGGGAATAGACCTAATCGAGTCTTGACCCACAGGAAAAGGTGACGTCAAATACGTTGTGGTGGCTGTCGATTACTTCACAAAGTGGGCCAAAGCGAGCCACTTGCAACCATAACGACCAAGAAAGTGCTAGATTTTTTGGTCAAGAACATAGTGTGTTGCTGTGGATTACCAAGAAAAATTGTCTCAGACAACAGTACACAGTTTGATAGTGTTCTGTTCACGAATTTTTGCGAGTGGCATGGAATTATCAAAAGCTTTTCTTCAGTTGCTCACCCGTAGGCAAACAGACAAGTGGAAGCTGTCAATAAAATGCTAAAAGATACTTTGAAGAAAATGCTTGAAGAGGCAAAGGAGGCATAGCCGGAGCAATTGCCTGGAGTCCTCTGGTCGTACATGTTATCCAGATTTCCGGATAGCGTTTAGATTGATGTCCTCGGGGAAGCAGAATTACCAATGTCTTTCACGGTAGGTGACCAGAGCTCGCGGATGGACAGAAAGGCTTCGCCTCTCCCGTTTAGTGTCCGGGTTACTCTTTCAAGCAAACACGACACGGAGGCTCGTCGACCCTCTCGGACTCCCGAAGGGGTATCCTTCAGGGAAGCTCCTTCCAGGAGAAGCTCTTCAAGTAGTCTTCGCGGAAACAGTTCCGTGCCTCGCACGGAACTAAATCAAGCGGTCAAGTCATGGAGGAGGCATATTTGGAATGATATCCACCTGACACAGGATCCTGCCTGACATGCCCGACAGGTCAAAGACGCACACATCCCAGCACGCCTAAGGGTACCTTTTCGCCTACTGTTCCGCTGACAACTTGGAAAAGACGGCTGACTTTGTGTGTTCCCCATACTTTCATGTAAATATACCCACATAGAGTTTTGTAGCCATGCTACTACAGTAATTGTATTCCCTATTTATGGCTGGAGTAATTAAGACTCATGTACGTAGAGAAAAACCCTAATCCAAAACCCTAGCTATAAAGACCCCTTCATTTTACAAGAAGAGGGACGGCCAACAGATCACATAGCAAAAACTCTACAAAAATTTCTCTAGCTTCATCTTCTTCAAGAGAACCCGAGAGAAACACTGTGAGTGTGTGAAGTTCTTGTACACCAGCCATCTTACTGTAGTCCTTTCCAAGTATAATAACATCGACTCGTGGACTAGGGCTTGTTAACTCCTGAACCACGTAAAAACACTGTTTGTTTAGTTACATTTCAGGACTTCTACAGTTCTTATCTTTTTATTATTCTGTTTGTATTCGTTTCCGAAAAACTCGGTAAACAGTACAGAACATACCATCGAATACCAACGGGCCATACTCCATTCTCATTAGCCTATGGATATGAAGCTATGTTGCCTATTGAATTAGATCTGACGTTGCATCGGAGGATGACATACGATCAAGGCTCTAATAGCCAGTTATTAATGGAATCTTTGGATTTGGTTGATGAAAGGCACGACCAAGCCCAGCTCTGAGTAGCAACTTACCAGCAAAAGGTCGCCTGGTATTTCAACTCTATAGTACGTGAAAGAAAATTTAATGTGGGAGATCTGGTACTTAGACGAGTTTTTCTTAACACCCACGATCAAGTTGCTGGAGTACTCGGACCCAACTGGGATGGACCGTACCAAATCAAAGAAGTCTTCCATCCAGGCACTTATAAACTTGCTCGCTTAAATGGAGATCTCATTCCTCACTATTGGAATGGAGAACACCTGCGCAAGTACTATCAATAAACAATTCTTCTTAAAGAATTGGCTTGTATTAATTTTACTTTTTACAAGTTTATAAACAAGGGTTAGTCATTCTTGTGACTGATCGCTTATAAGTGTAAGATCATATTCTTGATCACTCGTACAGACACGATTGTCCATCTATTACGAGGAATAAAAGGGATTGTGCGCAACCAGCCAAACTATTGTATTTATTACAAGTATTTTCTCATTACGTGTGTTGTTTTGCTATATTATCATTCTAAAACCTCTATTATGAGCAGAAATGTTTGAACAGGTTTTGGTCAACGCAAGTGATGGAGGACCTAAAGCTCCTCAATCACTTAGGGGGCATATAAGGTATCTAGTAAGCAAAGCATATCAGCAGGTATGTAAACACATGAGCAAAATAAGTGAAAGCATACTACGGTACTTAAAGTATTTTTCAAAATTTTGTTATTTCGTTAAATCAAACCAAAGTGCAATGCTAAGTTCGGTCATGCGAACATATGTTATAATAAAATGCAAATATTATAATATCAAAAGCGAAATCCTTTACACCGCGAGCAGTCACTGCTCAGATGTAATTGTCTGTTAAAAGGAAAAAGCTGCCCGTGCAGCAATAAATATTGTCCTGACAACACAAACTGTAGTTCATGTGTCTTAAAACTACAGGTTCAAAAGAAAGAAAATCAATTAAAACTATGAAGCAGCAGGAGGGTCATGAGGAGTTGGCTGGTCGACGGAGGCCCCAGCTTCCACTTCCACGCCTTCAATACCCGTGGCCAAGGAGATCTCGGGGGAGGCTGGGTTTTTTGCTCTCTCCTCTTCCTCTAGGCGAGCAAGGCACCGAGCTATTTCAGTTTGCCTCATGCGCTTGAAAAGATAGTTGAAGTTGGCCTCGCGGTTGTGTTTCCAGAACGCATAGAAGCAATTGGAGGTGGCTCCCTTGTACCTCTCCAAGTTGCTGGCGTTGGCCTCCTCAAGCTCTTTAATGCACCCTCCAACCCTCCATTTTCCTGTCTGCTAGCGATCAGCTCATTCGCAAGCTTCTTGGCCTCCTGGAAGTTAAGCTTAGAAGACTTTTTAAACTTCTCCTTTTACACAATGGCTTTGATCAGGGTAGCTTGGAATGTCTTCAGTTCTTCAGCTATCTTATTTTTCTGATAGAGCAGTTCCGTGTTTTCCCCCTCGAGCACCTTGACCCCCTCAGCATGCTTGGCATCAGATTCTTTGAGTAAGGTAACCAATGTCCCCGTGCGGTGCCAGCTGGCAGTCATAGTCAGCATTCCCTGCGATCAGGCAAAAAGATAAGATGATGGCAGAAAATGACAAAGATAAATAAATAAAGCTCAGCAACAGATAACAACTTACACTAGCTATTTTGTTCAATGCTCGGTTGATTATCTGGTCATCCTCCATGGAGTTTGTGCTAACAATGGCCTCTCAGTTGCATTTGTACCTTGAGTGTTTGGTCATTCTCTCTTTGGCCGAGCTCACCATGGCATTTGTCAAGACATCTCCAGTTTGGTCAGGATGTGTCTGGTCGGCAGGTGCTGGTGGAGGAGGGTTCTGGTCGATTGGTCCTGGGGGAGACGTCTGATCGAGAAAAGATGGAGGGGGTGTTATTTCCTTTGAAGGAACTACTGCTAGAAAGTCCCCAATTAGAGCTCTTTTGGATGGGGGATTCTTGCTGCTTTCCCCTTGGTGTGATCGGATTTCCTTCTTCCTGCTCGAAGATGCGGTAGGTGCTATAGAGGTCGAACATATCTTCAGATGACATATCTGTAAGTAAGAAAACATACGAACAATTAGACAATATGACTAGATGTACTCACTACATCAAAGAAATCAAAGAAAAGACATCATAAGTAAAATACCCACGCTATAACTTCTGGTCGCTACATTATTAATTGTACTATCGCTACACTCACTCATTGCCTAGAAGAAATATGAATTTAAATTGGGTGTGTACTTAAAGTTGCCGTCCCCGTCAAATAAATGACAAAGAATGAACAAACTGTCTAAAAGTAAGAAGACGATACCGTTCTCATCTGAAGATTCGAGAATAGGCGCAGGGTATTCGTGAACATTCTTTTTACCCTTTTCGAAAGGAGCAGGGGTGGTAGCTGCTCGTGGGGTGCTGGAGGGTTCCCTAATGGTCACTCCCGTTGGCCTTCTCGGAGGTTGTGACACATCTTAGTTCTGTTCGGGAACTTCTCCACCGGTGGCACTCCCCGCAGTTGATTCCCTCACGTCCTGGTAAGGAGCCAAAAGGCCAACCAGCCTCAAATTGGCTTCTGTGACCAACTCTTTGACACTTTTTTCTATGTCCTTCATGCTGGCCAGGGAAGCTGCTCGTACCTCCATTTCTGGAGTAAGAGCTGGTCGACGCCATGGACCTGACGAACGCCAAGATTCTAAAGAATGTACAGAAAATCTAAAGGAAAGTAAGCGATCAGTGGATAAAAGAAATTACCTCCTTGGGTGAAGGCTAGATGGTTGGCGGCCAAATCAGTTGTTAAAAATTACTCCTGGAAGTACTTTCCTACATTGGACTTGTAGGTAGTCTCACTCAGGAAGGTGCGAGCCAATTCCTGGTGATAGAAGTGGAAGAACCTCGTGTTGTTGTGGTTAGGGTTGGACTTGAGATCAAATAGGTAATTGATCTCAAGTGGTGTAGGCACGAGCCACTTCTTGTGGTTGCATAGGATATAGAATGCAGAAAGCATCCTATATCCGTTTGGGGTGATTTGGAAGAAGGTGACGTCGAAATAATTGGCCACCCTCTGGAGGAAGGGATGAAGAGGCAAGGTTTCCCCTACCTCAATATGGAATCTCGACCAGGCGCTGTAGGCGCCCCCAAGCAGGTTTGCCTGCTGGTCAATGGAAGGTTTAGTTAGGGATATCCTAGAAAGTCCATACTTTTTGAGATAGTTCCCTACCATCCTAACATTAATGTGGCTAGGAGGTACCACGTACCATTCGACCTCTGGTCGAAGGGCATCCCGAAGTTGGGCTTTTGTTTGGATTCCTGGCTGGGGTATGTTTTCGAGTGGAGGTCTGATCGAAGGATTTTCAGCCTGAGGAGAAGGCTGTATGGCAGAGGAACGGGCTGATTTCTTTTTCTTTTGTGCGGTATGTTTTACTCGACCCATGTTTTGTAAGCTGGTCGGGGGATTATCTGAAGGGTTGCGAGAGAAGGGAATTTCTTGGACTATCAACGACGGTTGTTCTTCATCCTCGAGAAGCTAGGCAAGCAAGTCATCGTCGATTTGCCTCTCACCTCCCCATGGATCGTACATAAAAATGTGCGAGCAGAGAAAGGGAGATGAGAATCTACGGCCAAAAGATCAAGAAGTGTGAAAGTTGGAATAACGTCGCTCGTGTATAAAAGTTAAGCTTTTATACGACCAGCAGAATTCTAACAAAAACACTAGGTTCTATGCGAACAGTTTGGAAAATGGATCAAAAAGCAGAAGTGAGGAAAAACTTTTCGGACTCTGAAGGGGCAGGAAAAACCCAGTTTTTCTACAAGCTTAAAAATCAAACTACCAAACTGATTCCTAACCCCAGCAAAGTTTTATTTTCCTATCATATTAAGCTCAGATCAACATGCCCTTTTTACCCCGAAGCATTTTTTTCAAAAAACAGTCAAGAACATTCAAGAACAACAGACATTAAACAGGTAGTGCATGGCATCTCAAAGAATGAAAGGTTTGAGGAACTTACTTGGATGAATGTCGAAGTAAATGTTTGAAATGTTAAGGCAAGTCTCCGGGTAGAAGCTCCACAAATCGTGAAGGATTTTCTGAATTCCTAAACTTTCGTGTCTTGTTCTTTAGAGTTCTTGAGGAAAGAGTAAAAGGTAAAAAGTAATTTTGAAGGGATACTTATATTGAGTAAGGAGCAGTTACCTAGGCAATCATGAAGGGTAACTTCCCAAGGCATGGGTAAGTGTAATAGCCGTCAGACCACTTTTGGGAAACTACAATGATGTGATTGGTTGCCTTTTTCGAGAAGGCATGGATGGCTCTGACAGATTTAGTGGGGCATGCGAAAGGTTGGTCACCTAATTTTACTTTATGCTGGTCGCAGTAAAATGAACTTGGGGGGGAAATGTTTACCCAAAAATGGCTCCTGATGACGTGGCAAGATTTTCTTACACGTGGCTGGCACATGGTGGTTTTGAGTGAAGGGATCCTGTTCGACCATCGACCAGATAATTATTGATTCGTCAAGTCTCGCGATTAGGCGCAACCAGTCTGGTCGCATACTTACATTTACTTCCTTTGGGATACGCAATTTTGTAATAATTACATTTATTATGTTTCCTTTTATTACCTTGATACACTAATCTTAATTGTAATTAAGGCCCATCGGCCCATGTAACCCCCCTTGAGCCTATAAATAAGAAGAAGAGGGCTCAAGGAAGGGACTTTTGACTTTCGAAATTTTCATCTTTATATTCAGAGAGAAAAGCATAGTGTGATTATCCACCGAAATTTTAATCCTCCCAAGGCTTGTGAAACTCGTGAACCCTAGTTCATTGACCACAACATTGGGATTCGATATCAATAAGAACACTAAGTGGACGTAAGTCGTTACCATCTAGTTTGGACCAAACCACTATAAATCGTTTGTGTCATTTTCTTTCCATTTGAGTCTCTTCTTGATTTCCTTTTGTTCTTTGTTGTTTATTTGACTCCGTGTCGTTGGAAAAATCAAGGGTCAACAATGTTCCATCACAAAATAAGCATAAGACAGAGCAAGACTTGTTAACGTTCCCCATGAAGAAAATAAGAGACCTGGAGAAACCTCTCAGGAAAAATAAGTCAAATAGCATTACAACCAAACTGAAGTAAAAAGAAAGAAGCTCCCCACGCATGGGAGCAAAAGACGGGGCAGTTAAAAGAAAACTTCATGGTTTCCCGATGCGAGCACTTCATTCGGCAGCCTTAGAACCAACGTTGTCACCGAATAAGGAGAAGTCAAAGCCAGGATTCTGTTTCAACACATTATATAAGGTGCGCTCCACTGAATTCTACTCGGCCTCTGCTAATTCCATCTCGAGAGCACTGATCCTCTCCCGCAATGCCTCAGCTTTAGCTTATACTCTCTTCTTACTCTTAGACAAAGAGGAAGCCTTCACCACAGCTGTTATCATCTTGAGGTTGGCCTCAGAAAGTTGCTTCTCAAGCTCTTGGATCCTAACAGTAAGTCGATATTTTCTGCCTCGGCCGAGGACAAGCCTTTCGCCAAAGCAATTAAGCATTGAGCCATGAGAGAAGTCTGCAATAGAAAATGTGTGAACATGTACGAGGTCAAGATACAGGAAGCATATGTATAAGGAACCACGCATAATAAAGTATCGCAAGATACAAACTTACCAAGGTAGCTGAATGCATGAGAGTCTCATCGAGCTCTGTCATATTAAAACTCTCAAGGCCCCTCCACTCTACCTGGGCAATGTCCTCAGAAGCACGGGTATACCTCTGCACATAAGGAGCTAACACGTAATTCACCCATGGCACCTCATTTGAACCAGGAACATTTGGATGAACATGAACAGACGACCCACTAGCCAAATGAGGTGGATGACCTCAAGAAGTTCCATAACCAGGGAAGACAAAGCGCCCTGGGTTGGAAGGCATAGCTCATGAAAGAAAGGCCATATCTGGGTCCGCTGAAGTGGAAGGCCCCCGTCCCTAGAAGTAGGAGACACATGGATTGGTCACTTTGACTCAGGAGATGCTTATCTTGAACTCAGTCATCATGTCCATCAGAGGAGTCTGGGCCTGTCGGAAGGCCTTTTTCTTTCGATCTGTAATATGCCACAGCAAATCAGGATCGAAGATGTCAGAAAGACATAGGCATTGAGATTTTCCATAGTTAAAAGGTAAGCTACCATCTTCTCCATAACGTCTACCTTAGCCAAGTCATCAATGCAAAGAAGCTCTTGAGCAGATATTTTCGGAGGAGGGAGATCCCTGTACCACCAGCTCAATTGTTAGCCCAAAAACAACGATAGTAATAACAAAAAAAAGATAACTATAATTCTTCCTAGGAGAAGTGTGATAGTATTCACGAACCGAGAGGCAACCCTTGACAAAGAAGAAATCCTATTTCCATGAGCCAGAATTGGAGATGCCACCCTCGATCAACGGAACTTGAGTATTGTCCTTCTGCAGAAAATAAAAACCCTTCGACTGGGGAGTCGACATGAGATTGTACATGAAATACCCTCCTTTGTTGTAGGAGCATGAACCACACATTTCATAAACGCGATGTACAGGCAACTGAGAGTTAGTCAGCTATTTGACGCCAACTTAGAAGTGGAGCAAGTCTGAAGTACTTGAGTACTTCTTCAAAAAAGGGATGGAGAGGAATCATGCCTCCCGCCTTCAGTATATGCTCATTGAATGTTGTAAAATTAGGAGGTGGCTCATGAGCCTGCCACTTAGAAATGGGCACGTAGCATTAGAACTCACCACTGATGTGGTATTTCTCCATTAGTTCCATTAACTTATTCCCCGACATATGGGAGACAAAGGAAGTCGCTAGCAGAGGACTGGAGTCCAGCTTCTCGGACGCCACGTTTCGAGGGCCTCTCTTCAACATATCTGCAAGACCAAAAGCAAAGGGTGATGTCAATAGAGGACATTTTACCTTCCATTTACATTCTGCAGGCTTTCTTCCCACGAGATTTTTCCACCTATGTGTTGGAGCTGGAAGCGTTAGAAATGGATACACTACAGACAATGGCTGAGGGGATCCAGAGGTGGCTTTCGAAGTCACTATAGGAAGCTTCCTCATTGAGAGGAGAGCCATGAGGTGGAGGTTCAAGTGGAAGGTTCTCTTCCATAAATGCCAGCTCCATTTGTAAGTCAAGAAGGCTCTCTCTAAGACTAGCAATGTAGTCGTCGGGGTCTCAAGAAGAAGCAACCCCTTCATCCTTCGAGACAGAGTCTATCCCACTTTCAACAACCCAATTTTTTTCCCTAAGGACAGCTATCGGTCAAAGTGACATATACGGGCCTTCCTTAAGATCTCGTACACATGGTGTAGGTTATCTATAGACGGCTCTGAATATGGCGTAGATAGCTCTATGGGTTCGACACCAAGAGGTACGCTAGGCGACCCGTGAAAAGTCATGGAACAACGTCTCATTAAGAACACGAGTGCAAACATGTGTGAAGTTTATGATGTGCTACAATATACAAAAGAACGATTTTAAAACCCCTAGACACTTATGTTGGGAAAACTTATAAGGATCTTGTTTATTTTCATGAAAATCTTATATTAAACATATTAATATAAGAAAACCTAAAACATGTTTCTAAAATTGAATTCATACAGAGATAATGATAAGAACACTTACATTATTGTGCAGCAGAATGATTGAGTCATTCCTTCAGTTTCTCTAACCCTTGTATCCTTATGGTTGCAGGGTATCACCAAGAAACTGAATCGTTCTTTAATTTTCTTCACAACCTTCCAAAGTATTCTTAGAATCACCTAGACTAGAGTGGGAAATTATCAACACGTGAGATAGATAAAATAAGAAGAAGAGAAGAGAATATTGAGACTTAGAAAAGGACTTATGCTGTAGAGAGAATCTAAAACCTAGAGCATCAAGACTAGATATTGTGATTTTTTGTCAGATAGTCTTTCTAAAATCTTAAAAAAATTGTTTTCAACTCTCACATAGCATTCCTTTTACAAGCTCAACTATGTTACTTATTTAATTAAAAAATCAAAAAAATAATAGCCAATTATCAGCCCTAGGTTAAAATTCCCATAGGCTTTAGGCCCGTGAAATTTCTCATGTAATTATAAGCCCATTGGACTTAAAATAAAAACTTGTATTATTTTCAATTGATTTAATTATTTAAATCCTTTATCAAATTAATTATTTATAATTTGAACCTTGATTTAAACTTATTTATTAATTTAGACACCAATTTATCTTAATTAATAAATCTGCCTTAGTTTCTCTTTTCTTCTCTAAATTACACAACTCTGTGAAACTATCCAAAATTGACTTGGTCAACTTTGATAATTCTAATTGATAATTATATCAATTAATTGAGACTATCTAAATGATTTTATCCATGGAACAGTGGGAACCATGGGCCTATGAAATCAAGCTCCAATAAGTTATCATAAATTTAACAAATAAATTTACTAACTTATTAATTCCTCGTGACTCTACTAAAGACTCAGAATTGCACTCTTGAATTCATAGAACACTCTATAACAAATATAGATACGTTATTAATTATCCATTGTTACAATCATAGTTATCATTCAATCCTCTATAGACGGTCTACAATGAGATGGGACTAAAATACTGTTTTACTCCTCGTTGTATTTTATCCTTAAAATACTTAGTTCCTTGTAAATGATATTTCAGTAAACTAATATTAATTATTGAAATGAGATCCCTATCATTTAGCACCTTGAACAAAACTAAAAGGAAACCATTGTTTCACTTCTTCATCAGAAGCTATAGATGTTCATATCTATGATTAACACTCCCACTCAATTATAATACCGAGTTCCCAAGATGTAAGTATGGGCTAGTCCGTAGGGTAAGCTAGTAACGAACAAGCCAAAGAACTCAAATAATACAATCAGCTAGAATACTAACCACTCAGAATTAAGAATGAATTGACCTATGGTCAACTATATGATATGACTAGAATAGATAATAACGGTATGCTTACTTATCCTTTCTACTGTCAATATTGGTCTAATCCGATGGAAAAAATACATCCGATCTTATCTACTTTGTTAATATTTTGGAAAGAACATAACACTGCGATGTGTAAGTAGATCATATCGTAGATTGGCAAGTCAATGTAAATCCTATACACTAACTAATCTTAGGACTAACTTATTTTGAACATATAATCATATTTATATTCGATTGTGATTACGTCACTATAAATGTGATTAGCTATATGCTCCATATTTAATAGAAGTTTATATCAAACAAATAATCATGAAAATAACACATGTGAGCAAAGTGATTGACCAATTCAAAATTTGATTTCTATTCTTTTATTGATAATAAAATGAGATTACAAAGAAATTAGGTTTTAATTAGGGCATAAAACCCCAACAAACTCTCACTTGCACTAATTGAAACTAATGCCTTAATTCTAGTAAGCACATTTCCTTGATATGCTTATCAAATATAGCTTCTGGCAGTGTCTTCGTAAATGGATCTGCAAGAGTGTCTTCAAATGCATTCTTCATATCCTTCACATCTCCCCTGGCCATATATTCTTGAATTATGTGATACTATCTTTCTATATGCTTACTCCTCTTGTGACTTCAAGGTTCTTTCGAGTTGGCTATCGCTCATATGTTGTCACAAAACAGCACAAGCGGTTTATCCATTTCTGGAATAACACCAAGATCTTAATAGAACTTTTTTTGCAAGACTATTTCCTTAGTTGCTTCTGACGTATCTATGTATTCAACCTCCATGGTGGAATCTGAGATCACAGTCTGCTTTACGCTTCACCATATCACAGCTCCACCCCCAAGAGTAAACACCATTCCAGAAGTAGACTTCATGTCATCGACACCAGTTTGAAAATTTGAATCAGTGTAGCCTACAGGGTTCAGAACACCACCCTTGTAGCATATATATATATAATCCTTAGTCCGCCTTAAATACTTCAGAATATGCTCAACTGCTATCAATTGTTCTAGTCCTGGGTTTGACTGATACCTGCTCACTACGCCCACTGCATAGTAGATTCTGGTCTAGTACACAACATAGCATACATCAGACTTCCAACTGCAAATGCGTAAGTAACTTTTCTCGTTACATCTTCCTCTTCAACATTCTGGGGAGACTACTTCTTTGAAAGATTAATTCCATGGTGGGACAGTAGACGTCCTTTCTTGGAATTTGTCATTGAGAAACGGTCAAACACTTTATTTATGTAAGTTGCTTGAGATAGAGCTAATAGATTTTTCTTTCTATCCCTAATGATCTGGATACCTAGAACATAACTTGCTTCACCCAAATCCTTCATCTGGAATTGAGTGTTCAGCCAATTCTTCACATCTAACAATTTCTTAACATTGTTTCCAATGAGTAAGATATCATCTACATAAAGAACTAGGAATACCACTCTTTGATTTTCCTTGAGTTGGTAAACACAAGGCTCATTAATATTTTGTTCAAAGCCATAGGTTTTGATTATTTCATCAAACCTAAGGCTCTAGGAACAAGAAGCTTACTTAAGTCCATAAATGGACCTATTTAACTTGCATACTTTTCCTTCTTGTCCCGCTACTTTAAATCCTTATGGCTGACCCATATAAATGAAATCGTCAAGCTTCCCATTAAGAAAAGCTGTCTTAACGCCCATTTTCCAGATCTCATAGTCGAGAGCAGCTACTATGGATAGGAGGATGTGAATGGACTTAAGCATGGCTACCAAACTAAAATTTTCCTCATAGTCCACGCCTTCTCTTTGAGTATAACCCTTTGCCACTAATCGAGCATTATTGTTAGGAAAATATAAATTGTCTCAATGGAAATTGATAATAATATGTTACAACTCTATGCAAAATATTACAATAGACAATGATTGATTAAATAAAGTGTTACAACTCTATAACTGAAAATTACAAATAAAAGGAGAAGGAGATGTAAGATGATAGAAATAGAAAAATACAACTCTTTGACAAAAAGATACAAATAAACTAGAAGTAGTAAAAAGAAAGATGAAGATGAGATTACAACTCTAAGTGAAGATACAAGTAAATATAACAAGAATGATAGGAAAAGATCAATAGAAGAAGAATAAGAACAAGAACAAAATAACAAGAAACTCTCACTCACACAACCAAAGTGAAGAGTGTTGGGGACCACCAACTTGAACAAGGTTTAAAACCTTTGTCCAAAAGCCTATTTCCCCCTAACTCAAGCACTAAGGGATCTCTCTCAGATATTGGAAATTTTTTCCGGAATTATCAAGCCTCAAGGTGTTTCTAGCCAAGTGCTCTAATGGATAGAAATGTTGTATCTTACAAGTGAGCTATAGGCTCCTATTTATAGAGTTTAGAGACACCCTTTGAATTTCAAATTCCACCAACCCCCATGGCTGTTACCAATGTTTAATTGGATTAATGTGGAATTAAAAATGAGATTTGGAAGTTATTTGGGTTTTTTGAGCCGTTCAACAAAGATTGAAAAAACTGAAAATTTGGTCAGTTTTGGCCTGTGGCCGCGGCCAAAGACATTAGTGGCTGCGGCCACTGGTCTCTGACCCACAGGCCACGGCCACTGGTCTCTGACCCACAGGCCGCGGCCACTGACCAATTTCAGCACAAAAAATGTGTTGTTTTTCCAAACGGTTCCAAACCCTCCCAAATGATTTTGTAACTCCCAAAACACATTATTGGGGTTAAAATCATATCTCTAGCAGCCATATCACATATGGCTTTATGAAATTCATCTCAATATTGTGTAACAAAAATTTTACACAATAAAGGGTAATATTTGGAAGTTACAAATTTGTAACACCAAATATGTTACTAAATATTGTAACTCTCTATTATATGTTACAATATGTGACACACTTTGTCACATTTATTTAATCTAAAACATTATATTATAATATAATATTACATTATATTATAAAATAATATAACATTCCCCCACTAGATTAAATAGTTATCTATTGTAACACTTATTTAATCAATCATTATATTTTGAATATAACATATCCCCCACTTGATTAAATAAGTACTCTCTCTTATAGGAGACATTGCATTAGTGCATAAAGCAAAGTGTTTTTCAACTTGAACTTTACTATAGTGTAATTATCACAAAATTTGTCGAAAATGTGGTTGCACTAGGCATTGAACCATCTTTTCATGATAACAAATCGGTGATAACACACACACCTTTGTGATGTTCACTTGAGACCTCTATGTCTTGCTTTGCACCATTAATGGCCATGTGCACTTTCCATTCATAGACGGTCTTGAGAATACTCCCAATTCTCATGAGAGGCGGCACCACCCCTAGGTCCATATAGGTAGAATTCTTATAGTATTTCGTTACCAAAAATACTTATCTTTAGAAGACTGAATTCTATTAAAAAACCTTTCGGTTTTAACCCTCCACTTGGTAACACACAAGTACTCAATATCTCATATGGGACTTGTTTTGAGTACAACTAATATTCACTTGATTGACTTGTTGTTACCTATTGAACCTAACACTAGTTGAATAACTAGTGTTAAGATAGGTTACCATCAATCGTGAATCTCTTTAGGGAGTTTAAGTCCCATCCCTCGAGATGATGCAGCCACTAAATCCCTCGTTAGTGGCTTAGTGAAAGGATCCGCCAGATTTTCACTTGTTCTCACATAGGATATTGAGATGACTCCTCTTTGAATCAACTCTCTTACATATCCATGTCTTAGACTAATGTGTCTAGACTTCCCATTATACACTCTGCTGTATGCTCTAGCCAATGTCGCTTGGCTATCACAATGTATCGATACAGTAGATACATTCTCTTTGATTAGGGGAATCTCTATCAACAGATCCTTTAACCATTCGGCCTCTTTGCCGGTAGCAGCTAGAGTTATGAACTCTGCTTCCATAGTGGAATGAGATATACAAGTTTGTTTCTTGGAACCCCAAGAAATTGCACCTCCACCAAGAGTAAATACCCAACCAGTTGTGGACAAGTTGTCCCCAAGATTGGATATCCAACTTGCATCTGTATATCCTTCTAATATTGAAGGAAATTTGGAGTAGTGAAGGCTTAGTCCTTTATTTTTCTTGAGATAACCTAGGACTCTTCCAATTGCCTTCCAGTGATCCACACTTGGATTACTTGTAAACCGACTAAGTTTACTTACTACAAATGCTATATCAGGTCTAGTACATTGGGCAGCGTACATTAAACTCCCTATAGCACTAGCATACTCTAATTGAGCCACCGCTTTTCCTTCATTCTTCTCTAGTTTTACACTATGATCGAATGGAGTATTGGCATCTTTAACCTTGAGATGGTTAAATTTGTTCAATACTTTCTCAACATAGTGGGCTTGCCCTAACGCAAAACCCCCACTATGTTTCTTTACTTTGATACCGAGTATGGTATCAACTTCTCCAAGATCTTTCATCTTGAAGGTTGATGATAGAAACCTCTTCGTTTCTTCTATCCCTTTCATGCTATTACTTAGAATAAGCATGTTGTCCACATATAAACAAATAATGATCACATATCCCTTACAAGTTTTGGAATACAAACACTTGTCTCCATTGTTATGTCTAAACCCATTAGACATGATGGCTTGATCAAATTTTTCATGCCATTGCTTAGGAGCTTGTTTCAATCCATATAAGGATTTTACAAGTCTACAAACTTTATGTTCATATTTTGGTAGGACAAACCCTTCGGGTTGTTCCATATAGACCTCCTCATTGATGTCACCATTAAGGAATGTCGTTTTGACATCCATTTGATGAACATACAAGTTGTGTATAGAAGCTAAAGTGAACAAATTTTTTATAGAAGTTGTTCTTGCAACAGGTGCATAGGTATCGAAATAATCAATGCCCTCTTTTTGCCTAAACCCTTTAGCTACTAATCTAGCTTTAAAGGTTTGGATAGTGCCGTCAGTGTGGTATTTTCTCCTAAATACCCACTTACACCCAATTGGCTTAGACCCCGGTGGGAGGTCTACCAATTCCTAAGTGTTATTGGAAAGAATGGAATCCATCTCATCATTGATGGCTTCTTTCCAAAATGCACTATCTCTCGATTGCATAGCTTCTCTATAAGTCTTAGGATCATCCTCAACGAGAAGTACAATAGGAATTTTCCTAATGACTTCCTCTCTATTTCCTTCTACCATGTAGAATGAAATTCGTTGAGGATCTATCTCATCCACTACTAGACTTTTATGATTTTTAAGCCTTTGACTTCTTCTAGGTTCAAAGGGTTGCTTTACATCCTTTTGAGGATTCTCCTCTTGAGAATCAACTTTGGATGTAGAAGCTTGAGAATTGTTCTCATATAACAAATTCTCCTTTAGAGATGTTGAAGCTTGCGAATTGTTGTCACATAACATGTTCTCAAAGAATTCAACTTCTCTAGATTCAATCATAATATTAGACTCTAAGTCTAATAGCCTATAAGCTTTACTATTGTTGGCATAACCAACAAAAGCACACTTTATGGCTCTTAAACCTAACTTTGTTATATTAGGTTCGTTTTGCTTGCAGTATGCAAGACACCCCCACACTTTGAAGTACCCTATGTTGGGTTTTCTTCCTTTCCATAACTCATATGGAGATATCTCATTTTTCTTCATCGGTATTCGATTAAGAATGTGACAAGCGGTTAAAAGCGCTTCACCCCATAAGTTGAAGTTCAACTTAGAAAACACCAACATAGAATTTATCATCTCTAGATAAGTCCTATTTTTCCTTTCGGCAACACCATTGTGTCGTGGTGTATAAGATGCAGTGCACTCATGAATTATACCATTTTCTTCACAAAATGTATTGAATTCATTAGAGAAGTACTCTCCTCCTCTATCACTTCTTAGCACCTTAATCTTTTTATTTAGTTGATTTTCAACTTCTAATTTATACAATTTAAAAGCATCAAATGTTTCATCTTTATGCTTTAAAAGAAACACATAGGTATATCTACTAAAATCATCTATAAAAGTAAGAAAATACCTTTTACCTCCTCTAGTTAAAACACCATTTAATTCACAAAGATCACTATGGATTAAATCTAGTAAATTAGATGATCTTTCTACACTAGGAAATGGTTTCTTAATCATTTTCGCCTTAACACATGTTTCACATTTACCATAGTTTTTAATATTGCATGCAATCATACCACATTTTACTACTCTTTTCATGGTAGAAAAACCTATATGGGATAGTCTAAGATGCCACAAAAATAAAGAATCATAACCAACAATATAGGTGGAATTAGCATTTTTATTGATAACATTGAAAGTTACATCATTGGTACACAATTTAACCATACCCTCACAAGAGTACCCCTTTCCCAAAAATACATTTGATTTAGTAAGTATAAGTTTACCGGACTCAAAAACGGCTTTAATGCCGGGCTTACCAAGCAACCACTTACCAAGTTTCTACTCATTTCGGGAACATAAAGTACATTTACTAATGTAACTTTCTTGCCGGAGGTGAAAAAGACTTCAATGGTACCTTTGCCAAGTACCTTGGATTTGCCCTCATTGCCCATTTGTATCTCATGGTTGCCCTTTGACTCTTCAAAGGTCTTGAACAATAATTTGTCATAGGTGACATGGACGGTGGCACATGTATCATACCACCACCCTTTCACCTTGCCTTGGACCACATTCACCTCACTAAGGGTAGCAACTATATTTTCCTCTTGAGTTGCGTTCACCTTAGGTCCTTGTTGGTCTTTTCTATGCCTACACTCTCTAGCATAGTGACCCTTTTTCCCACACACAAAACAAGGACCATTCTCGCACTTAAACTTGTTTGGGTTGGTTTTTGGACCCAAAGGTTTCTCATTACCCTTTTTCTCTTTGTTTTTGGGATGTTTTGGTTGTGACACTGCATTTTCTTTGGAAGTCTCTCCATTAGACCCCTTCACAAGTTTATCTCTACATATCGATTCCTCTTCGATTCGAATATGCTTTTGGATCTCCTCCAAAGAATAATCCTCATTTTTATGAAGGATTCTTTTCCTATAGCTCTTCCAAGTTGGTGGTAATTTAGCCACTATAGCACCAGCTTGAAAGGCCTCGGGAAGCTCAATCTTTAACACTTTCAATTTATTAACAATAATTTGTAATTCATGAATTTGAGGAAGAATAGGTTTATCACCAAAAAATTTGAAATCGAAGTATTGAGATATCAAAAACTTTTTGGTACCTTCCTCTTCCGCCTTAAACTTTTTCTCAAGTGCATCCCATATCTCCTTGGCCAATTTGGTCTTGGAGTAGAGGTCATAGAGCCTATCGGATAGGGCGTTGAGGATATGACCTATACAAAGGAGATTGTCCTCCTCCCTCTTCCTTCTCTTTTCCACCTCCTCGGGAGTGTCTTTGTCGGATGGCTCGGCTAGAGGTGCCAAGGAAGACTCAAGGATGTAGGCGATTTTGAGAGTGGTTAATAGAAACCTCACCTTGTATTGCCACCTAGTAAAATTGGATCCATCAAACCTATCCAACCTTAATAGGTTTTGGTTCATGATCTTGATGGTTTCCCCTTCCATTGAAACAAAAAGGGATAAGCTTTTGAATGTTAGGAAAATATAAACTGTCTCAATGGAAATTGATAATAATATGTTACAACTCTATGCAAAATATTACAATAGACAATGATTGATTAAATAAAGTGTTACAACTCTATAACTAAAAATTACAAATAAAAGGAGAAGGAGATGTAAGATGATAGAAATAGAAAAATATAACTCTTTGACAAAATGATACAAATAAACTAGAAGTAGTAAAAAGAAAGATGAAGATGAGATTACAACTCTAAGTGAAGATACAAGTAAATGTAACAAGAATGATAGGAAAAGATCAATAGAAGAAGAATAAGAACAAGAACAAAATAACAAGAAACTCTCACTCACACAACCAAAGTGAAGAGTGTTGGGGATCACCAACTTGAATAAGGTTTAAAACCTTTGTCCAAAAGCCTATTTCCCCCTAACTCAAGCACTAAGGGATCTCTCTCAGATATTGGAAAAATTTTCTGGAATTATCAAGCCTCAAGGTGTTTCTAGCCAAGTGCTCTAATGGATAGAAATGTTGTATCTTACAAGTGAGCTATAGGCTCCTATTTATAGAGTTTAGAGACACCCTTTGGATTTCAAATTCCACCAACCCCCATGGCTGTTACCAATGTTTAATTGCATTAATATGGAATTAAAAATGAGATTTGGAAGTTATTTGGATTTTTTGAGCCGTTCAACAAAGATTGAAAAAACTGAAAATTTGGTCAGTTTTGGCCTGTGGTCGCGGCCAGAGACATTAGTGGCCGCGGCCACTGGTCTCTGACCCACAGGCCGCGGCCACTGATTGTTGGTGGCTGTGGCCACTAACCAATATCAGCAAAAAAAATGTGTTGTTTTTCCAAACGGTTCCAAACCCTCCCAAATGATTTTGTAACTCCCAAAACACATTATTGGGGTTAAAATCATATCTCTAACATCCATATCACATATGGCTTTATGATATTCATCTCAATATTGTGTAACAACAATTTTACACAATAAAGGGTAATATTTGGAAGTTACAAATTTGTAACACCAAATATGCTACATTATTTGGATATATCTCATATATCTAAATATTGTAACTCTCTATTATATGTTACAATATGTGACACACTTTGTCACATTTTTTTAATCTAAAACATTATATTATAATATAATATAATATTACATTATATTATAAAATAATATAACAATTATAAGTTTCGATATTTCCATCAACACCTCGTTTCTTCTTGTAGAACCACTTGCACCCAATGGCCCTAAAATCACTAGGTTATTCCACAAGATCCTAGATGGAATTTGAGTACATGTACTCCATTTCCTATTTCATCGCTTTGAGCCATAGTTACTTTTTAGGGCTAGCCATTTCCTATTTGAAAGACAACAGATCATCGTCACCTGTGTCACCAACAACCATATTGGTTTCACCACCCATTCCATAGCGAACTAGGTTCCTAGAAACCATCCCACTACTACGAGGCTCTTTGACTATTTGCTTAGGAACAGTGATTCTTTCTTCATTTAAATCGACTTGCGTCGGTTGGACATGAAGAGTGGGAATTTCATCATCAAATCGCGTTGATGGTGATGGAGCATTGGTTGGATTCAATTCTTCAACCATCTCCTATAAAACTACTTTGTTGTGCGGTTTGAAGTTTTGGACATAATCATTTTCCAGAAAAGTAGCATTCGTAGAAGTAAAAACTTACTTTTCTGAATGACTATAGAAAAGTCTACCCTGAGTACCTTTAGGATAGCCAAAAAACATGCAAACTTCAGTTAGCGGTTCTAGCTTTCCCTCCTTTATCCTCGAGACGTGGGTGAGACACCCCCAGATTCTATAATGGCGTAAACTATTAGTAAAAATAGTATTTGCCTCAATGGAAATGGTAATAAAATACAACTCTATGCAATAATATTACAAATAAATATTGATTGATTAAATAAGGTTAAAACTCTATAACTGAAATTACAAATAAACAAAAGAAGAAGAACAAGAAGAGAAGAAGAATAGAATAGTGAAAAATACAACTCTAAGCAAAAGATTACAAGTACAGTAAAGGTGTTTGAAACAAAAGAGAATATTACAACTCTAAACAAAAGTTACAAGCAAATAGAACAAGAGAATAAGAAGAAAAACAATAGAATAAAATGTAAGAATAGAAACACAAGTAAACTCTCACTTACACAACCTAAGTGAAGAGGGTTGGGGATCACCAACTTGAACAAGGTTTAAAACCTTTGTCCAAAAGCTTATTTCCGCCTAACTCAAGCACTAAGGGTTCTCCCTCAAACTAAAGGAAATGCTTTATGGAATTATCAAGCCTCAAGGTGTTTCTAGCCAAGTGCTCTAATGGATAGAAATGTTGTGTCTTTCAAGTGAGCTATAGGCTCCTATTTATAGAGTTTAGAGATACCCTTTGAATTTCAAATTCCACCAACCCCCATGGCTGTTACCAATGTTTAATTGGATTAATATGGAATTAAAAATGAGATTTGGGAGTTATTTGGGTTTTTTTAGCCATTCAACAAAGATTGAAAAAACTGAAAAAAATCGCCAGAAATGCACCTGTGGCCGCGGCCACTGCTCTCTATCCCACAGGCCGCGGCCACCAACTTCCTGTGGCCGCGACCACTGACCATTTTCAGCACACATTTTTGTGCTATTTTTCCAAACGGTTCTAAACCCTCCCAATTGATTTTGTAACCCCCAAAACACATTATTGGGGTTAAAATCATATCTCTAACAGCCATTTCACATATGGCTTTATGAAATTCATCTCAATATTGTGTAACACCAAATTTACACAATAAAGGGAAATATTTGGAAGTTGTAAATTTGTAACACCAAATATGTTACATATTTGGATATATCACATATATCTAAATATTGTAACTCTCTATCATATGTTACAATATGTAAAACTCTTTGTCACATTTATTTAATCTAAAACATTATACTATACTATAATATAATATTACATTATATTATAAAATAATATAACATAAACTAGGTTCACGACCATTCCAGCATTCTAAAGGTGTTTTGGGGATTAATTTGGACGACACGACATTGAGAATGTCATTCACAGTTTCAATTGCATGTCCCCAGAATGCAGTTGGTAGAGTTGAGTAACTAAGCATGGATCTAACCATTACCAATAAAGTTCTGTTCCGGCGATGCGCTACACCGTTTAGTTGCGGAGTATCTGAGGTAGTAAGTTGTGATAAAATCCCAAGTTCAGTTAAATGATCTTGAAACTGCATATCCAAATATTCTTCACCCTATCAAATCACAAGATCTTTAACGTTTTACCTAATTGGTTCTGAGCCATAGCTAGGAATTCTTGAAACTTTGAAAATGTTTCTGATTTCCTATGCATTAGGTAAAGACATCAGTAACAAGAGTAATCGTCAATGAAAGTGACGAAATACTCAAAACCACCCCTGGCTTGTACATTCAAAGGTCCACAAACATCTGAATGAACAATTCCAAGTGGTTCCTTGGCCCTGTCACCCTTTGCAGAGAATGGACGCCTGGTCAGTTTGCCTTTTAGACAAGATTCACAGACAGGTAATTCACCTTGGGTGAGTTCCTCAAAGGTCCGTCCTTTGTAAGTCTTTGAATTTTATCATAGCCCATGTGACCTAGTCTCAAATGCCATAAATAGGTCATGTTATCGTTATCAGTATTTTGACATTTATTGGTCCTAGGTTTAGCTACTTTGAATAAATCATTATTAAGAGCAAGGGGTTTGTTAGGTCGCAGAATATAAAGCCTGTTTTCCAAACATGCAATACACAATTGTGATCCATTGAAAGAAATAGATATATTAGATATTGTGAAAGTCATAAAAAATTGTTTTAATTGCAACATGGAAACTAAAATTAAATTTCTACTAGAATCCGAAATAAAAAAATACATCTTTCAAGATTAAATGTTTATTTTTGAACTTCAGATGAGCTCTTCCTCTAGCTTGGACCGTAACGAACGCTCCGTTCCCAACTCTAAGCTTTAAGTCGCCTTCATCCACTTCCTCCCACGATTCAAGAAGCTGCAAAGAGTTACAGACATGGTTAGTAGATTCAGAATCAATATTCCTAACATATTTTTCATTCTCTAAATCACATGTTTCCAAGATAAATGAACTATAATCATTACCTTTGTTTTTCGCTGCTAGAAACTTGGGGCAATCTTATCTCCAATACCCCTTCTCTTTGCAGTGAAATCACTTACCTTTACCTTTCTTGTTTTTCTTGTTCTTCCCCTTAGGCGTCTGTGTATTTGGTTGTGCACTCATCTTTGTAGCCTTTGCAGGCTTGGGGTTGTTGTTTTGTCCATCTTTCCTCTTGTTTCCAGCTTTCAAAGATATAGCTTGGTTAGCTTCAGCCTTTGCAGGCTTGGGGTAGTAGTAGTAGTAGTAGTAGTAGCATTTTTCTTCTT
Source organism: Humulus lupulus (assembly GCF_963169125.1). NCBI lineage: Eukaryota > Viridiplantae > Streptophyta > Magnoliopsida > Rosales > Cannabaceae > Humulus > Humulus lupulus. Next base: position 166,975,431 of record NC_084801.1, on the reverse strand, counting down.
TTCTCCTCTGAAGCTCGTTCAAGAACTGCGTCAGACCATAGCTGACTTTATTCAACACATAGTTGGTGATGAATGGCAAGAAAGCTTGAGAGAGACTATTAAGGACTAAGCCGACTTGAGTTTCCTCATCTATTATTGCTCCATGCAGTTCAGCTTCCTGAAAGTAGTTTGTATTTTTGATCAGATGATCATGAACATGTTGAGACGGTGCCATCTGAGGATTGGCATATTTCTTGGTGGCCTCAAAACAAGTCTGCGCTGACTTGGCACCAAACATGTCTTGGAGCTGATCCATGATTTCGTAGGTCGTCTCAACATTCTCCATCTTTGTCTTGAGAGTGGCGACCATACTAGTCAACATGTAGTACCGGGCCTTGTTGTTAGCTGTCTGCCAACACTATTACTTATCTCTCACAGACTTGGTAGCTCCTTCGAACTTCCAGGGATTCCTCAGTCATGACAAACTTGGAGTTGTCACCAATCAACACAATGTTGATGTTTTGCTTCCATTTACGGAAGTTTTCTTCAGTGAGTTTCTCCATCGAAAGTTGAGAAAGGATGGGAGTAAACACAACCATAATGATACTACAAATTATCAATAAAATAGAAATCAATATCATTTTCTCAATAAAACTTATATTCACTATAATTTCAAGAAATAACACAACATATACCAAAAATATGTAAGATATGGAAAAAATACCAAAAACAATCATATCTCCATTTCTTTAGGATTTTAACTATTCTATGATATCGTTGCCCCGGTTGGCGAGAGTAAAAAAATATCATTAGTTAAATAGAGTTGTAAACTCATTTAATAATGCGAAGCATTATTATCAACCAACAATTTGATCAAAATAAGAAAACAAAATCTCTTATTTTATGAACTAGACCCACGGTTGTGATAATCATAGATTTAGTCCTAGCAGTCCTCGTAGGGGCGAGTCTAGTAGAATTTGACCTATAATTATTTTTCTTTCGAAATTTAACCTTGTCAAAATAACTAATGAACATCTTCCATTGGAGGACAAATCGAAGCGTCTTTCGAGGCCCCATTAACCTATTGACCTTGTTAAACCAACGGTGGAGATCGAATATAATTCTTAAAATAAGCTCATTATAAAAATAGTATTTTTATTATTATCAATTTTCAAAAATTAATGAGTATGGTTCTCCAAAAAATTGAAGATTTAAATTTTTAAAACCAAAGTCCTATAATTTTCTATTAATTCTAAAGTGTCACACTGAAACAAATTCAATTAAATTAAAATTGATTTGTTGCTAATCAATAATTAGGTTTAACTATTATAATGAACCTATACAAAGTCCGACTCAGGCAAATAGGTCTTAACAATTGGGCTTGCATGGAGGAGGGTTGAGTACAGTATGTCATTCCCAGTACTATGGCCCCCATACTTCCATACATGGTCCAAAAGACAGGAATTTAAACCTTCGTTTTATTCATTGTTATTAATTTATTAGGCCCACTAAAGTAATGCAAAGCAAATGGGCCTTCACAAGTGGAATCACTCACAAGAGAGGATATATCACCTAGGGTAGGCGATATATCGCCCCTACCATGATTCTGAGGGTTCATGGTTTTGTTCGTTCGAAGTCAACGTGTTTTCCGTATCAATCATAGGCGACATATCGACCCCTATAGCTACGATATATCGGCATATGCTAATATTTCAAACACGTTTTTGCACATTTCAGGATAATTTGAAATTGATTAAAACTACTTTGACTGTGTAAAACGTGATCCTAACAGATAATGGAAAGTTCTAGAGCTTCTAGATCTTTCTCTTAATTAAACTATTCATCAAAAATACTTAAATCCTAAATAAACAAGCTTGTGACAAGTGTCACATTCTTAATTATTCTATCTAAACCTTAGGTTATAATAAATAATATTCTTAGGACTATAGTCATTAATCAAACCTTATGATAAAATTAATATTTCTAAACTATGTGTTAAACTTATAAAATCCATAACTATTGCTACAAGTTTCCAACTAAATCCCGGCTTTGACCAATATCCACGAAAACTAAAATTCTATAACTACTACTACTACTGCTACTACTACCACTATCTAGCTAAGTAAAATTCCAGGATGCTACAATTCTCCCCTACTTAAAATAATTTTGTCCTCGAAATTTTCTTACCAAGAATCTCAGGATACCGCTCTCATATATATTCCTCCAATTCCCATGTGGCCTCTCTTTCTGTGCTATTGCTTCACAAGATTTTAACCATAGGGACACTTTTGGACCTTAATTCCTTAGTTCCCCGCTCTAGAACGCATACTGGCCATTCTTCATAACTGAAATCTTGTTTTAACTCTAGAGCCTCGTAATCGAGAACATGGGATGGATCAAATATATACTTTCTCAACATCGATACATGAAAAACGTTATGTGTTTCAGCTAATGATGGCGATAAAGCCAACCGATATACGACATGCCCTACTTTTTCCAATATCTCAAAAGGACCTATAAACCTCGGGCTTAACTTTCCTTTCTTTTTGAAACACATAATCCCCTTCATCAGAGAAACTTTGAGAAAGACTTGATCGCCTACTGAAAACTCAACATTTCGTCTTTTAGCATCGACATAGCTATTCTGGCGACTTTGAGCAGCAATCATTCATTGTCTTATCTTTTCTATTGCCTTAGTTGCTTCTCTCACAGCCTTAGATTCTAAATATCTTCTTTCACCAACCTCGTCCCAATGAAGTGGCGATCGACATTTCCATCCATATAGCATCTCAGAAGGTGCCATGCCTATTGTTGCCTGATAACTGTTGTTGTAAGAGAATTCTATCAATGGAAAATACTTGCTCCATGATCCTGAGAAGTCTAATGCACATGCCCTCAGCATATCTTCTAATATCTGTATGGTACTTTCTGACTGACCATCGGTTTGAGGGTGGAATGTCGTACTTAGTTTTAACTTAGTGCACATTGCATGCTGTAGACCTTCCCAGAACTTTGATGTGAAAAATTGATCCTCTATCAGAGACTATCGTCTTTGGAACTCCATGTAGTCTCACTATCTCCGCCATGTAAAGCTCTGTGTACTGCTCAGTGTTATAAATTGTTCTTACTAGCAAGAAATGAGCAGATTTTGTGAGTTTATCTACTATCACCCAAACAAAGTCTTGCTGCTTGGTGGTCCTTGGTAATCCTGTCACAAAGTCCATTGCTATATCTTCCCATTTCCATTTGGGAATCTCTAATGGTTGCAAAGTTCCCGCAGGTTTTTGATGTTCAGCCTTAGCTTGTTGACATGTAAGGCATTTTGCTACAAATTCTGCTATGTCTTTCTTCATCCCTAGCCACCAGTACATTGTCTTGACATCATTGTACATCTTGGTTGATCCCGAGTGTAGTGAATATGGAGTAGTGTGTGCTTCCTTCATAATACTTTCTCTTAATCCCCCACTTTCTCGCACACATACCTGGTTCCTATATCGTAACATGCCTTCTTTTGTCAAGGAGAAATCAGCATTTTATGAACTTTGTATTGCTGCCTTCATTTTAAGAAGAAACTCATCCTCTTGTTGTTTCTCCTTTATTTCCTCCATTAGTGTCGACTTGATCGTGAGGTCAGCTAGTTGTCCAGTTATTAGCTCAATTCTTAACCTCTTAATATCATCTTGTAAATGTTGAGCTATCCCTTTAAGTGTTGATAAGCTTTCGTAACTCCGCCCACTAAGTGTGTCTGCCACGACATTAGCCTTTCCTGGATGATACAAGATCTCACAATCATAGTCTTTTACTAACTCCAGCCACCTCTTTTGCCTCATATTGAGCTCCTTCTGCGTATAGAAGTACTTTAGACTTTTGTGGTCTGTATAGATTTTGCACTTTTCTCCATACAGATAGTGTCTCTAAATCTTTAGAGCGAAAACCATCGCTGTTAATTCTAAGTCATGGGTCGGATACCGCTGTTCGTACTCTTTTAGCTGTCTCGAGGCATATGTGACCACTCTTTCATCTTGCATCAAAACGCATCCATGTCCCTACTTTGATGCGTCGCAATACACTACAAACTTGCCCTTATCGTTTAGGACGCATAGAACTGTGGCTGATAGAACTATGGCCCCTCTTTCTTCGCACTTTTCCGTCCATACAAATTTCTGTTGCTTCCGTGTCAAATTTGTTAAGGGAGTAGCTATTCTAGAGAACCCTTCAACAAATCGTCTATAATATCCTGCTAATCCCAGAAAACTTCTCACCTCCGTGGCATTCTCAGGTTTGGGCCAATCCTTCACTGCTTCGATCTTGGCTGGATCTACTTCTACGCCATTTTTAAACACAATGTGTCCTAGAAATGCCACCTTCTCTAGCCAAAATTTGCGTTTCTTAAACTTAGCATATAAATAATGACTTCTAGTCATCCCAATGTTAGTCACAGGTGCTCTTCATGCTTATCTTTCGTCTTTGAGTAAATCAAAATGTCATCTATAAACACCACAACGAACTTATCTAGGTAGTCCTTAAATACTTTGTTCATAAGATCCATGAATGTGGCAGGTGCATTCGTTAATCCAAAAGACATTACTAGAAATTCGTAGTGTCCATATCTAGTCCGAAAAGTCGTCTTTAAGATATCTTCTTCTCGTACTCTTAGCTGATGATACCCCGACCACAAATCTATCTTCAAGAATACCGTAGATCCTTGTAATTGATAAAAAAGATCATCTATTCAAGGTAAAGGGTATTTGTTCTTGATCGTCACTTTATTTAGTTCTTGATAGTCAATGCACATTCTCATACTCCTGTCCTTCTTTTTGACAAAAAACATTGGTGCTCCCCAAGGTGAATAGCTTGGTCGGATGAAACCCTTGTCTAAAAGCTCGTGTAGTTGTATCTTTAACTCCTTTAACTCGGGAGGCACCATTCTATAGAAAGATTTCGAGATTGGTGCCGTCTCAGGTGCAAATTCTATTTCAAACTCGATTTCCCAACTTGGAGGTAATCCTGGTAAATCTTCTGGAAACACCTCGCGAAATTCACATACAATATGTACATCCTTTGGTTTAAGCTTTGTCTCTCATGTCTTGTCCACCACACTAGCTAGAAATGCTTGGCAACCACTATTGATTAACCGTTGAGATTTGAGAGCTGAGACTATCGGTATGCGAGTTCGGGAAACTTCTCCTTTGAAGGTGAACTATTCTCTGCCTTCTCTTTGAAAGTTGACTGCCTTACCCTTACAGTCTATCATTGCCCCATATTTTGCTAACCAATCCATGCCTAAAATTACACCATAATCCTTAAGCTCTAACTCAATCAAATCTCCTGGTAATTCTTTTGCTCTGATTCTAACTACAACGCTACACACCCTCTACTAGATAGCATTCTTTCCCCAAGGGTAATTCCGTGCAAACTTATCTCTAAAAAGTTTTCATGGTCTATCTAAGTTATTAATCATATTCATATAGCCAAAGGAATGCGTACCTCACGAATCGAATAAAACATTGTATAGTTTACCAAAGATAGTGACCTGACATGTTACCATTGTATTACTAGTTTCTGCTTCACCTCTAGTAAGAGCAAAAACTTTGGATGGCACAAGCTTGTCATCTTTCTTTTGGTCTTTCATCTTTGGGAAATCCTTTTTAATGTGTCATTCTTCTCCACAATTGAAGCAACCTTTTGTTTTATATCGGGATTCTCTTGAATGCTTTCTCTTGCAGATAGGGCACTAGGGATATTCCACATAGGGCTTCTTATTCCCGTTACTTTTTGATGCAATCTTATTCTTCTTGTCGACTTTTTTATTTTGACCACCGTCATGTTTTTGTGTGTGGTCATTCTATTCATTGTTATTCCTTTCCTTCCAGATCCTTTCTTCAGCCTACTCGGCTTCCAATGCTACCTCTAATGTTTCCGCATAAGTGGTTATTCCCCAAATCAACTTTACGTCACGTGCTATCATAGGTTTCAGTCCCTTCACGGATCTTTGAATTCTTAGTGTCTTAGTGGGTACCATGTCTACTGCGAACTTAGCCAGCCTATCAAACTTCCTGGCATCTCTGTCACAGTCAAATTCCCTTGAGTAAGCGCAATGAATTCGTCCGCCTTTGTGGCTAGAATCGCAGGAGTATAATACTTCTTGCTGAACACTTGGATAAACTCATCCCATGTCATACCGTTCACATATCTAGTCCGCTTCACTATATCCCACCAGATGCAAGCGTCTTTCTTTAGCAAGCTTGAAGCGCATGAGACAAAAATGAGCAACATTTAAATAAAACTTTAAAATAATATGCTTTTATAACAATAGGTCGCTTGATCTTCCTCGACTATATGGTCCCCACGAGTACATCACGAAGCTCCTAGGTCCCCACTCGTCACCGGCTTTTCTATCCTTAATAGCCTGAAATAACAACATCATATGGGGTGAGCTTCTAAGCCCAGTAAGGAAAATACAAACAAAAGTTAGTCATATATTCATATAATCAAACATATCATAAATTTCACAAAAGTCATACCAAAAATTATTAATAGTAATCATACAACAATAAACCCTAGGTCATATCATATCCTAAATCATATCATAAATCATAATCTAAGTCATAGCCATAAATCATAAATCATACGTCATAAGTCATAAGTCATACTTATAATCATAACTATGGGTCATAAGTCATAATCGTAATCGTAACTATGGGTCATAATAACAAGTCAGATATAATAAAAAGATAAGTGTTTATATAGGGGTGGCAATTAAGCCCCGGACAAAATTCTGTCGTACACCGAACATCACTTAGGTCCGTCATAAAGTTTTGGCAACCGAGCCTACTAGACATAAGTCTGTCATACATCATTGGACACCTTAGGTCCAGACACACTTACCCCTTTCTTGTACTTGAAATGTTAGGTCATACAAACATAAACTACATAAACTAAGTCATAATACTAAACTATCTAATTTTCCTTACCAAAAACTGGTATATTGGAGACAAGAGCGGGATTGAAACTCCTGAAACCAGACATAAAAAACCATAAGTCCTCTAGAGAAAGAATATGAATAGAAAATCTAAACCATCAAGATAGTAATTTACCGAAGACTTTAAGTATCAAAGAAATGGAACACCTAACCAAAAGTCACTATCACAAGTTAGGATTTGAAGAAAAATGAAAGAATAATGAAAACTATAATGAACTAAACCTGAAGATAATGAATACCTTGGATAGTTTAAAACCTCGATCTATACCTCGAACACCAAATCACACAAAAAATTACTTCCCAAGTGTTTATAAAAGCTTTAGATTTGAAAGCTTTAACTCCAAAACCCTAGTGTTTCTCTCTAGAATAATCTTAGCAGCTTGGAGGCTCTGAATTGTGCTTGAAGATGAAGAAAAATGGCTGAGTAATGGGTCCTATTTTTAGAGTTTAAAGAGTTAAGCTAACTCCCATTTCAATGAATAAATAAATGATTAAAAATTGAATAAATTTGAATGATATATTCAACAGATGCCCAGAACTCGGTCAAAAACGTTCAGGAACGAGACAAGGTTGTTAAGGGTTGTTTCTAGTTCAGAATTCTACGAAATTTCAAATATGGCCACTAAAGTCGATATATTGCATAGGGTAGGCGATATATCACCCCTACCATGATTCTGAGGGTTCGTGGTTTCGTTCGTACGAAGTCGGCGTGTTTTCCGTATCAATCATTGGCGACATATCGGCCCCTATAGCAACGATATATCGGCGTACGCTGATATTTCAAACACGTTTTTGCAAAATTCATGATAATTTGAAATTGATTACAACTACTTTGATTGTGTAAAACGTTATCCTCACAAATAATGGAAGGTCCTAGAGCTTCTAGTTCTTTCTCTTAATTAAACTATTCATCAAAAATACTTAAATTCTTAATAAACAAGCTTGTGACAAGTGTCACATTCTTAATTATTCTATCTAAACTATAGGTTATAATAAATAATATTCTTAGGACTATATTCATTAATCAAACCTTATGATAAAATTAATATATCTAAATAAGATGTTAAACTTATAAAATCCATAAATATTTCTACGAGTTTCCAACAAAATCCCGACTTGGACCAATATCCATGACTACAACCACCACCACCACCACCACCACTACGACTACTACTACCACTACTACTACTAATACTACTCCAACTACCACTACCACTACTACCACTACTACGACTACGACTACAACAACTAACACTATTACCATGACTACCACCACTACTACCACTACTACCACCACTACTACTACTACTACTACTACTAGTAGTGGTAGTAGAAGTAGTAGTGGGAGTAGTTGTAGTAGTAGTAGTAGTAGTGGTAGTGGTAGTGGCAGTGGAGTTGGTAGTGGTAATAGTAGTAGTAGTAGTAGTCGTAGTGGTAGAAGCGGTAGTAGTGGTAGTAGTAGGGGTGGTAGTGGTAGTGGTAGTAGTGGTAGTGGTAGCGGTAGCGGCAGCAATAGCAGTAGTAGTAATAATAGTAGTAGTAGTAGTAGTACTAGTAGTGATAGTGGTAGTGGTAGTGGTAGTAGTATTGGTAGTAGTAGTAGTAGTGGTAGTGGTAGTGGTAGTGGTGGTGGTGGTGGTAGTAGTAGTGGTAGTGGTGGTAGAAGTAGTA